>NC_069502.1:197603152-197926485 GCF_027579735.1 Bombina bombina | reverse complement strand
CGTTTCTCCAAGGGATACAAAAATAAAGCCAATACGATAATAGAAATAAATTGGATTTTTTTAAAAATGGTATCAGAATCATTAAAGTTTACTTTTAAATACGTCAATTTTAAAAATAACATTGAATCTTTTTCCTGTTATCTATTTTGAGGAAATGCGGGAAAATCTGTAGTTTCACACATTTCTGAACAACACATAAATCTTTTTAAGATGCTTGAAAAGATTTGTTGATACCAGCTGAGGACAAACAACCTGCTGTGATTAACTCTTCATATGACAGATTTAGATATTATTAGCAAGAGCAGTTTAATTGTGTGATACTAGGTTTGACAACTGTTTTGGAAGAAAAACAGAATTTATGCTTACCTGATAAATTACTTTCTCTTGCGGTGTATCCAGTCCATGGATTCATCCTTTACTTGTGGGATATTCTCATTCCCTACAGGAAGTGGCAAAGAGAGCACACAGCAGAGCTGTCCATATAGCTCCCCCTCTAGCTCCACCCCCCAGTCATTCGACCAAAGGTTAGGAAGAAAAATATAGGAGAAACCATAGGGTGCAGTGGTGACTGTAGTTAAAACAAAAATTTTTTACCTGACTTAAATGCCAGGGCGGGCCGTGGACTGGATACACCGCAAGAGAAAGTAATTTATCAGGTAAGCATAAATTCTGTTTTCTCTTGCAAGGTGTATCCAGTTCACGGATTCATCCTTTACTTGTGGGATACCAATACCAAAGCTTTAGGACACGGATGAAGGGAGAGAACAAGACAGGTACCTTAAACGGAAGACACCACTGCTTGCAAAACCTTTCTCCCAAAAATAGCCTCCGAAGAAGCAAAAGTATCGAATTTGTAAAATTTGGCAAAAGTATGCAGTGAAGACCACGTCGCTGCCTTACAAATCTGTTCAACAGAAGCCTCATTTTTGAAAGCCCATGTGGAAGCCACTGCTCTGGTAGAATGAGCAGTAATTCTTTCAGGAGGCTGTCCAGCAGTCTCATAGGCCAAACGGATGATGCTTTTCAGCCAAAAGGAAAGAGAGGTAGCAGTTGCTTTCTGACCTCTCCTCTTACCAGAATAGATAACAAACATTCACTTTACCCTCCTGAGAAAGACCCTAGTGCTTAGAGCCGGCAAAGAGAATGACTGGGGGGTGGAGCTAGAGGGGGAGCTATATGGACAGCTCTGCTGTGTGCTCTCTTTGCCACTTCCTGTAGGGAATGAGAATATCTCACAAGTAAAGGATGAATCCGTGGACTGGATACACCTTGCAAGAGAAATTAGGGAGACTAACAAATCTACAAATTTCGCATAGGAAATTGGCACATTATACTGTAGTTACTGGGAAAAAAATACTTTTTTTACAATTTGATACAGCAAAATTCTTTATACAACTCATCTTGATGCTCTCAGTCTAGCTTAAAGGGACATGAAACCCAAAATGTTTACTTCACAATTTTACTTTCCAACTTTCCAATTTACTTCTGTTTTTATATTTGCTTTATTCTCTTGTTATTCTTTGAACTACTGACAGCTAACCGAAAACATTGGGTGAGCCAATGACAACAGACATATAAATGCAGTAACCAATCAGCAGCTTGCTCCCAGTAGTGCATTGCTGCTTCTTGTGTCTACCTGGGTATACTTTTCAACAAAGGATAGCAAGTAAATAAAGCAAATTTGATAATAGAAATAAATTGGCAAGCTGTTTAACATTGCATGCTCTGGATCATTGTTTCTCAACCGCAGTCCTGAAGTACCCCCAACAGGCCACGTTTTCATAATAGCTAAACTAAGCACAGGTCAAATAATCAGCTGATCAGTAACCATGGTTACTAACCTGCTCTCACCCATCAGCTGATTATTTCACCTGTGCTCTAGTTCAGATATAATGAAAACCTGGCCTGTTGGGGGTATTTGAGGACCACGGTTAAGAAACACTGCTCTAGATCACTGTTTTTTTTTAAACCTGCCCTCGGGCCTCCCTAACAGGTCAAATTTTAAAGGATATCTGATTAGTAAACATGGTTATTTTACCTGCTCTCATCCTGTAGGGGAGGCATGAGAACAGGTTTGAAAACCAGTGATCTAGATGAATAATGAAACAAGTTTTGTTTGTTTTTTACCTCTGTTTAATACATTAAACAACTTTCTGCAATTTCATGAATTCTGTTTCTTATTTAAGGCATAGTGGGAGTAAAGACATTAAAATAATTAACTAAATAAGAGTACAAGAGTACAATATTTATAAGATGTGTTTTTTTAATAGTTTTTCATTTGAAAGCTATATGTTAAAATATATTTTGTACTTAATTTTGTATTGGATTTTGCAGTAATCTTAGAAAAAAAGTGGTTGATTTGGACATATCATCTTCATAGGGAATCAGGGATAGGCACGGACCAAGGCTGTGGCGGACATTTTCCAAAGTACAGATGCTAGTAAAGGACACAAAGGTACATTTCAAATTAAAAACATCAAAAACACTCTTTACAGAGAGGGTAGTGGATACATAGTGGAATAGCCATCCAGCAGAAGTGGTAGAGACAGTGAAGTAGTTTAAACATGCATAGGATAGGCATAAGGTTATGCTAGATATAAGGCCAGGAACTAATGAAAGTATTCAGAAAATTGGGCAGGCTAGATAGGCCAAATGCCTCCTATCTGCAGAAAAATATTCTATGTTTCTATAAGTCAGGAGAGCGACACTTTGCTGTCAAATGGGCTGCACGTTGGACGCCCCTGGTCTAGTTCCACAAGTACAAATTAGTCATCTAATCAAACAAGTTTAAAATAACATTTATATAAAGACTGCTTGAGGAATTACCTTTAATTTTTTTGTGGTTATATTGAGTCTGCAACTCCTGACCAAAGCCACCCACCTTGATGTTAATTGCATGATCATCATGGTTGGTTACTTACGTAAGGTTTGTCAGAATAGGCAGCGGTCTTCTACACACAGACAGCAGCACCACGTTGCTGCACAGATCAAGGAATTGGGATGGGTCACGACTCACGGTTAGTTGACTGCAGGCAGCTTGCTTCTTCCCTCACTTTCCCGCTACTAAGCATGGTGCCGCTTGGGTCAAGGAGGAGTGAGGACCAGCATTCATCTGTCCTACTGCTCCCTCCCCAAAATGGGTGGCGGACACTGCAAGGGCCAGTCACAGACACCAGTGTCCATGTACGGACACCTTGCCTATCCCTGTAGGGAATTGTGTGCCCCCTATTTATGGTCCCTGAAAAGCCTCTTTTCGCAGAAAACAAATTCACAACCACTTCTGTAGGCATAGCTTGATATTTAAAGGGACAGTCTACTTTTACTTGCCCAGCTTTGCATAACTAACATTGTTATATAAATAAACTTTATAACCTCTAAGTTTTTGCCTGTTTCTAAGCCTCTGAAAGCCACACATTTTCTCTGTGCTTTTTATTAGCATTTTAAATCTTACACAACTGCCAGACAATGCTATTTCATGTGTACCATATAGATAACATTGTGCTCACTATCATATAAAAATTATAATGGTTATACAAGAACTAGCACTGATTGGCCAAAATACAAGATTGTTAAAAGCATTGATAAACATTATATTATCATAAAAGTTCTGGTTATACATAACTGGGGAATAGGTAATAAGGTGATTATCTTTTTAAACAATAACAATTTTCAAATCGCCTGTCCCTTTAACAATAGAAATGTTCAACTTTGCAAGTCACTTTATTGTTTGGGAAATAAGAATTTGCATTCAAATCTAATGAAGAAGTCTGTAAAACTCTCAGGCCTAGATTTGGAGTTTGGCGTTAGCCGTGAAAACCCGCGTTAGAGGCCCCTAACGCTGGTTTCTTACGGACTCCGGTATTTCGAGTTCATTTACCGACACTCAAAAATCACCCAACGCTCAAATTTCTACCGACATACATACATAGGCTTAACACATGATCAGTCATGGATGCACATACATTACTTTTATCATTCACTCATACATGTGCATTCAAATGATGGGGGAAAAACACATTACATTCTCTATAGGAATCACAAAACAGAACATATGGATTTTACTGTACTTTTAACATCATGATTCCATCACCAGAAACCATTAAGGCTGTGACACACTGCAAGTGATGCGGCGCGAGGCGATGCAGCTGCTTTGAACCGCGTCGCATCGCTTCTGAAGTTCAATTATTTCATCTCTGAGTGCTTAGCTATGCGACCTGACGCAGCAGAGTGCTCAGAGATGAAAAGGCAGGACACACTGAGCGCACACAGCTGCATGTACACGCTGCGCGTCGCTTTGCTTGCAGTGTGTCACAGCCTTTAGGAATTACGTACAACAAGAACATCATTACACAAGATTACAGATGTCACTTTATGGGAAGGAACAACAATGCCAGACCGCTATATAGAAGTCAGCATATATGGGACACAATCACAATATATACGTAGATGTACATAACACGCATCACCCATCACGCAACCACAAAGCACACATTTAGATTTTATTCTGCACACAATAACAATGTAGTACAATACAACAACACAATGAGGATTTCAGAACTACATAGGCAGGTTAATAATATCATGATGTCATTAGAAGATTCAACCATACACATCACAGATTCACGACTGTACCGCCCCTTTCGGAACTTTAACACTCAATACTACAATACAACATATACGTAAAGAACAGTTTGGAACAGCATTATTAGGGAGATTTGAATGGGACAATTAATAAATATTGTCAGATCGCAAATCACTTATATATATAATACTACAGATGACAGACGGAAGTTATTCAGCATTAGTGCGATTTGAAAGGGACGCATACAATATTGACAGCTCGGCAATCACTTATATACACAATACTACAGATGACAGCCGGAAGTTATTCAGTATTAGTGCCATTTTAATGGGACGCATACAATATTGACAGCTCGGCAATCACTTATATATACAATACTACAGATGACAGCCGGAAGTTATTCAGTATTAGTGCCATTTTAAATGGACGAGTACAATATTGACAGCTCGGCAATCACTTATATATATAATACTACAGATGACAGCCGGAAGTTCTTCAGTATTAGTGTGATTTGAAAGGGATGCATACAATATTGACAGCTCGGCAATCACTTATATATACAATACTACAGATGGCAGACGGGAAGTTCAGAATTATTATTGCGATTTCAAAGGGACGCATACAATATTGACTGCTCGGCAATCACTTATATATACAATACTACAGATGACAGCCGGAAGTTATTCAGTATTAGTGCCATTTGAATGGGACGCATACAATATTGACATCTCGGCAATCATTTATATATACAATACTACAGATGACAGCCGGAAGTTATTCAGTATTAGTGCCATTTGAATGGGACGCATACAATATTGACATCTCGGCAATCATTTATATATACAATACTACAGATGACAGCCGGAAGTTATTCAGTATTAGTGCGATTTGAATGGGACGCATACAATATTGACATCTTGGCAATCACTTATATATACAATACTACAGATGGCAGGCGGAAGTTATTCAGTATTAGTGCCATTTTAATGGGACGCATACAATATTGACTGCTCGGCAATCACTTATATATACAATACTACAGATGGCAGACGGGAAGTTCGGAATTATTATTTCGATTTTAAAGGGACGCATACAATATTGACAGCTCGGCAATCACTTATATATACAATACTACAGATGGCAGATGTTACTTTATCGTTTACAAACAATGTTGCAGCAACATTGATCAATCACATTCGATGCACACATTATACACAACTATGCACTTTCATTCATGTTAGCCTGGACATGTGCTTGTTACTATAAGATCGCGTTTAAGAAATATTGATTACGCATATGATCAAACATTACAAACATGCACTGTATGTGTGATATTTGACACTTTCACATTGAGATTCATTGTTGGAAAACAACATTTCAGCAAACAACCATTAAACGCCCACTGTGAAAGCATTCGCGCCGCTCACATACAAACAGGTGAATACAATCAGCAATCATTACTAACTCACTACCATTGGACTAATTGTACTATAAATCCCCCAAACAACATGGCCAAAGCATCACTTGTGATCCACATCAGATCAAGTGCATACCTTGTTACGCTGTTTTGAAAGATGGATGACGATGACATGGTAGACGCTGCTGGTGCTGCTATTGGCGAACTAGCTGTTGGTCGAATCAGGCAGCCTCGGCGGCTCAGACTGAGACGAAGGGGTCGTCTGGTTCGAGGTCCTCCTGTCTACAGGGTGAGACCCACCTTGGAAAACATGAGCGACTTTGAGGTTTATGATAAGTATCGGCTCGATCGCGAACAGCTCATTGGCCTTTACGATCTTCTTAAACCTCATTTGGAGCCATGTATAAGAATAAGGACTGCTGTTCCCGCCATGAGTAAGATGCTAAGCTGTCTATACGTCCTGGCCTCCGGGAGTTTTCAATCCGGAGAACTGTACATGCATGGCCTGGCTCAAGGTACATTCTCTGTGGTGTTTGATAACTTTCTGGACGCCATGGTACGTATCAGTAAGCATTACATAGGATTCCCACAGAATGATGGTGATTGGAGGCGCCTGAAGCGGGAATTCTTTGATATTGCTCAATTGCCCAATGTCTTGGGAGCCATAGATTGTACCCACATTGCGCTGCGTGCTCCAGTTGATGACTTGCCCTTCAGAAATCGCAAACATTTTCATAGCCTCAACGGGCAGTATGTTTGTGACGCACGGATGAGGATTATGCATGTGTGTGCGAATTTTGGAGGGGCTAGTCATGATGCCCGCATCCTCTCTCTGTCTTCCCTGTGGAGACCGTTTGAGGAAAGACAAATGCCCCCTGGTTATCTCGTTGGTGAGTATTTGTGCACAACATGGTTAATTAGTTTGACAATTGCCACTGTAGTTTTAAAATGTTAGCGTAATGTTCAGCTATAGGATGCAATTTAACCATATATTTTCCCCCCGCTAATGTCTAATTTTAGTTCAATGCAGATATGTAGCATGTCTTACCTTAAATGCTCAGATAGAGAATGCAATGTAACCATGTAGTTTGCATTTTACACAAGGCTTGATTTAGGAGAAATACGCATATGTAGCATGTCTTAGCTGAAATGGCAAGATATTAGCTAATGCAATTTAACCATGTCATTGTCTCTTTCCGCTAATGTCTTTTAGTTCAATGCAGATATGTAGCATGTCTTACCTTAAATGCTCAGATAGAGAATGCAATGTAATCATGTAGTTTGCATTTTACACAAGGCTTGATTTAGGAGAAATACGCATATGTAGCATGTCTTAGCTGAAATGGGAAGATATTAGCTAATGCAATTTAACCATGTCATTGTCTCTTTCCGCTAATGTCTTTTAGTTCAATGCAGATATGTAGCATGTCTTACCTTAAATGCTCAGATAGAGAATGCAATGTAACCATGTAGTTTGCATTTTACACAAGGCTTGATTTAGGAGAAATACGCATATGTAGCATGTCTTAGCTGAAATGGCAAGATATTAGCTAATGCAATTTAACCATGTCATTGTCTCTTTCCGCTAATGTCTTTTAGTTCAATGCAGATATGTAGCATGTCTTACCTTAAATGCTCAGATAGAAAATGCAATGTAACCATGTAGTTTGCATTTTACACAAGGCTTGATTTAGGAGAAATACGCATATGTAGCATGTCTTAGCTGAAATGGCAAGATATTAGCTAATGCAATTTAACCATTGTCTCTTTCCGCTAATGTCTTTTAGTTCAATGCAGATATGTAGCATGTCTTACCTTAAATGCTCAGATAGAGAATGCAATGTAACCATGTAGTTTGCATTTTACACAAGGCTTGATTTAGGAGAAATACGCATATGTAGCATGTCTTAGATGAAATGGGAAGATAGAGAATAATATTGAAATAGATTTTTTTATTTTAAAATAAACATTTGTTACTGGATTATCGTGTACAAAACCTTTTATTGGACTCCAAATACTATTTTGAGGATTCTGTTAGAATTATGTTCTGTTCATAATTTATAGGTGATTCTGGGTACATGAGCCGGCCTTGGCTCATTACCCCCTTGCGTAGCCCGACTGATGTGTCTGAGGAGCGCTACAATAGGGCTCATAAGAGAACCAGGGCGGTGGTTGAGCGGATGTTCGGGCTCCTGAAGATGAGGTTCAGGTGCCTGGACAGGTCGGGAGGAGCCCTCCAGTACAACCCAAAGAAGGTGGCTAAGATCGTTGTAGCCTGTAGCGTCCTGCATAATATTGCACAGCGGGCTGGGATGCTGCAGGCCGTCCAGCCGGACAGAAACCTCCTCAGAGATGAGGAGGATGATCCTGTTCTAGAGGGGCCATTCCGGGATGAGGGGCTCAATGTCAGAGCAGACATCATCAACCGCAACTTTAGACGGTAAAGAATAGAAGTTAGACTGGAGTATTGTCAATAGATGTGAACTCTACGGAAATGACAAGTAGAGAATTGTGCAAACATGTTAGGATTGTTCATCAAATGCTAAAAATGTGTTTCATTTATTAATATAGGTGATGCTCTGGGCATTGGGTCCTGTAGCGAGTCTTTGCCACCTGGTTTTTAAAGAGGACATCAGATGGTAAGTATAAATGTATGGACTGTTGCTGGCATGAATTGTACACAAATACATCATATGGCATACATTTTCTAAACTAGTATTTAGTTTACACATTACTTAAAATGTAAATACTCAGAAAGGGATCCTCTAGCATGACTATGGTTCAATGTCACACATTAGAGGTTTGTTCTGCTCAATATGACTCATCTTCACACTTGATAGAACATAACACAAGATGCTACACATGCTTAGTAAGCTAGTGACAGAAATTTATTCTGAAATGGGGGGTGGGAGAGGGGTACAGAAATGATTCACACACTTGTAGTAATTTTTATTAAACTTTTTCTGCCATTAGGGAGCTGACTTAATCTAAAGACTGAAAGGGAAGAATTAGAAGCCTGACAGTGAAGATTGCCCAGACTGACAGTGGAAAAAGCCAAGATTGAAATTGAAGTATACCAATGGGATCATGTCTGGCATTATCTTTCCAATCTGCTGACCTTGAAAACCATACAAAGACATGTTCACATGGTAAGTGCCAACTATTTGATAGAATAAGGCTGTGGAGGCATCCTATTGGAGACACTTAGATGATTTTCTAATTTTTAGATGGTATTTCACAGTCCTCTATTTTTGAAATGATGAATAAGACACCTATTGAAGATCAACTGTTTAGCCCTGAATTGACTTTCAAAGACCATGCATTATCCAGGTTGGTGTACCAATGCATGCTAGTTAAGAATCACAGGAAGAATGTTGATTATTGGTAGCTTACATACATTAGTCATACTTATTTCATCATTAGATATTTAGGGATCACAATCCGAAAAAGGAATACATATTATAGTTGATATAGAGGTATTTGAATGGACATGAAATATGACATTTATGTTCAACATATATATTATTGAAATGTGATATACATTATTATGTATAATTAGAAATTCAGATATTTTAATTTATTTTTTATTACACAATATAATGGTGTATGTTTTTTTTTTTTTTTTTTAAATTTAATTAATAAATATCTTGAAAAAATGTTGAACAAAGTTAGAGCATAGACACAAGATGATTGTAAATGTATTTTATGAATATTTGACAACGTGTGTATTAACTTTGTTAAAAAATTTTTTTTTAATTTCAGATTGTCATCTGATGACTTCCAGGAATATTTTTTTGTTTTTGTTTCAGAAACTTTTAATTTTTAAAATGTTAATAATAAATATTTTATTATTAAATACACTCTTTTGAACAGATTATAATAAATATCCATATAATCTGTCAATAAAAAACAATTTGACTCCCATGACTGGTAGTTGTCTATTTGACAAGCACATGCATAAGATCAAATAATGCATTAATTTTAGAAAATCCACTGATTCAGAGAATATTACATTAAACTATCTTTTTTAACATTAATTGGGGAGTGAGATCCATCGATGCTTTTCTTTGGAAATTCTTTGATGTTAAAATAATTTCGGATATGTAGTCAAAATTTGTCATAAATTATTTGTTTTCACTTTTAAGAAGGGGAAGTGGTTCAATTACATTAAAGTGACAGTGTTGTTGAATGTAAAATTAATTTTTATAAGATCTTGTATCTTCCTTAGGTATCTCAAAACATTATTTGCTAAATTATTTTAATTTTTACATTTATAAATGGTAGGTCATTTAACTTGATATTTTTCACAAGCTAGTTATTGGATGCCAGGTTAATCGATTTGATTTTCTAGTGGAGTCATTTAACTATAGTTATTAATATTATGTAGTTTTTAAAATCTTACCTCTTGGGTTAGACATCACATATCTATATATAATTTTCATTCCCCTTTAGTTTATTTTGACAATGTTAAATCAACATTCCAAAAGTTTTGGTCCTTAAAGGGACATTCACAAAGTATATTGTGTATTGATTTTTAAATAATTCATAAAGAATTTAAACATATTTAGAAAGTACTATAGAATTACATTCAGTCTTTAAATATACTTTGAAAAAAATACATCAATGCACATATCTTAGTCAATTACATAAGGCATCTATGTGCAACCAACAATCAGCATCAAAATAGCCTATGTAGATATGTATTTAATCCAAGAATATATATAATTACAATCTAATGATTGAATACCAAAACATATTAAGTTGTTCAAATATTATAATCTTATCCAAAATGCATACATAACATATAGCTTAATGTCCCTCTAAGCTGAAGACTTCAAAATACCTCCTTTACAATATATATTTCAGTCAGTGTGTAAAACAATCCAGAAGTTAATCTAAATTTGCTTTACTCATATGTTATACTAATTTAGCAAAAGGAAGGTGCCTAGGTTTCTGATATTTCAAGCATTATTGTGAAATGTTTATTTAAAGGGACATGAACTCAAAATATACTTAAAGGGAGACAGTTAAAAAATTAATGATTTATACATTCTGAATGAGTATTCTATTTTAAGCAACTTTAAAAATTGTCTCATATTATGAATGCTCCTTGTGATGTTGCTATCATTACTTTAAAAATAAGGCATTAAACAGATAATTTATTTGCTTCAGTACTCTGGACAGAACTTGGTTTTTTGTGGTGGATTAATTTATCCAACAATCATCAAGGACAACCCAGGTTTTTTGCAACAATTGTCCGTAATCTAAAATATCATTATTGATTTGCAAAGAAAGATAACAAGATAATTCTTAACATTTGAGAATCGGATTAAAATATAAAGTTGCTTAACATTTCATGCTCAATCTGAATCACCAACACTAAATTTGTTTGGACAGTGTCCCTTTAAGAGATTTAAAGAGTGTATTTACTTCTCTTTTTATCTTGACATACTTTGCTTGAAAAGCATATCGAGATAGGCTCAGTAGATGAAGATTGGTGGATGCACAGAGATGCCTTATGTGATTGGCTCAACCATGTGCATTTAAATTTCTTCTGTTGAGGATATCTAACTACTAAGATAAATTGATTTACATTTTAAAGTCTAAACAATTTTCTATCTCTACAGATCGTTAGATAACATTGTTTGGTTGTAATGTCTATTTAAAAATAAAGACGCCATTGCACAATAACATATATGAGCACTTCAGACAAATACAAGCTCGAGGTTTATTTACTAATAACAAACAAACCTGTAGTTTAACATTTATAAACAGATTATCCAAGTTACTGACATTATAACCTGAATTTGAACATTCAGAAATATTGCGTGGGAAACGCATCTTGAAACACCAGATTAGCATCTTTAAACATTAGAGTCTAATGTCACGCAATAGCACACAATCAATGTGCATTATGAAATACATTTAATAGAGCAATATCAATACTTCACAATAAGTCAAGAAAGGGATTTTATGAACAATAAAGACATACAATATTAAATGTGTATTTGTATTAAAGAAACAGACCGTTATTAAACCGAGAAATGTCTACAACATTTAATAATGTGACAGTATTAGATTTTAAAGAGAATTTAATCATTAATATTTAACGGATCACGGATATTAAATCTGCGTCACACATATCCGCATGACAGGCCCATGAGTTACAAATAAGTCTACATGAAAAATGAAGTTACAGCACCACCAGGAGGTATGTGTAAGGAAGTTACTAAGATATGAAACATTAAGGAACGGACAATCAGAGTTCATCACACAAACACAACTTGAGTCAGGATGGTCTCACAGACATTCTAACAATATTTCAAACTTTTATCCAATCAGATGTACAGATAACTTGTCCCATGGTGCATCTCATGTTTACTTCACCATATAAAAGTCCATTACACGTTGCCATCTTTGTCAGTTCTCTAATGCCTGCAGGCAGTATATATTATTTTTCAAAAATTATATTCGACAACCCAGCAGGCATGTCAGCTCCCAGGTTCACCAAGGAGGAGAGCGCTGCACTGGTCCACGCCGTCAAGGACTTTTATCCCCAGCTGTTTGGGAACAAGAGGAGGTTGACAGATGCGCATGTTAAGAAGGCCCTCTGGGAGTCTATCACCAATGCGGTTAGATTGGTGTGTGACGTCCAGAGGACCCAGGATCAGATCATGAGGAGATTCGGAGATATGAGGTTGCGGTTAACAAAAAAAGTCAACCTCATAAGGGACTGGGTACAAGCCCGTAAAAGAGGGGGCAAAAGAGAGGCCCCGCAGAAACTGTACCTACTCCCTTATGAGGTGACTTTATGCGAGCTCCACAATCTCCGGGTCCCCAAAAGATTTAGATCCTCACCATCCTCGGCCTCCTCTTCTTCCCTCCCAGCTGCGGGATCTGAAAGTCCTGACGCGGGGGCCAGGGCAGCTGCTTCTCCGTCCGGTGGCCTGGGAGGAGATGGAGAATCTGAACCAGGTAATTATCCAACTTCATATAATATCTTAATATTTGATTTTTTAAAAAAATTTGTATATAGTCAGATACTAAACCTATACAGATCTCACAACATACACTACATATGATGTTTAGATATCTGATTTTATATTAGTGACACATGAAATAGGAATGATGTGTCTTGCGCTCTACAGAATATGCGTCACAGAGCGAAAATGGAATTTCGCATACACGTTAACATGGGTTAGCTGTAAGTGGCATTGCTTTATACATGTTGGTCAAATGACGGATGCGTAATTCCGCATGGAATCATTGTGCAATGATCGCGAAAATGGAATTTCGCATACACGTTAACATGGGTTAGCTGTAAGTGGCATTGCTTTATACATGTTGGTCAAATGACGGAGGCGTAATTCCGCATGGAATCATTGCGCAATGATCGCGAAAATTGAATTTCGCATACACGTTAACATGGGTTAGCTGTAAGTGGCATTGCTTTATACATGTTGGTCAAATGACGGAGGCGTAATTCCGCATGGAATCATTGCGCAATGATCGCGAAAATGGAATTTCACATACACGTTAACATGGGTTAGCTGTAAGGTGCATTGCTTTATACATGTTGGTCAAATGACGGATGCGTAATTCCGCATGGAATCATTGCGCAATGATCGCGAAAATGGAATTTCGCATACACGTTAACATGGGTTTGCTGTAAGTGGCATTGCTTTATACATGTTGGTCAAATGACGGATGCGTAATTCCGCATGGAATCATTGCGCAATGATCGCGAAAATGGAATTTCGCATACACGTTAACATGGGTTTACATTAAAGTGACAGTGTTGTTGAATGTAAAATTAATTTTTATAAGATCTTGTATCTTCCTTAGGTATCTCAAAACATTATTTGCTAAATTATTTTAATTTTTACATTTATAAATGGTAGGTCATTTAACTTGATATTTTTCACAAGCTAGTTATTGGATGCCAGGTTAATCGATTTGATTTTCTAGTGGAGTCATTTAACTATAGTTATTAATATTATGTAGTTTTTAAAATCTTACCTCTTGGGTTAGACATCACATATCTATATATAATTTTCATTCCCCTTTAGTTTATTTTGACAATGTTAAATCAACATTCCAAAAGTTTTGGTCCTTAAAGGGACATTCACAAAGTATATTGTGTATTGATTTTTAAATAATTCATAAAAGAATTTAAACATATTTAGAAAGTACTATAGAATTACATTCAGTCTTTAAATATACTTTGAAAAAAATACATCAATGCACATATCTTAGTCAATTACATAAGGCATCTATGTGCAACCAACAATCAGCATCAAAATAGCCTATGTAGATATGTATTTAATCCAAGAATATATATAATTACAATCTAATGATTGAATACCAAAACATATTAAGTTGTTCAAATATTATAATCTTATCCAAAATGCATACATAACATATAGCTTAATGTCCCTCTAAGCTGAAGACTCCAAAATACCTCCTTTACAATATATATTTCAGTCAGTGTGTAAAACAATCCAGAAGTTAATCTAAATTTGCTTTACTCATATGTTATACTAATTTAGCAAAAGGAAGGTGCCTAGGTTTCTGATATTTCAAGCATTATTGTGAAATGTTTATTTAAAGGGACATGAACTCAAAATATACTTAAAGGGAGACAGTTAAAAAATTAATGATTTATACATTCTGAATGAGTATTCTATTTTAAGCAACTTTAAAAATTGTCTCATATTATGAATGCTCCTTATGATGTTGCTATCATTACTTTAAAAATAAGGCATTAAACAGATAATTTATTTGCTTCAGTACTCTGGACAGAACTTGGTTTTTTGTGGTGGATTAATTTATCCAACAATCATCAAGGACAACCCAGGTTTTTTGCAACAATTGTCCGTAATCTAAAATATCATTATTGATTTGCAAAGAAAGATAACAAGATAATTCTTAACATTTGAGAATCGGATTAAAATATAAAGTTGCTTAACATTTCATGCTCAATCTGAATCACCAACACTAAATTTGTTTGGACAGTGTCCCTTTAAGAGATTTAAAGAGTGTATTTACTTCTCTTCTTATCTTGACATACTTTGCTTGAAAAGCATATCGAGATAGGCTCAGTAGATGAAGATTGGTGGATGCACAGAGATGCCTTATGTGATTGGCTCAACCATGTGCATTTAAATTTCTTCTGTTGAGGATATCTAACTACTAAGATAAATTGATTTACATTTTAAAGTCTAAACAATTTTCTATCTCTACAGATCGTTAGATAACATTGTTTGGTTGTAATGTCTATTTAAAAATAAAGACGCCATTGCACAATAACATATATGAGCACTTCAGACAAATACAAGCTCGAGGTTTATTTACTAATAACAAACAAACCTGTAGTTTAACATTTATAAACAGATTATCCAAGTTACTGACATTATAACCTGAATTTGAACATTCAGAAATATTGCGTGGGAAACGCATCTTGAAACACCAGATTAGCATCTTTAAACATTAGAGTCTAATGTCACGCAATAGCACACAATCAATGTGCATTATGAAATACATTTAATAGAGCAATATCAATACTTCACAATAAGTCAAGAAAGGGATTTTATGAACAATAAAGACATACAATATTAAATGTGTATTTGTATTAAAGAAACAGACCGTTATTAAACCGAGAAATGTCTACAACATTTAATAATGTGACAGTATTAGATTTTAAAGAGAATTTAATCATTAATATTTAACGGATCACGGATATTAAATCTGCGTCACACATATCCGCATGACAGGCCCATGAGTTACAAATAAGTCTACATGAAAAATGAAGTTACAGCACCACCAGGAGGTATGTGTAAGGAAGTTACTAAGATATGAAACATTAAGAAACGGACAATCAGAGTTCATCACACAAACACAACTTGAGTCAGGATGGTCTCACAGACATTCTAACAATATTTCAAACTTTTATCCAATCAGATGTACAGATAACTTGTCCCATGGTGCATCTCATGTTTACTTCACCATATAAAAGTCCATTACACGTTGCCATCTTTGTCAGTTCTCTAATGCCTGCAGGCAGTATATATTATTTTTCAAAAATTATATTCGACAACCCAGCAGGCATGTCAGCTCCCAGGTTCACCAAGGAGGAGAGCGCTGCACTGGTCCACGCCGTCAAGGACTTTTATCCCCAGCTGTTTGGGAACAAGAGGAGGTTGACAGATGCGCATGTTAAGAAGGCCCTCTGGGAGTCTATCACCAATGCGGTTAGATTGGTGTGTGACGTCCAGAGGACCCAGGATCAGATCATGAGGAGATTCGGAGATATGAGGTTGCGGTTAACAAAAAAAGTCAACCTCATAAGGGACTGGGTACAAGCCCGTAAAAGAGGGGGCAAAAGAGAGGCCCCGCAGAAACTGTACCTACTCCCTTATGAGGTGACTTTATGCGAGCTCCTCAATCTCCGGGTCCCCAAAAGATTTAGATCCTCACCATCCTCGGCCTCCTCTTCTTCCCTCCCAGCTGCGGGATCTGAAAGTCCTGACGCGGGGGCCAGGGCAGCTGCTTCTCCGTCCGGTGGCCTGGGAGGAGATGGAGAATCTGAACCAGGTAATTATCCAACTTCATATAATATCTTAATATTTGATTTTTTTTAAAAATTTGTATATAGTCAGATACTAAACCTATACAGATCTCACAACATACACTACATATGATGTTTAGATATCTGATTTTATATTAGTGACACATGAAATAGGAATGATGTGTCTTGCGCTCTACAGAATATGCGTCACAGAGCGAAAATGGAATTTCGCATACACGTTAACATGGGTTAGCTGTAAGTGGCATTGCTTTATACATGTTGGTCAAATGACGGATGCGTAATTCCGCATGGAATCATTGTGCAATGATCGCGAAAATGGAATTTCGCATACACGTTAACATGGGTTAGCTGTAAGTGGCATTGCTTTATACATGTTGGTCAAATGACGGAGGCGTAATTCCGCATGGAATCATTGCGCAATGATCGCGAAAATTGAATTTCGCATACACGTTAACATGGGTTAGCTGTAAGTGGCATTGCTTTATACATGTTGGTCAAATGACGGAGGCGTAATTCCGCATGGAATCATTGCGCAATGATCGCGAAAATGGAATTTCACATACACGTTAACATGGGTTAGCTGTAAGGTGCATTGCTTTATACATGTTGGTCAAATGACGGATGCGTAATTCCGCATGGAATCATTGCGCAATGATCGCGAAAATGGAATTTCGCATACACGTTAACATGGGTTTGCTGTAAGTGGCATTGCTTTATACATGTTGGTCAAATGACGGATGCGTAATTCCGCATGGAATCATTGCGCAATGATCGCGAAAATGGAATTTCGCATACACGTTAACATGGGTTTGCTGTAAGTGGCATTGCTTTATACATGTTGGTCAAAATGAAATGTCAATTATTATATATGTGAAGAATACAGTATTCTTATTTTCAATATTATACATAATAAAAAAAGAAGAATCCAAATAAATTATAACATATGCCCATCAATTGATGAGAATGAAATAACACCAAAAAATAATTAAAGCTACAGTAAACAACACAACTGATTGAAAATAAGAGTACAGGATATATTTATCATGAATTGAATTGAGGAAACAATTAACTCATGGGACTACCAAAGGATTAATATTGATTTGCTAATAATGTAAAGATTTTAAACATGGCATGATTTGTATTAATGATATCCAATCCTCATTTAATATATTACAGATCTGGATGTTGGTGCTGGATCCTTAAGGCAGGGCTTGTCACAGTATGGCATGTCTCATTTTAATTGACATTTGTCTTAGAAACAGGGACAGAACATTACATACTAAATCCACATTGTTCAATATTTATATGTATCTGCAAAATGTATTTTAAAACTTTTTGCAAATAAGAATAAATAAAAATAAAAAATTGGATTACATTGTATGACTACACTGGTTTTGTTTTGAATTTAAGATATCCCATCTATTCTGGATGTCTTAATTTTAATGTATGATTCTTTGAATGTCCAATTTATGTTCTTCCCTTGTGTATTGCTTAATCTTATTTGTATACATTTTTAAATAATACACACAATTTTGCATATGTTTAGATTTTAAAAATATAGATTCAATTATTGAAATTGATCACGTCATTTAAGGGACATGCCAACTAAATTTTACATATAATTATTTTTAAACATGATTTTATTGTTTTGTTTAAACATTTTATGAGCTACATTGGTTCAGTCTATTGTTTTAGTTCATTAAAAAATTAATGGATTTTGGTTTAGGTTAAACAATGCATTACTGGTATTATCCGGCTGTTTTTCTATGCATAAATTGGCATATTTGCAAAAGTTAAAATCATGTGTTCAGATAACAGTAGTACATAGTTTCAAAAAGTATACAATTACACATTTAGAGCTTAATGTCCCTTTAATAGATGAAAATTAAATAATTCTTCGGATATCCTTAAATAACATATTAGATTGGAATTGCATGCTCAATCCCATTCATTACATCAACATATGGAGTAGAGAATTCATTTACACCAACATTGTCAAATCAATATAATTTTATATTAAAGGGATACTGAGCTAAAATTATTAATGTTGTCATTCAGATAGAGTATGCAATATTAATAAACATTTAAATATAATACTATAATCATATGTGAAATATTCTATTGCTAAATGTATTTTTAATTCAAGAATGTACGTTTATCTGAAGCTCAATTTTGGTTGACCAACCTGGGTTTTGATTGATGATTGGTGGATACCTTCAACAAACAATATTTATTGAATCCAATATTGCTTATCTGCCTTTAAGATTAAAATGTAGCAACATTCAAATTATAATAGGAGTCAATGTTAAATCATGTTGAACAGTTTGAACAGTGAAATCAATGATTGAAATAAATCATGTCAGTGTCCCTTTAATAAACAATAGATTCATTAATCTTTACATTCTTTGGATTAAACAATATTGATATATAATTCACATATTCACTGTTGGAGTTACTTTATAGATATCAGCATACTCTAACAGCACCATGATTACATATTTGTACTAATCAATTTGGTTTTGTATTGTGATAAATATGTGTTGTGTCCTAAACAAGATTACTGTACATTGCACAAATGGCTCGATGTGCCACATGTCTTTGTTTATATTTGTCAACAGCTGTTCTTCAACATGTGGTTTGTGTGTATTCTTTTAAGAACATTGATCAATGGGTATATTTAGATATGCAATAGCATCGTATGAGATGAGTTTGATGTCTAATATAGTCAGAAATTAAACATATGTTCAATACATCATTTTTAACAGAATCCCCTTGATTCAATCAAGCATTTTTTTGTTTAATGACTGCTCTATTCTTCACATTTTCAAGTTGATTATTCTTAAAATTCGCTACAGATGTGATTTAGTGATATCCCAAATGTGTTCACTAATATATATCTATATCATTCATAGAGAGAGTTGGTGTGGGGAGCCCACAGGAATCCAGCAGTGACACAGAGCCGCCTTTGCGGTCTCCTGGTAAGTCCATTGACTCATTTATATGTCATTGAAGGTGTATTGGTAATCAATATTATGAGCATGATTCTGATGAAGCATAACATTTGAAACAAACATATAATTTACTCCTCTGATTATATATTAATTTTCTTTGAATATTGAAAGATTAATAATTAAAACTTTCTTAGTCTACACATTTGTTATTCAGAAGATGTATAGCATATGTTTGTTTCCATGTTCATTTTTGACAACAGTCATCAAGTGATACACACATGAGAAATCTTAAATGTTCTATGTACTATGCTTTTATGATTTTTAAATTAATACAAACAATACATCGAAAATCTGAATAATTGAGAATAACAAATCTAATGTAATTTGTATGCTCCATCAAAATGATGTAAATCATAACTTTGGGTGTGTATATCTTTAATGCAACATTGATGTGTGTCTTTGATCAACAGTAACATATGTTATAATATCTGATCTTAACGTGTACACAACATGTTATGTTTTACAGAGATTGATTTAACATGTGTGACGGAGGAGGAAGAGGCTGCCTTGAAGTCTGATGGTATGTGAAATATATCTATCATGTTTCCAACATGTTGCTTTATTGGAAATCATTTTATTGAAGACATTCAAAGTCTACAGCTTTTGCACTTTAAAAAGGAAGATTATTTGTCTGTTCAAATACACTACTGCCCCCTTTCTATATCAGGCAGCATGAAATATTTTTTATTTTATTTTTTATGTTTTTATTTTTAAATTTATAATTCATGCCATCATTATGTCACATGCATATTCCAGGCCAAAACACAATAATAATGTTATAATTGTACAGACAGTCATTGATATTCATCTGAGTGGCTATATGCATACCATATCCTCATTTCATAATTGTTTAGAAATTCAAACACACTTCGAAGTATATTGAAAACATAATCAATTTGAAATGCGTTGATTTGATTTCATGATGTATGAGATGTTAATATATTTGGATTATTTTTTTCAGATAGATCCTCCACCTCTGGTCATCTGGTTTCCGCCCCTGCCCAGTCCCCTGACCAGTCACAGACCCCTGCCCATGCCCAGACCACTGCCCAGGCCCAGACCCCTGCCCAGACCCCTGCCCATGCCCAGACCACTGCCCAGGCCCAGAACCCTGCCCATGCCCAGACCACTGCCCAGGCCCAGACCCCTGCCCAGGCCCAGACCCCTGCCGGCCCTTCCCATTTGTCATTTCCTGTCCCTCCCAAAAAATGCCCCTTCACCCCCCTTCGCCGCTCTCCCCGTATTATGGGCCGTACAGCTGACCAGACCCCAACTCACCACTCCCCAGCTGTACGGCCTACCCTGGAGCAGCAGCTCATCCCTCCCCAACCCAATCCCATCCCTCCCCAACACAATCCCATCCCTCCCCCCTGTCTCAACCTTCATTGTCCTGGGTGTCGGATTGTCCTTCCCAGGCACAGCTGTAAGTATCATTCAAAATCAACATTATAAGATACTTAAAGGTACACTGAAGGAAAATTGTTTCTATTGTGATTCAAATAGAGCATGCAATGTTAATCAAATTTATAATTTACTACTCTTATGAATTATTCTTCATTCTCTTGCTATCTTTATTGAAACAAAGAAATGCCTAGAATTAATTTTAAATAGAAAATAATTGTGGACATGATTTCTTTATTGTTGGATGAATGTATCCATCAACCAGCAGGGACAACCAAAGTTGATAAACAAATATGGCCTGCCCTAAAAACCTACATTCTTGCATTCAAAATCTAGCTAGAGAATTCTAACATTTAAAGAATATGTTTAATCTTTTCATATTTGTAATGTCATGCTCTATCTGAATCAGTCAATTAAATATTTAGGTTCAGTGTCCCTTTAATTTGATATCACTACATATACCAATCACCACTACTTGGATCCAACAATTTATGTACAAATGTTGATACATTATCTCTTGTCTAACCCAGTGGGAATGTAATTTCTTCAGGTTGCTATGTTTACACAGCTTGTCCTCAACGCCAAAATGTTTAAGGATAGGTGTGCCTACCACAGTATAATTAAAATATTTAAATTGCTAATGTAAGTACAATGTAAATCCTTTAACAAGATTTGATACACTCAAGCTGTATAAGTGGATCATCGAAAACCAATTAAAGGGGACAACATGTTTGAGTAAACTGTCCCTTTAATGATTTTGGTCTATCTGAATAACATATTTAATGTGTAAAGAATCAATTTAAACAAATTGATGTAAAGAATGATTTGTCTTTATGATGACAATGTATCTTTGCTTATTTTTTCGTCTATTGTGTAATTATCCTTAATATTTGATTTATTCTTTATTTTAGGCTGTGACTCAGCATGGCTCATGCTAGAAGGTATAGCACGAGTAGAGCAGGCCATGTGGAGGAACGCAGCTGTCCTGAGAGGGATGAACGACACCATGCAGGCCCAGCTCCGGGTTCAGGATTTGACTCTGCGGCAGATCATGCTATTAAATTCAAGGCCTGAATCCGGAGCTGGACATGCACAGGACGATGAAGAGGATGACCTGTAAGTGGAGGATCTGGAGATGCTCCAAGGGCGCAGATAAGAATCCTCCGTCCACATGTTGATGTTTTTGTTATTGTTGCCATTTGGCCTTTCTCTAAGTTTATTGTTGTGCCTGTTGCACTCTTTTACCTTGTCATATGTCTCCAATGGGGCTATGCTGGCCCTTGGCAACTCTCTTCATGGACTGTGATGCACTGTGTTACCTTGTCATATGTCTCCAATGGGGCTATGCTGGCCCTTGGCAACTCTCTTCATGGACTGTGATGCACTGTGTTACCTTGTCATATGTCTCCAATGGGGCTATGCTGGCCCTTGGCAACTCTCTTCATGGACTGTGATGCACTCTGTTACCTTGTCATATGTCTCCAATGGGGCTATGCTGGCCCTTGGCAACTCTCTTCATGGACTGTGATGCACTCTGTTACCTTGTCATATGGCTCAAATATTCCTTATTTTTACAAGATTATTTATAAACGTTGTTGATGTTTTCTTACATACTAATAAAAGACATGTCATTGCACGATTCTTTGTCCTCATTCTTCATTTTATTGATTGGAATCTCTAGTTTATCTGGTTGATCCTTAAAGGGACCTACCAAAAATAATGGATTTTCAAGAATCATATATGTAATACAATTGTAAATGACTTTAAGATTAACATCTCCAATGTAATTTTATTATTTGTCTTTATATATTTTTCTCAAAGCTTTATCATTGCATGATTATGATTAGCATAGTAATTCTTTTATATATGTATATATAGATTGTTATTTGTGTATATATGTATATTTTAATTTTCAATGTGTGTATTTAGAAACTCTGCATGAATTGATGCCCCTTTAACAAATGATCTGAGGATTGATACAATGATATAATCCCTGTAAAGTGTTCATTTTATTGAAATAGTATTGTCTATGTGTATCCTATTTTTAAAAACAAAATAATGTCCCTTTAAGTGATGGTGAGCACAATTGTTAATGAATGTATTACCATTTCTAAAGCGTTTTTGTCCTTTTTACATGAACAAGGACATATAATCTTATTAATAAACAATCTTATTGTAATGTTGACAGCACATGTATTTCATTTTCAATTCTATCTTATTGTAAAAGTGTAACCAAATAAATCTCTGTGTGTTATGCGCATATTTTAGATGATGAATATTTTTTAACAAATATGTTAACAAAATACTTCTCCTCCCATATATGGCTATAGGTAGGCTGACCATATTTCAACTTGAATAAATGACCCGTTTAATCAATACATGTGTCATTATTGTTATTCCAAAACAATCTAAACATATCTTAAAACATCAATGGCATATGTATTTCTCATGTGTATCTTTTAAATGTTAAAGATATACACCATAGCTATAGTTAAAGGGACAGTCAAGTCCGAAAAGATGATTCATGATTTCGTGACATTCCTAGATAGCAATCTACACACATACTAGTTACTAAAATATAAATACGTTTCTTATTGATATGCCAAGTTGTCAACTGAGTCCTTGTATTGGATGCGGTTTTTCAGCGATCTCGGATGTGCCATGTTGCTTAAGACGTCACCTGCCAGGCTGTCCAATGATTCCTTGTATTGACTGACGTTCTTACGTGATCAAGAATGTGCCTTTTATTGGATTGCGTTTTGACGCGATCAAGGATGCGCCTTTTTTTGGTTTGAGTTCTTATGTGATCAAGAATGTGCCTTTTATTGGATGGCGTTCTTACGTGATCAAGGAAACGCCATGTTAATTAAGACGTCACATGCAAAGGTAAAAAAATGTCTGATTGTATTACGTAGTCCTGCAATATTTGTTTGTGCACGTTAAACACGTTTGTGAATTAAGCCAATTTTAAAAACCTTGCGAATATGGATTATTTGCATCATGTTACATTGTTGACCCGTAGCTGATAAAGACCACCACATTCTCTTTTGCTGGATGTCTGGTTGAATAAACGAACGAAAGCAAAATGTTTTCATGCATATGATATTTCGAGGCAAGTGCAAATCTCTATAGTCCATGCTGTTTAATATGTTTGTCAACAATATGTTCCTTTTTCTGAAAAAATAATGTTGTGTTTAATGTTAAAGATATCTAATTCATAAATATGCGCTATTGTGTTTGAATAAAGTAATCAATATGCATTTATCTTTATCATATGCTAAATATATGATGCCGACTTCTTCTAAATGTAATTTTGTTGTATATTTTATTAAAGGTTCATTAGACACTCACATTATAAATCAAATCTTTTAATTTGTTCTCTAGTTAGATAGTCCATTGTTTAACAAATACACGTTTCATTTTGCTTCTGTTCAAATAAAATGTAAGTAATTTTCAGACTCCTCGCCAAGCCTCTAAGTTTCATGTGAGTACCATCTCCAGCTTTCTCCTGTTTTGTGTATGATGGTATGTATTGTCTTGTTTATAGGTTGTAATGGGGGTTCATCTATATTTTCAATAGAGCTAACCCGATTTTCTTTGAAAGTGTTTAAAGCTTTGTAATATTGATATCAGTATATGTTAATCTTGTTGTTTCTAGTAGTGTCTATTACATACAGTTCTGTTAAAAATATAGTATACTGTCCCTTTAATGCAAATGTTGATTTTTGTATCATGTATGAGTTCCACATTGGTTAATCTCCAAATATATTATTGTTAGCATATTTTCACCCCCCACTCCTAAAAGGACTTTAAACCATATTCATTGTTAAAACAAATGTCTTTCTAAAAATAAATTAACACAATAATGTCTCTTTAAGAAAATAGACTTTATTTAACACGTCAATATAAATCTGATTTCAAAAAATATTGTTTGAACAAGTACATGTAGATATACCAACAATCTTCAAATATATGTTAGCATATGTAATTTTGTTAAAGGGACAGTTTAGAAAACAAATAATGTTTTGCATTATTCTAAAAGTCAATTTTGTAATATCAATGATATCAAATGTTTCTCACCAATTAATCATTTGTCTGTGTTTATTTTAATTTGCTAGCTAAACCTATGAGGTTCGTGTGCTCATTTCTTCGAGCTTGAAGAGTGCATGTAATCATTATGCAATTTGACCACTAGAGGGCATTTGGATAGCATTTGTATATGTAAAACCTTGTGCTCATACAGCATATTATTTACCATGTATTGATCATTGATATCTAAAATAAATATTGATTATGTCAGAACAACAAATAAGTGGTCATTTTTCATAGTCATAGATACAAGGGTAAGCACATAAGTCACACGTATTTCTACATGTTTTGTTGTTTCCAACTTGATAATGCGTAATACAGTGTTTTCTTTGTAATCAATAATTTTCAGACAGTCCCTTTAAGCTGTGTTATTGGCATTCAAACAGTAATATGCCATCATGGATAATTGTAATGGTAATTTTGTTTGCGATTCGGGAAACAGTTTGGACATCACATCACAGAAACCAATCAATATCATGAACAAGGATAGGTATGTGATGATGTGGTTTTCACACACTTATAACCCACACTCTGCAAACAATCTGCCTCCATGGACCCGGTCCCATAGAAGTAGATTATATACAGAGTGTGGTCCACAAGTGTATGAAAACCACATCATCACATACCTATCCATTACACATTAAAGAAAAAAAACATTAAACATGAAAACAAATACTTACTTCCTCTTCCTTCCCCTCTTCCCACGGGGCTGAGGCTCTGGGAGGGGCAACTGCCGACTCCGAAGAGTTCTCCTTGGAGATGTTGTGGGAAGAGTGGAAGGAAGAGTACTGGGACGACCAAGGTGAGGAGGAGAAGATGGCTGAGGAGGAGAAGATGGCTGAGGAGGAGAAGATGGCTGAAGAGGAGGAGATGGCTGAAGAGGAAGAGATGGGCCGGCAGGAGGAGATGGGCCAGCAGCAGGAGGCCCAGCAGCAGGAGGCCCAGCAACAGGAGGCGGACCAGGAGGCAGACCAGCATGCGCCTCCCGGAAAAAATTGAACATCTCTTGGTGTAGATTAATGATTCTGTTTTGCCCTTGTTCGATTCTATTAAGTATGTTTATTATTTGGTTTTGGCCTTCAATTATTTGGTTTTGTCCATCAATAATTCGAGTTCGGCCTTCGATATTTTGTATCCGGGAGTTACGCATCTGGTCTTTGTAGTCCAGTAGAACCCGCACCTCCGCTATTTCCTCTTGTTGTGCTTGGCAGGGTACCCGTGCACGGCGGTGTGCGGGTCCTTGAGGGGCCTCTGGTTCCGCGGCCTCCTCCTCTGCTTCCGGGGCCTCTTCATCTGCTTCCGTGCCCTCTTCGTCACGGGGGGCCTCTTCCCTCCGAAGTGGAAATTCCTCCCCACCACTCTCATCCCGGGGAGATGGAGGAGGCTGTATTTGTTGTGCTGCCTCCTCCCCAGACTCTGTATAAATGTATATATTAGCATATTTGCAAATCAAGCTTTAAATGACTTAGCTTACGATACAATTACAAATGCAGAATCATTAATCCACTTTGAAATCCAACAATCAATACGATTTCCGCATTTTCTAAACCGTGTTTGTGATATCTCTGGTCAATCTGAATGTTTTAGCGTTTGTTTTCAGTCTGTTTAAATGCACACCTAACCTATAGCCTAGATACTGATGTAACCGCTAAGTAATTGAATGCGTGTAAACAACGTTATAGCATTAATCTGATCCTTAAAGGGACATGAAACCCAATGTTTTATCTTTCATGATTTAGAAGCATACATTTATAATCAACTTTCTAATGTACTTTTCTTATCTAATTAGCTTCATTCTCTGGATATTCTTTGCTGAAAAGCATATCTAAATATGCTTAGAAGATGCTGATTGTTAGCTGAATATAGCTGCCTCCTGTGATTGGTTCACCGTGTGCATGGCTATTTCTTCATTAAAATATATCTCAAGAATGATTCAAATTAGGTAATATAAGTACATTTGAATGTTTTGTCAAATTGTATTCGCTACCTCAATCATGAAAGTAAAGGTTTGCATATAGTGTCCCTTGAAATACATTCGTATGTGAATTTATTCTTCAATGAGCTTACCATCAGATGAGAATGGCAGGTTCCCGGTATCAATTCCTCCGATACCGACTACATCCACCTCGGAGATGCTGGGCTGCAACATTTCCTCCCATCGGCAGTACTCTATTTCCAGGGCAGGGCCGCCACCGGTTCCTGCGGAATGTCAGGCCTCCAGGCTTAACTTTTTCTTGAGATCCATCTTACAGTCCCGGTAGTGATGTTTTATAGAGTCCATATCTCTGTTCCGGCCACCCACTGCATTGACTGCATTCCTTATCTCATTCCAGAGCCTCCTCTTGTCAGTCGGGGTAGTCTTCTGGTGCTGCAGCCTCCTATACCTGGCCATATAGGCCTCTACGAGGGCCTCCTTCTCCTCCATCGAAAACCTTGCCTCCCTAGTCGCCTTGGCCTTCCCCTGTGACGATGCCCTCTGTTTCCCGGACTGTGAAGCCCTACTCTGTCCGCCACTGGGCCCAGCCACTTGTTCATCTTGAACCAAGTGGCTGGGTCCACCCACCGCTTCCACCCCCGCTTCCTGCCCCCCTTCCTGCCCCCCTTCCTGCCCTGTTCCTCTCCCCCTCCCTCTCCTCCCCCCTCTACCTCTCCCCTCTACCTCTCCCCTGCCTGCCCTCCATCTGTTCCCTAAACTAAACCCCAAATAATCAAACAAAAAGTGAGTGTGATGAAATGAAAGGGGGTCAAAATAAACAACTAAAAAGACAAAAAAAGTTCTGAAAGTGTCAGAGGGATCTAAAAAAACAAAGAGGGTAAGGAGTATTTAAATAAACCAAAAGAAGAAGAAGACTAAAAGGAGGATATGTAAACTAAATGTAACTAGGGGATGGGTATGGGATGGGTATGGGGTATGGGATAAGAGTAAATGGGATGAAAGGGAATGGGACTACAGGGAATGGGGTATGGAGTGTAGTATGAGGGGGTATGGGGTATGGAGTGTATGTAGTGTTATTGATAAGTGTATGTATGTATTGAATGGGTTTGCGTGTAAATGTGTTAAGTGTACAGAAAAATCACTCGCTCGCTAACTCACACTACTACTAATTCTCACTAACACACTACTACTAATTCTCACTAACAAACACTCCCACTAACTCTCACTAACTCCCACTACCACTAACTCATGCTCCCACTAGCACTAACTCTCACTAACAACTCTCACTAACAACTCCCACTCCCACTAACTCACTCACGCTTCCACTAACAGACTCTCTCCCACTCCCACTAACTCCCACTAACTCACTCACGATAACACTAACAACTGACTCTCTCACGCTAACACTAACTCACTCACAATAATGCACAAACTCTCTAATCTTAAACCTCCAATCTCCAAAGACCCACCAGCAACACAGTCAAAGAAGCCCTGCTTGTGTGGTGCTTATATACCCTGTGTAAATGTTTAATGATGTACCGATTTCCGTTGTAAATTGTGTTCAGGTGTGCTTTATTAGCAATTAATATTAGTGCAATGTGTATTAGTTGGGTGAATTTGTGCATGCTCATTTTGAGTTAGTATTTGTGGAATGTGTAGAATGCGATGATGTCATAGTGGTCGTTTTCTCTAACATTGTCCAATAGTATTCTGTTTAAATGTGAATTTGCGATGGTGTGGTATTAGTGAAGTGTTGTATATGTATGTTTGTCCTAATATATAGTGATATTGAATGCGATTATTTTTCTAGTGTATGTATATATTTTTTATTCCTTGTTGTTATTTTGCGAATTTCCGCATCTTAAAGTATATGCGTATTCCCCGTATTAAATTTTATTACAAATCCCCCCGCTTGTGAATGTGTAATGCTTGTGTGCTTTGTTGATTGATTGTTGTTGTGACATTTGCGGCGTGTTATTGTTGTGCATGATGTGGTATGCGTCATATGACCGAGCCGTGCGTATTTCTCGCGAGATCGAGTGTTAGGTGAAAAAAGCTATTTTTTTGCTTTTCCATTGATCTCTATGGGAGACTGTCTAACGCGGGCAGGATTCCGCGTGTGACATACACGCGTTAGGAGCATCGTTAGATGGTCTTTTTTGTACTCTAAATACCGGAGTCAAACAATGCCGTGCGTTAGACATAAAACACGCGTAGCGTTAGCAACCCATCTACCGCCAAACTCCAAATCTAGCCGTCAGATATCAACATGAAGATATGGAGGATTTTAATCTCATGCTTTTATCTCCACCATAATTTTAATTAATTTTGAACATGAAGGTACATAATAGGCTGATTATATTAGATTCATTTTTAGTCTCAAAAATGTGCTACTTTTAGCTTAAAGGGTACTAAACAGTAAGAGCTAGATTACAAGTGCAGTTCTAAATTATCCCACTCCTGCAAACGGGCAGATTTTCCCATTTGTGGGAGTGCGATAATTAAAGGGACAGTCTACACCAGAATTGTTTTTGTTTAAAAGGATAGATAATCCCTTTATTAACCATTCCCCAGTTTTGCATAACCAACACGGTTATAATAATAAACGTTTTACCTCTGTAATTACCTTGTATCTAAGCCTCAGCAGACTGCCCCCTTATTTCAGTTCTTTTGACAGATATCCATTTTAGCCAATCAGAGCTGGCTCCCTGGAACTCCACATGTATGAGGACAGTGTTTTCTATATGACACACATGAACTAACACCCTCTAGTGGTGAAAAACTGTCAAAATGCCCTGAGAGAAGAGGCCTTCAAGGTCTTAGAAATTAGCATATGAACCTCCTAGGTTTAGCTTTCGACTAAGAATTCCAAGAGAACAATGCAAAATTGGTGTTAAAAGTAAATTGGAAAATTGTTTAAAATTACATTCTCTATCTGAATCATGAAAGTTTATTTTGGACTAGACTGTCCCTTTAACCAGCCATTACATGTGACATTTTATTGCTACTGCAAACTTGTGGTAGCAATTAGTGCTTAGAAAATTAACCAGAAATCCGATCTCCGATCTCAGCATATACATATATATATATATTTACTAAGTGCTGCTCATTGCTGTGCTACTTACCTCTTTGCTGCGCGAGTAGGTGAGAAAACATAACTGACAAACACCATACAAATCAGTAGGTGACTGTAGTAGACAGTAGTTGCTCTATCTTCTAAGACATTGGCCATGCACTCAGTTACTTCTACCTTATTTACTTTCAGAGAAGCTTGTTGTATTGATTTTTTTTTAAATACATATTTATGCAGATTTTGTACTATGTGAATCAAGGTGCGGATTATTTTAGGAAGCTGGAGGATTATATATATTGTGTATCAGACCAGAAATATTTCAACAGCAAGGCTGAGTGGATATAGAATGATAAATGCCAATGTTTCCAAATCAATAATGTTGCTAGTGTTGATATTTCACCCCCTGTGTGCCAAAGGGCCGCATTGAATAACTTTGCCCTTGATAATGGTTAGAGTTAATAGGGATTGGGACTGAGTTTTAATTAAAGGGACATTTAAGTCAAAATTAAACTTTCATGATTCAGATCATTTTAACCCTTTGAGTGCAAATGATGGCTCTGAGCCGTCACAGAGTTTCTCACTCTGGTGCTAATGACGGCTCAGAGCCGTCACTAGCACTCTCCCACCTTCAGGGAGGTCTGGGGGCTCCCACCCGCTCCTACCCCGGCGTTCGGGCCTGCATAGTGACAGGCATTGCTGGGGCTTCACGTGATGCGCGGTGACGTCACCACGCAACTTTATTTATACTTAACAATGTTAAGTATAGGAGGAAGGGGCATGCTGCTTAGAAGCCTGTATCTCAGGCTAACCTAACTAAGCCTGCAATCGCCTAAACTTTCCAACAGTGTAAGTCTTGGGGTTTTTAAAAAAATAATAAAATAAAGAAAACCTTAAAAAATCTTAGCACCCAGGTGGGAAAGTGCTTAGCACTCAAAGGGTTAAACAACTTTCACATTTACTTCTATTAACAAAATGTGTGCAGTCTTTTTAAATTTACACTTTTTGAGTCACCATCTCCTACTGAGCATGTGCAAGAATTCACAGAATATACATATATGCATTTTTGATTGGCTAATGGCTGTCACATGATCCAGTGGGAGTAGAAACAGACATAACTGAAATTTGTCAGAAAACAAATCTAGTGCTATTGCATTGTCTTTTTATCGTGCATTTGTTGATTATGCAAATCTGCTGCATTTACTGGTCCTAAGGTATATTGCATTGGAGCTCATTTGTACTTGGGTTAATGGCTAGGACTGGGTTACAGTAAAAATAACATTAAACAATTGGAATCTGTCCGAGCTCTAAAATGAACCCTAATGAAGTAGTACCCATGCAGCAGACCACATATCAGCACAAACTTTATTAGTAACTTCTATTTTCATACCTCGTTTCATACTGCAATTCAAATATTGTGCATGTATTGACTTCCAGCTTGTGCTCAGCAAACTGGAATCAGCATCAGCTGCTTTACAGGAATGAAAATTGCTAGTACTCATGCACACTGTTCCCAGTCTTTTCTTGTGCTTTTGTGCACAATTCACTTGGCATTTACTGTGCATGCGCTTACCTTATAGCTAGATAGTTTATATACCCATATTGGCCTACAGATCAGAACTTAAAATGCTTTTCTAGTAGTATGTCCCTGTTATTAAAAGTTAGTAAGCAAAATTGCAGTTTATTTTATAATACATTTATTTTATATCCAGTGATTTATTTCTAATACAGATATAAAAAAAATAACAAAGGAATATGGATATAGTTTTGAGCAAGTTTTATTTTAGCGTAACTTTGCTACATTTTAAAAGTAAGAAAGAGTTACAGTGGGATATATTCAGCATTAAATCTACAAAAGTTAAAGTTATAAAGCTTGAAAATCAAAGATGTTATTAGAACACAATATAAAGATTATATTTTATAAAATAGAATGCACCTTTTTTGACAAAGAAGCTATTATTACTATTATTAGTAGTATATGTATTTATTTTTTGAATGAAAAAATAGCCTAATGATTAAGTTATTTAATAGTGAAAATTGATAAAAGACACATTTTATAGAAGAAAAAAACTAAAATTTTCATGAAATTATCAGTCCATTCTGCTCACAAAATTATCACAAAAAGGAAGAAAGTAATGACTTTAATAATATAAGACCTAAGCTCTTTATGTTCTGCACCCTTGCACATTGCAAATGTTTTTACTAAATGCCAATAGCCTGAATTAATGTGTTACCGTGGCAACAGTACAGCTATTCTTGATTCACAATGATAAATGATGGGTATAAAGAAGATTAATATCTAAAGAAGATAATTTTCCCTAAAAGGAGGGATATTGTAACATTCCGTACTTCCTTCTGAAAAAGTAATATGGGCATAAAGCAAACATTTAATTATGCTAGGCAGAGCTTGGCAAGAGCAGGACAACATTTTACTTACGGGTTAGGTTAAAAGAGGATGTTTATATTGAGAATGTTTCAGCTTAGAGTAGATTTTATCCAATATATAGCTTACCAGAAAGGTTAATAATAGGTTCAATTCTTAAAGGGACATTTCAGCCAAAATTGGATTCACATGGATGCATTTAATTTTTGAATAGAAGCATTTTTTGTAATATACATGTATTAGCAAACATGCATCTAAACGTTATAGCTGTTTAAAAATTGTATTTAAGTATGCACCGTGCACCAGCATTTTGAGCACATCACTTGCTCAGGGAGCCTAAGTTGCTTGTACTATCTGGTAATGACTCACACCAAGATTACAAGGTGTGCGCTAAACCGGGTGCATAAATAACGCAAAAAAATTAGTGGTATCGCACTATCCATAGTACTGCCATTACAAGTTACTGAAAAACCTTCTATTGTTGTGCAATATGGTGTGATTAGCTCCATAGGGCACAAAACCCAAGGCCTAACTTGACGTGCTCATGCACGTTTTCCCCCATAGACCTCAATGGAGAGAAAGTGTTAGAAAAAAACTAACACCTGCGATCGCGGAATGGCGATCGCCGTAACGCAATCCCCATTGATGTCCATGGGGAAAAGAAAGTTATGTAAAAACACCCTAACATAAACCCCTAGTCTAAGTAAGCCCAATGTGAACTGGCACCAAGGTAACCCCCACCACTGGGGTTGCAAATTTGTTGCAGGTGTGCAAGCTAACAGACCAGCACCACGGTCTGTAAAAGTAATCTCCAAAGTAGTATAGCAGCACCACCAATTTAATATAAAAGGATTATTTTATTAAGCCAACATAAAACAGACAACGTTTTGGATTTTCATCCTTAATCATGTCTGACATGATTAAGGATGAAAATCCAAAACGTTGTCTGTTTTATGTTGACTTAATAAAATAATCCTTTTATATTAAATTGGTGGTGCTGCTATACTACTTTGGATAAACCCCTAGTCTAAATACCCCTAATTCGCCACTCCCAACATCGCCGACACTAAATAAAGTTACTAACCCCAAAACCGCTACTATTATAATAAAACTATTAACCCCTAAACCGCTGGCCCCCCACAACACTACTACTATAATAAAACTATTAACCCCTAAACTGCCAGCTCCCCACATAACAACACACTAAATTAAACTATTAACCCCTAAACCTAACTACCCCCTATACTTTAAATTAAATTTACAATATAACTATCTTAAAATAAATAAAAAATTACCTGTGCAATTAAAAAAAATAAGATTAAACTATAAATAAACCTAACATACCTATTTTAAGAAAAGAAACTAAAAATAAAAAACGTAAATTACAAAATTCAAAAAACCTAACACTACGAAAAAAATAAAAAATATCTAACATTACCAAAAAAAAAAAACCCCACTAAAATTACGAAACCCCCCCACTAAGATTACAAAAAATAATAAACAAAATTATCCAAAATAATAAAAATTAAACCTAATCTAATAGCCCTACAAAAACAAAAAACACAGCCCAAAAAAACCCACCCCCTAACCTAAGAATAAACTTCCAATATCCCTTAAAAGGGCCTTTTTTAGGGCATTGCCCTAAGTTAAGCTGCTAGGTAAAAGAGCAGCTTAACTTGATTACAGAGGATCACAAGATAGTATGCAAGGAAGGACAAATCTATTGAAGTATGTATGGATCAACTAATCCAATCCCACAGGGAATAATACAAAATTGGAGAAAGCTTTACCTAAGCTCTTATTGATGTTGCAGGTAGGTATAAAGCCCCACGGCTCACAAGGATACTCCCAGGATATAGTAGTTAAAATATTTTATCAAGGACAGAAAAACAGACTGTATTAGTCAGATACTAAATGGGCATAAGACAAACCGGCAAAAGCAAACAGCTTTACAACATGCAATCATCCGGAAGCCATAAAGTTCTGACCGTTAGGTAATGCAAATATCCTTATATGTCCACAAAAATTCCACCTATGTGGTTCCCATGTTGTGTTTTCTGCCTATTTGGACTTTCCTTTAACATATCCTTGCTTATTTGCACTTTTGTTGTGTTGTATCATACTGTATGTATTTATTTGAGTGCTAGCAGTTTATTAGTAATCACCTAATTTTAATGTTTTATGATTATAATTTATACTTTGTACTTTTATTGTGCTTTTTAATCTGATTATTTTATTGACCACTATACTGTAATCTGTCTCTTTTGTAATCAGAAATATGGGCTAAATCCATGAGTAAAATACACAGCATGCTGATGAAGGGGTTGTGAACCCCGAAAACGTTCCAACATTAAATTGTGTTTCTTTATGAAAGTCCTGTGAGTGCATCTTCTGTCTACATATATAAATATATATATATATATATATATATATATATATATATATATATATATATATATATATTACAATTTAATTACAAAGGTATTAAACAATAAACAAACAAAAGTATTCCGGTACTCAAATAATAAATTGGTAAGCTATGAGTGACAAGGTTCATAGTATTTGTGTCTACATACATCAATATTATTATTCAATATTATTATTCTCATATGTCTGAGCGATCAGAGGGGTTCTTGCCGCTACAGTTTCTTATAGTCCATGCTTGGGAAGAATGAACATTAAACTTTAGATAATAAATCATAAACAACAAATATCAACTATCAGGGCTGGTGAGGGACCTCTAGGGGTGTAATTATTTATGTAGAGATGTCTCCCAATAGAACTTAATGTCTAGGAACATTTCAAGCTTTTGGGTTCTGAAATAGCCGTATTCTTCAAGCATTAGGGAGTCTTTCACATGGGAGATCAACTCTGTTATGGATGGAGCGGACTTTTTTTCCCACTGTCTAGCTATTAGGGTCTTTGCTGAGTTTAGGGTGAACTGTATCTGGCGGGTGTGTAATTTGCATGCTTTCTGTGGAAGTGAGATTAGTATTGCCATGGTAGGGGTTAAAGTGAACAAGGGGCCAAACAGGGTTTGCAAAATGTTTTCTAAGGATTTTCAAAAGGGGTTAAGTTCAGGGAAGGACCACCACATGTGGAGCGTGGTGCCTTTGGAGCCACATGCCCTCCAGCATGTATATATATATATATATATATTTTTTTTTTTTAATGAGTAAATAAAATTACAGTTTCACTTTGATAGTGTTTTCTACTCACTACCTCCTGAAGCTGAGCTGTATTGACCATGTTTAAAATTGGTAAGATGATGAGTAATGAATACGGAAGGGCGAATGTTTCGCAACATTCGAAAAATAAAACGAATTTTAACACATTAGTTCATTTCGAATGTTTGTACAACATTCTAGCATTCGTTTAATGTAATAGTATTTCTAATTTTTGTAATAATTAGATTTGAATTATGCATTATTAGAATTCGAAAACTTTGAATTTATATATTTGTAATAGTATTTCTAATGCTTTCTTTAAATGTAATATTCAAATTATGCAATATTCAAAATAGAAACATTCAAATTGATATATTTGTATCCATTATGTATCAATTTATTAAATTTCCTACCACATGAACTATTGATCTGAATAGTATTTCTTAAATCGAATGTTACATTCGAAATTTCGAATGTTGACATTCAATCTATGAACATTCGAATTCGAAAGTGGCATTCTAAAAACTGTAAATAGCTTTTGATTATAGAATTTTTAAGAATATTCGTTCTTATCAACATTCGATTATGTAAATCGAATTTCTACAATAATATTCGTTCTAACATTCAAATATTCGAATATAAACACATTCGCCCATCCCTGGTAATGAAAAGCTTGTCTCCTGGCCAGCCTACATTATATATATATTTGTGGCATAATATTACAGCTTTTTGGGCTAATCTAGTAGATGGCTATAATAGGAGCATTAAACAGAAGTATTATTCCTGCAGGAGCTGAAATGCACTGGGAAAGGCGAGACATATGTCTGGTTTACAATTCATTTGGGACCTTGTTTAAATACCCTACACATAGGAGCTAGGATTATAGGCCATTAACTCTAACTACGTCACCCCAATCAATATAAACATAATCAATTCCAACCACTACTTTTACTATTATCCTGCTCCACCACAACCAGCTGAGCGGGTTCCCAACATGATTGTTCTCACACCAACACCACCTATTACACTATTATAATCCCAACATCAGTATACACTTTATTAGTACCCTTAGTGGTTAGGTGTCAACCCTGATGAAATTAAATGGTGATTAGGTCTTGGTACTTCTGGGATACATAAAGGTCATAGTTCCATTCAACTGATGTTTTCACATCTCTAAAATTTAGATGAATAAACTGGGTTTACTTCTTTCTTATTTTTTTAGTTTTTTTCTGCCTGGGAGAATAGCCTGCAAAAAAAATAATATTTTTTTAGAGAATTTTATTTCTGTAGGAATGTATGTCACAGACTACTGTGTAATGTCAGTAAGACATCAATAAACAAAGTTAAAAGAGATATGAGGGAAGATGGAACAAAAGGATACACACATTTAAAAAAAATTGTATATAAATTTTCCTTTTCAAATTACGAATAAAGCTTAAAGGGACACTGAACCCAAATTTTTTCTTTCATGATTCAGATAGAGCATGCAATGTTAAGTAACTTTCTAATTTACTCCTATTATCACTTTTTCTCCGTTCTGTTGCTATCTTTATTTGAATAAGAAGACATCTGAGCTAAGGAGCCAGCCAATTTTTGTTTATGTACCCTGGACAGCACTTGTTTATTGGTGGGTGAATTTATCCACCAATCAGCAAGAACAACCCATGTTGTTCACTAATAATTGGCCTGCATCTAAACTTACATTCTTGCTTTTAAATAAAGATACCAAGAGAATGAAGACAATTTGATAATAGGAGTAAATTAGAAAATTGCTTAAAATTGCATGCTCTATCTGAATCACGAAAGAAAAAATGTGGGTTCAGTGTCCCTTTAAGAAATAATAATTCAATAGAAAATTTAAAATAATCTGCTACTTTAAAGATAACAGCATTAACTTTCTATTAGAGGAAAACAGGAGTCTTATTTGAAATGTAAAGCAATGCATTTCATATACTGTTAGAAGTTGTTTTGCAAACAATTTCTATTTTCAAAAATGATTATTTTGAAAAAATCCTTTAATGATAAATCTCTGCATTAATTCAGGCCATATTTATCAAGCTATATTTGCATTCAGCAACTACAACCATGGATTTAAGAAGCAGTTTCCACTTTTTATTTACTTCACCAGAGGCTCAAATAAATCACCTGAAACTTGCTTCTTCTGTGTGATTGACAGGCCCTGCTCTCGCATGATTGGTTGTGTGAGATAAGGGCCCAGGGGGTGGCATTACACAAGATATCTCTTGTGCAGTTTAACATTTCAGCAACTGAAGCTGCATTACAAGTAGCTTGAGAAGGTGTTTTGATGTTAAACAGCCTGTTTCATTGTTGTAGTAAAAAAAGAACTAAGGTGTGTCTTATATTTAAATGGAATGTAAATTTTGATGCTAAAGTTCCCGTTTTTTAAAAATTCGATTAAAAACAGGGGCACTTTAATTCATCAAAATTTACATTTCCCTCCTGTTGTGAAAAAAAACTTACCTTTTAAGCTTGACAGCTGCTACAGCTTCTCCCGGTCGTCACAAGCCATTTCTGACGTCAGAAATGATGGATCGGTCATCCTCCAATCACAGCTTCCCCCCCGAGGAATCAGTGTCTGATACAACCCCGTGATTGGAAGAAGCCGGATTCATCATTTTAGACCCAGGAAGAGGCTTGCAATGGGCGGAGGAAGATTCAAAGGTAAGTATTTTTTCACAACAGGAGGAGGGAAATGTAAATTTTGATGAATTAAAGTACCCCTATTTTTAATCGAATTTTTAAAAACCGGGCACTTTAACATCAAAATTTACATTCACTTTAATAAAAATAGTTGCAATATGTATTATTCATCTATTTAAATTAATTTCACCTTTAATTTCTTTTTTCCCTACATTTGTGCTTGTCCTTTACTTCCTGTCACAGCCTTACAAGGAGGAGGGGACCTCTACAGGAAGGTTTATCTTTGCCTGATGTCATAAAACTTATAGGCTGGTTACTATTAAAGGGACAGTCTACACTAAAATTGTTATTGTTTAAAAAGTTGGATAATGCCTTTATTTTACCCATTCCCCAGCTTTGCACAACCAACATGGTTATATTAATATACTTTAGAACATTTAAACCTCTAAATTTCTGCCTGTTTCTAAGCCACTAGAGACAGCCTCTTTTCTGATGCTTTTTTCTTAGTTTTTCACAATAGGGGAGTACTAGTTCATGTGAGCCAAATACATTTAGATAACATTGTGCTCACTCCCGTGGCTTGCTGCAGATACTGCACTAATTGGATAAAATGCAAGTCAATAAATAATAAATAAAAAGTAATGTGATCAGGGGGCTGTAAGAAAAAGCTTAGATACAAGGTAATCACAAAGGTAAAAAGTGTATTAATATAACCATGTTGGCTATGCAAAACTGGGGAATGGGTACTAAAAGCTCATATCTAGATCAGTCAGAATATAACCAGAGTTTCAAAGATGTCAACTCCCATATCACACTGGGGGCAGGGGCTACACTGAGAATTTCTAAGTTCTCATCACTCAACAAAACAAGTACGTTTTTAGGTTTACTTTGATTTTACATATTTATTTTTACCAAAGGAGCACTGTTTATCTCTTTAATACATTTTCCTTTGAGTGCAGCTCAATGAAATACAAGAGAGATCAGAACAAGTGGGAGACAAGTGTTAAAAAACCCATAACATAAGAGAAATGAGTAAGGGAGAACACATAGTGCCAGACACATTTTAGCAGTTGACTTATAGAAATGTATTTTTTCCTAATATTTTTACACTCTGAGACCTGTAAATGACTGCAAATGCTTTTACAATAGTTTAAAAAAACACACCCATAAATAATACAGTATGGCTCAGTGTTATGGCCAGATGATGTCATTACATTAAGTTCTCATCTTTTTCTACACCTCTTTTTTTAGTGGTAAAATCAAAGAGGTCTGCTGTGATTATGTGGCCTGTCAGAGAAAAGGTCATGATATATTGCAGCATTACCTCTGATCTCAGCAGCAATGGGAAATGTCACCAATCTGTAGTTCTTTGTCATTGGAACCTTTAATAATTTATTAACTTGGCAGTGTGAGGTCTCAGTGCTTGAGTGAAACGTCTTTTTTGTTCTCTGCGCATTTATGTAATTATTACATGAAAGTAGCATGCACGAGGCAGCTGGTAGAACACGTTCTAAAAATATAACATCACAGACAGCCATACTCAGGCTGCACGTCTGACAATGCCTCTGTGATGTATTGAAAAGAGTATTCATTAACCCCTTGGCAACTACAGCTTCGCTCTCTCACAATACTGGTTCCTACTTGTTAAAGCGACAGAAAACTATAATTTTTAAGCATTTCTATAAGAGTGCATTATTTAAACAAAAAAAAAAAAAAAAAAATGAGTATAAGCTTATAGATATGGTGCAGGACGAGCATGTATTTGCAGAAATATTTTTACCCATGATTTTTTTTTTTTTAAAAAGTTGTCTTCCTCAATCTTTTAAAATATCTATAAATTAACAAAATCCAAACTACCTTTAAAGAAAACAAAAAATATATCTGTAAAATAAAATTAAAAAAAACCTACCATTATAGAAAATAACAAACAAAATTACCAAAAATAAAAAATAATAATACTATTCTAATACTCCTTAAAAAAAAACACCCCAAAATAAAAAAAAACTATTCTAAAAAAAAAAATACCAATATCCCTTAAAAGGGCCTTTTGTAGGGCATAGCCCTAAAGCGATCAGCTCTTTTGTTAAAAAAAAACACGAATCCCCTAACATTACTACTCCCCACCCCCCAAAATAAAAATAAAAACTAACTAAAAAAAATCCTAAACTACCCTTTGCCCCGAAATGGGCATTTTGATGGGCATTGCCCTTAAAAGGGCATTCAGTTCTTTTGCTGCCCCCCAAAAAACAAAAAATCCTAATCTAAAAAACAAACAACCCAAAAAATAAAATATAACCTAACTCTAACCACAAAGTTGGTACTCACCGGTGATGATGGGTGGTGCTCCATCTTCATCCCGGCGGCGTTCCATCTTCATCCATCGCGGGTCCATCTTCATCCATTTTCATCCCGGTCACGGTCCATCTTCTATCTTCATCCCGGTGGAGGTGGCAAGGTCGTCAGCGACTTCAGTGGTCCTCTTCAGACCTTCAACAGGGAGGTCCTCTTTATGCGGTCTCCAGCTGCACACTGAATAGTGAACGCATGGTACCCCTTTTATATAGAGGTACCCTTGCATTCCTATCGGCTGATTTGAATCTTCAAATTCCACATCCTATGACCCTGTAACATACACAGCCCTGGGTGCTTAATAGCACTTACAGGTAGCTGTACCATCCTCAGAGTCCCAAGCAGTTAACCCCAGACAAGTCTGGGTGCAAGGCCCATAGGTATGTGTACGTAGTCCAATCTGAGAGTGCAGTCCCCTTCCGTGTTTTGTATATGTTTAGGGTGATTATATAAGTCTGGGCACCCTTGACTTGTTCCCAGTTTGTTCGATTAAGAGTTTATTTTTTTGGGCTGTATTAGGGACCCAGGTTTTGGGAGAGACCTTCATGTGGTACCTGTGCTGGTCCCATTTGGCCAGGTGCGGTAACTAACACTTCCAGTTTTACTTTTAATCTTAGCTGAGTGCTTTCAAGTGAATGCAAGACTTCCTTTGTGTGTTGTGTTAATTTGTTTTGTAATTTTCCCTATGGGCCTTGCCCTCAGTCTTGTCTGGGGTTTACTGCCTGGGACTCTGAGGACGGTACACCTACATGTGTGAGTGCTATTTAGCACCCAGGGCTGTGCATGTTACAGGGTCATAGGTTGTGTACCCAGTCCAGTCTAAGAGTGCAGTCCCCTTCCATGTTTTGTATATGCTTATATAAATATCTATTTATCTGTTAATATGTGTATATATACACATATTAAAGGACCAGTAAATACAGTAGATTTGCATAATCAACAAATGCATGATAACAAGACAATGTAATAGCACTTCAAATGAGTAGTAGATTTTTCTTCTGACAAATTTCAAAGTTATTTCTATTTCCACTCCCACTGCATTATGTGACAGCCATCAGCCAAGATCAAATGCAGATAAGTATATTCTGTGAATTCTTGCACATGCTCAGTATAAGCTGGTGACTCAAAAAGTGTAAATATAAAAAGACTGTGCACATTTTGTTAATGGAAGTAAATTGGAAAGTTGTTTAAAATTGCTGCTTAATCTGAATAATGAAAGTTTAATTTTCACTTGAGTGTCCCTTTAACACATATAGATGTATATCAGCATACACAAATATATTTAAAATTGCCGACATCGCTGCGCTACTTACCCCCTTTGCTGCGCTGAAGTTCTGATGCCATCTCTGACGTCACCAGATTGAGGCTCCCATAGGAGCGTATGGAAGCGGGCTCTTGTGAGTCCAATGCTTCCCAGCAATGCGAACGCGAGGTCGCATTCACATTGCTGACAACTTGTAATACCAGCACACATTAGCGTGCACTGGTATTACAAAGTGGAGCGTAAATATAGTTTTTATACTAAGTTAAATATACGTACTTATTATTTGGTGTGCTTTGTCTCAGTATATAAATCTTTCCATTTTTTGTAAGCACAAGATTGGAAATGAAATCTTCTAGATAAACTTACTTTGTACGCTTTGCGGGAGAGCTGCAGTCTTTTGTTCCTCTGTAGCTTATTGAGTGAATCTCTGTTGAATTACGTTACTAGGGATTTCCCTTGGGTAGATAATGTGCATGTGTATCACATGCACTCATACTGAGTTCTTCAGTCCAAGAAGAATCAGAGTGCATGAGCAGCTCTGCAATATTTATTTTCTTTTCTTTTAGAGCCGTATGGCAAGCAGTATGATTGGCTAACCAAGCAAAATGTTATTAAAAGAAAAAAGAAGCTGTTTATCAAAGGGCAGACGGAGGTGCAATATTAAAAGATGGCAATGTTAATGATTAACTTTTATTTTGAGCAGTAAAACTATTAGTTTATGAATGAAAGTTATATTAAACAATTATGATGATTTCAATTATTATTTCTAGATACAGCAAATTTAATATCACTTTAACTTCTACTGAATAAAAAAAGTGATATACTGTATATTGCATGCATTGTTTCAGATTTTCCATGGAGTTTGTTTAGTTCATGCAGATATTAGTTTATTTAGAATATTTGCTAAAGTAATTCCCCCACCACTATTTCCATTTTCCTCCTTCAGACACTCCTTCCTTGCAAGGATCCATTTTGGAATGTGATTGTATGTAAAGTAACTGATTTTGTAGAAAAATAATTTATAACAGAAAATGTAGTTGTTTGTTGTGTTTTCTCTGAAACAAAAATGATTATTTCTGGGACTATGTTTTAGTGTTAACATAAGATTTAAAAAAAAAAAAAAACAAACAAACTGTGTAATGAATAAATATTTAAATATGTTCTGTGTGTGCTATGCAATAAGGCCACTTAAAATTTTTTGGCTAGATTACGAGTTTTGCATTATGAGTGAAAAAGCAGCGTTATGGGTTTTAACGCTGCTTTTTCACTACCGCTGCTATTACGAGTCTTGTCAAAAAAGCTGTACCCCACACTTTTTTGGCCGTAACGCAAATTAACTTACGCAATTTGCGTAAAGTTTTTTTTTGTAATTTGCATAAAGTCCCTTGAATTCCGATTGGCTGATAGAATTCTATCAGCCAATTGGAATTAAAGGTGAAAAAATCCAATTGGCTGATGCAATGAGCCAATAGGATTGAGCTTCAATCCTATTGGCTGATTCAATCAGCCAATAGGATTGAGCTCGCATTCTATTGGCTGATTGGAACATTCTATTGGCTGATTCTATTGGCTGATGGCGGAATTCAAGGGACGCCATCTAGGATGACGTCACTTAAAGGAACCTTCATTCTGGAAGAAGACTTCGATTGAAGAGGATGCTCCGTGCCGGATGTCTTGAAGATGGACCCGCTCCGCGCCGGATGGATGAAGACCGTCTGGAGGACCACTTCTGCCGGCTTGGATGAAGACTTCTCCCAGCTTCATTGAGGACTTCTTGCTGCTTGGATGAAGACTTCTCTTCTTTTTTTTAAGGGTTTATTGGGTGGGTTTTATTTTTAAGTTAGGGTTTGGGCACTTGAAAAAGAGCTAAATGCCCATCCAAATGCCTTTTTCAGGGCAACGGGGAGCATAGTTTTTTTTTAGTTAGGATTTTATTTGGGGAGTTGGTTGTGTGGGTGGTGGGTTTTACTGTTGGGGGGTTGTTTGTATTTTTTTACAGGTAAAAGAGCTGATTTCTTTGGGGCAATGCCCCGCAAAAGGCCCTTTCAAGGGTTATTTGTAGTTTAGTTTAGGCTAGGTTTTTTTTTATTTTGGGGGGCTTTTTTATTTTTATAGGGCTATCAGATTAGGTGTAATTAGTTTAAATATCTGATAATTTCTTTTTTTATTTTGTGTAATTTACTGTTTTGTTTTTTTTGTAATTTAGGTAATTGTATTTAATTTAGGTAATTTATTTAATTGTAGTGTAAGGTTAAGTGTTAGTGTAAGACAGGTTAGGTTTTACTTTACAGGTAAATTTGTCTTTATTTTAGCTAAGTAGTTAGTAAATAGTTAATAACTATTTATTAACTATTCTACCTAGTTAAAATAAATACAAACTTGCCTGTAAAATAAAAATAAACCCTAAGCTAGCTACAATGTAACTATTAGTTATATTGTAGCTAGCTTAGGGTATATTTTATAGGTAAGTATTTAGTTTTAAATAGGAATAATTTAGATAATGATAGTAGGTTTAATTTAGATTTATTTTAATTATATTAAAGTTAGGGGGTGTTAGGGTTAGGGTTAGACTTAGGTTTGGGGTTAATAAATTTAGTATAGTGGCGGCGACGTTGGGGCAGCAGATTAGGTGTTAATATATGTAGGTAGGTGGCGCCGATGTTAGGGGCGGCAGATTAGGGGTTAATAATATTTAACTAGTGTTTGCGAGGCGGTAGTGTGGCGGTTTAGGGGTTAATATGTTTATTATAGTGGCGGCCATGTCCGGAGCGGCAGATTAGGGGTTAATAAGTATAATGTAGGTGTCGGTAATGTCGGGGCAGCAGATTAGGGGTTAATAAGTGTAAAATTAGGGGTGTTTAGACTCTGGGTTCATGTTAGGGTGTTAGGTGTAAACATAAATTTTGTTTCCCCATAGAAATCAATGGGGCTGCGTTACGGAGCTTTATGCTGCTTTTTTGCAGGTATTAGACTTTTTTTCAGCCGACTCTCCCCATTGATGTCTATGGGGAAATCGTGCATGAGCACATAAAACCAGCTCACCGCGGCTTTCCACAGCGCTGGTATTGGAGTGTGGTATGGAACTCAATTTTGCTCTACGCTCACTTCTTGCTTGATAACGTTGGGTTTTTGAAAACCTGTAATAACAGCGCTGTAGGCAAGTGAGTGGTGACAATAACGTGCAAGGTAGTGCCGCACCCCTCATAACGCATATAGCCATATGTTAGTAAAAAAAATAAAATGAAATTTTGCTTGGACAAAGTCTTGCCTATCATAGAGCAAGGCGAGACAAATGTCCACTCATTATCTGTAATGCCAACAACGACAATTATATGCACTATGTGTCCCATAAGTTACTAAAAATAAATATTATTAGTAAAAAAACAACTATTTAAAGATATGCTAGGACAATACCTATCCTAGACCAAGACTAGACAAGAGCCTACTCAGTATTACAGTAATGCCCTCAACTGCAATTAACATTAATTCAATTATATGCATTGTGCGGCAATAAGGAACTAAAACATATTATTTGCAAATACAAAAATGTGGCAGCGCAAAAAATATAGGGTACACTCTTACCTATAAAATACCACACATACAATGTCACAATATAAAAGACCCTTTAAAAACTATTAATTCTCAAATAATAAAATACTCCCACAAATGGTTATGTTATATTTCTTACTATATGGATATCATCTTATCCCAGCACGCAATTCTGTGGGCTAATGCAAATTAATGATACATATGTAAATGTTTAGTACAATATTCAAGATATAAATACCGCAGTTTAACCATACAAATCTGATTGTGTCCCAGAATGAGCAAAAGTCAAGATGGAGTTAGTATGGTTTAAATTCTCCATCACGATACTTTTGTAGCTGATATGTGTGATCTTTCCGTTGCTGCTTGTCTCAGGATCCTACTTGTGTCCAGATCCTCTTTACACACGAACTATAACAAGAAAAAACACAAGCGCATCCGAGAATCACTGTATCTTTCTTTATTGGTATAAAAACATAATTTATGCTTACCTGATAAATTTATTTCTCTTGTAGTGTATCCAGTCCACGGATCATCCATTACTTATGGAATATATTCTCCTTCCCAACAGGAAGCTGCAAGAGTCCACCCACAGCAAAGCTGCTATATAGCTCCTCCCCTAACTGCCATATTCAGTCATTCGACCGAAAACATGCAGAGAAAGGAAAAACCATAGGGTGCAGTGGTGACTGTAGTTCAAATGAAAAAATTACCTGCCTTAAAGTGACAGGGCGGGCCGTGGACTGGATACACTACAAGAGAAATAAATGTATCAGGTAAGCATAAATTATGTTTTCTCTTGTTAAGTGTATCCAGTCCACGGATCATCCATTACTTATGGAATACCAATACCAAAGCTAAAGTACACGGATGATGGGAGGGACAAGGCAGGTACTTAAACGGAAGTTACCACTGCCTGTAAAAAACCCTTTCTCCCAAAAATAGCCTCCGAAGAAGCAAGGTATCAAATTTGTTAAATTTGAAAAGTATGAAGCGCAGACCAAGACTCCGTCTTGTAAATCTGTTCAACAGAAGCCACATTTAAAAAAGGCCCAAGTGAAAACCACAGCTCTAGTAGAATGAGCTGTAATCCCTTCAGGAGGCTGCTGTCCAGCAGTCTCATAAGCTAAATGAATTATGCTTTTTAACCAAAAAGACAGAGAGGCTGCTGAAGTCTTTTGACCTCTCCTCTGTCCAGAATAGACAACAAACAAGGTGAACGTTTGATGAAAACTGTAGTAGCTTGTAAGTAAAACTTTAAAGCACAAACCACGTCCAATATTGTGTAATAGACGTTCCTTCTTTGAGGAAGGATTAGGATACAAGCATGGAACAACTATATCTTGAGTGATGTACTTGTTAGATACCACCTTAGGAAAAAACCCAGGTTGGTACGCAGGACTACCTTATCCGTACGAAGGACCAGATAAGGAGAATCACATTGTAACACAGATAACTTGGAGACTCTACGAGTCGAGGAATTAGCTACCCAAAAGGAACTTTCCAAGATAAAGATTGATATCTATGGAACAAAAAAGGTTCAAACGGAACTTCTTGAAGAACCTTAAGAATCAGGTTTAAGCTCCATGGCGGAGCAACAGTTTTAAACACAGGCTTGGATCTAACCAAAGCCTGACCAAATGCCTGAACGTCTAGAATACCTGCCAGATGCTTGTGCAAAAAAATAGACAGAGTAAAAATCTGTCCCCTTTTAAGGAATTAGCTGACAACCCTTTTCTCAAAAACATCTTGGAGAAAAGATAATATCCTGGGAATCCAGACTTTACTCCATGAGTAACCCTTGGATTCATAACAATCAGATATTTACACCATATCTATGTTCAATTTTCCTAGAGACAGGCTTTCATGTCTGTATTAAGGTATCAATGACTGACTCGGAGAAGCCATGCTTTGATAACATCAAGCGTTCAGTCTCCAGGCAGTCCATCTCAGATTGATTCTATTTAGATGGTTGAAAGGACCCTGAGGTAGAGGGACCTGTCTCTGAAGCAGAGACCGTGATGTAAAAGATGACATGTCCACCAGATCTGCATACCAGGTCCTGCGTGGCTACGCAGGCGCTGTCAAAAACACCAAAGCCCTCTCCTGCTTGGTCTTGACCTCCAGAGGAAATCCCACTCCCCCGGAAGAAAAGTCTGACGACTTAGAAAATCCACCTCCCAGTTCTCAACACCTGGGATATGGATAGCTGATAGACAAGAGTGAGTCTCTGTCCAGTAAATTATTGTAAGACTTCTAACATCGCTAGGGAACTTCTGTTCCCCCTTGATGGCTGATGTAAGCCACAGTCGTGTATATTGTCCGACTGAGTATGATGTACCTCAGAGTTGCTAACTGAGGCCAAGTCTGAAGAGCATGGAATATCACTCCCAGTTCCAGAATATTTATTAGAAGGAGGGTCTCCTCCTAAGTCCACTATCCCTGAGCCTTCAGGGAGTTCCAGACTGCATCCCAACCTAAAAGGCTGGCATCTATTGTAACAATTGTCCCATCTGACTTGCGGAAGGTCATACCCTTGGACAGATGGACCCGACATAGTCACCAGAGAAGAGAATCTCTGGTCTCTTGGTCCAGGTTTAACAGGGGGACAAATCTGTGTAATCCCCGTTCCTCTGACTGAGCATGCATAGTTGCAGCGGTCTGAAATGTAGACGTGCAAACGGTACTATGTCCCTTGCCGCTACAATTAAGCCGATTTCATTCATGTACTGAGCCACCGAAGGGCGCGGATGGGATGAAAAAAACACGGCAGAAATTTAGAAACTTTGACAACCTGGACTCCGTCAGGTAAATTTTCATTTCTACAGAATCTATCAGAGTCCCTAGGAGGGAAACCCTTGAGATTGGGGATAGAGAACTCTTTCCTTGTTCACTTTCCACCCATGTGATCTCAGAAATGCCAGTACTACGTCCGTATGAGACTGGGCAATTTGGATGTTTGACGCCTGTATCAGGATGTCGTCTAAATAAGGGGCCACTTCTATGCCCCGCGGTCTAAGGACCGCCAAAGCGACCCCAGAACCTCCATAAAGATTCTTGGGGCTGTAGATATCCCAAAGGAAAGAGCTACAAACTGGTAATGCCTATCTAGAAAGGCAAACCTGAAAAACGATGGTGATCTTTATGCATCACAATGTGAGGATAAGCATCCTTCAAATCCATTGTAGTCCTCTATTGACTCTCCTGGATCATAGTTAAGATGGTACGAATAGTTTCCATCTTAAATGACGGAATTCTGAGGAATTTGTTTAAGATCTTTAGATCCAAAATAGGTCTGAAGGTTCCCTCTCCTTGGGAACCACAAACAGATTTGAGTAAAAACTCTGTCCCTGTTCCTCTCTTGGAACTGGATGGATCTCGTACACAATGTAAGAATGCCTCCTTCTTTATCTGGTTTGCAGATAATTGTGAAAGGCGAAATCTCCCCTTTTTTGGGGGGGGGAATCTTTGAAATCCATAAGATATCTCTGGGATATAAATTCCAATGCCTAGGGATCCTGGGCATCTCTTGCCCACGCCTGGGCAAAGAGTGAAAGTCTGCCCCCTATAGGATCCGTTACCGGATAGGGGTCCATTCCTTCATGCTGCCTTAGAGGCAGCAGCAGGCTCCTTGGCCTGCTTATCTTTGTTCCAGGTCCGATTGTCTCCAGACCGCCTTGGACTGAGCAAAAATTCCCTCTTGTTTTGCCTTAGAGGAAGAGGATGCCACACCTGCCCTGAAGTTTTTAAAAGGTACGAAAATTAGACTTTTTTTTTTTTTTTTTTTTTTTTTGCCCTTGATTTGGACCTATCCTGAGGAAGGGCATGACCTTTTCCTCCAGTGATATAAGCAATAATCTCCTTCAAACCAGGCCCGAATAGGGTCTGCCCCTTGAAGGGAAGTTAAGTAGCTTATTTATTAAAGTCACGACAGCTGACCATGATATAAGCCATAGCGCTCTGCGCGCCAGTATAGTAAAAAACAGAATTCTTAGCCGTTAGTCTAGTCAAATGAACAAGGCATCAGAAAACAAAGGAATTGGCTAGCATAAGCTTGTCAAATATATTCATCCAATGGAGTCGCTTAACTGTAAAGCCTCATCAAGAGACTCAACCCAGAACGCCGCAGCAGCAGTGACAGAAGCAATGTATGCAAGGGGCTGCAGGATAAAACCCTGTTGAATAAACATTTTTTATCCATTGGATCTAAAAAGCACAACTGTCCTCGTCAGAGATAGTGGTACGCTTAGCTAGAGTAGAAACTCTTCTCTCCACCTTAGGAACTGTCTGCCAGAAGTCCCGTGTGGTGGTAACTATTAGAAAACATTCTTCTAAAAAATAGGAGGGGAAGAGAACGGCACACCTGGTCTATCCCATTCCTTATTAAAATTTTTTTTTTTTTTTTTTAGTAAACCTCTTTAGGTATTGGAAAAACATCAGTACACACCGGCACTGCATATTATTTATCCAGTCTACACAATTTCTCTGGCCCTGCGATTGTACACATTCATTCAGAGCAGCCAAAGCCTCCCTGAGCAACAAGTGGAGGTTCTCAAGCATAAATTTTAAATGTAGAAATATCAGAATCAGGTTAAATCATCTTCCCTGAGTCAAAAAAAAAAAAAAAAAAAAAAAATCACCCACAGACTAAGCATATTGTGAGGTAGTATCATACATGGTTCTTAAAGCGTCTGTATGCTCTGTATCTACCCCCAGAGCTAACTGCTTTCCTTTAATTTCAGGTAGTCTGACTAATACTGCTGCCAGAATATTATTCACCACCTTTGCCATGTCTTGTAAAATAAACGCTATGGGCGCCCTTGATGTACTTGGTGCCATTTGAGCGTGAGTCCCTGAAGCGGGAGTCGAAGGGTCTGACACGTGGGGAGAGTTAGTCGGCATAACTTTCCCCTCGACAGAATCCCCTGGTAAAGAAACGCTATGGGTGCCCTTGATGTACTTGGCGCCATTTGAGCGTGAGTCCCTAAAGCGGGAGTCAAAAGGTCTGACACGTGGGGAGAGTTAGTCGGCATAACTACCCCCACGACAGAATCCTCTGGTGATAATGTTTTTAAAGACAAAAAATTATCTTTATTGTTTAACATGAAATCAGTACATCTGGTACACATTCTAAGATGGGGTTCCACCATGGCTTTAAAACATAATGAACACAGAGCTTCCTCTATGTCAGACATGTTAGAACAGACTAATAATGAGACTAGTAAGCTTGGAAAACACTTTAAATCAAGTTAACAAGCAAATATATAAAACGTTTCTGTGCCTTTAAGAGAAACAAATTTTGCCAAAATTTGAAATAACAGTGAAAAAAAGGCAGTTAAACTAACAAAATTTTTACAGTGTATGTAACAAGTTAGCAGAGCATTGCACCCACTTGCAAATGGATGATTAACCCCTTAATACAAAAAACAGATTAACAAAACGAAAAATATGTTTTAAACAGTCATAACAGCTCCTACTTTTGAAGCCCTTTTGAGCCCTTCAGAGATGTCCTATAGCATGCAGGGGACTGCTGAGGGAAGCTGAATGTCACTGTTTGTAATTTTAACTGCACCAACTGTAACTTTTATACTATAACAGTGGAAATTGTTTCTATGCAAAATTTAAGCCAGCCATGTGGAAAAAACTTAGGCCCCAATAAGTTTTATCACCAAACATATGTTAAAAAACGATTAAACATGCCAGCAAACGTTTTAAAACACATTTTTACAAGAGTATGTATCTCTATTAATAAGCCTGATACCAGACGCTATCGCTGCATTTAAGGCTTTACTTACATTACTTCGGTATCAGCAGTATTTTCTTAGTCAATTCCATTCCTAGAAAAATATTTTACTGCACATACCTTATCTGCAGGAAAACCTGCACGCCATTCCCCCTCTGAAGTACCTCACTCCTCAGAATGTGTGAGAACAGCAAATGGATCTTAGTTACGTCTGCTAAGATCATAGAAAAACGCAGGCAGATTCTTCTTCCAAATACTGCCTGAGATAAACAGCACACTCCGGTGCCATTTAAAAATAACAAACTTTTGATTGAAGAATAAACTAAGTAGAAAGCACCACAGACTCTCACAACCTCCTATCTATGTTGAGGCTTGCAAGAGAATGACTGAATATGGCAGTTAGGGGAGGAGCTATATAGCAGATTTGCTGTGGGTGGACTCTTGCAGCTTCCTGTTGGGAAGGAGAATATATTCCATAAGTAATGGATGATCCGTGGACTGGATACACTTAACAAGAGAAAGTAAAGCCATAAAAATATACACTTACAAGATAAGTGCAAATACTGTGCACGTAATAAATAAAGCTGATCTCCACTTCCAGCTACTGCCATGGTATACAGTCTTTACAACGAGAGCTATTTGTCCGCTCTCCGGTCTTTATCTCACCAGTTCAGTGGCTCAGCTTGTCCGGTATAATATCACCGGTAATGTATGAATGTCCTCCTCAATAGGCAAGGTTAGTTGAACTCTCCTCCCGAACGCCTTTCATTCACTCTCGGGTGAACTTTCTCAACGGGCTTTGTATGTTGATCAGCTGTTTGTCTGTGCTTTAAATTTACCGGGTTTGTCTCTCATTGGTTGGTGTCATATTACTCCCACTTTCATGTTATCTAAGCCTGTAGCGGTGAAGCTGATACCTCATTCACACAAATTTTCTACGGATATTGAATTGTAACATCACTTGAAACATTAATATTGTTAAAAATAACTCATTCGTAAGATACAATTTACAAGTGCCACATATTAATATACATCTTAGAACTATCTACCTAAACTTTTTCCATATTGTTAAAAATATAAAAATACTCAAAATCACATAAAAATTTAAAAAATAAGAATTAATAAGAAACATTCAAAGAATAATTTAACAAACAATTTCCTTTTAAAATGCAATTTGATACATACAATTTAAGCTACACTTTGATACTAAAAATCACTACACGACAGAACATTCTAAAAATTATAAAAACAAGTTTATAGAGGCTCTTATTAAATTTTACTCGGTTTATTTATATGTTTTATACCAGTTCCTAAAAATTATCATTATACTACTCCTTACGTATTCTGTGGGACAGACTTATATTACTCTACACCATGAATGCTTGAAGATCAATCTCTATATTTAATCCTCTTGGGCTCAAACTACCTAATTGATGAATCCACTTAGTTTCAGCCTTTCTAAGTTTTAATAGGCGATTGCCATAATTATTATCATTCATAACATGCTCCAAAACTTTAAATGTAATCCCTACACTGCTACACTGATGTTTTAATTTGCAATGATGGGATACACTATGGCCTTCCAAGCCATTTTTTATATTATTCAAATGTTCGTAGACTCTCCTTTTTATTTTACGTTTAGTACGCCCTATATATATTAATCCACAAATACATGTCAGTTGGTACACTACATATGTTGTATTACATGTAGTTCGATCTTTGTGTCAGGGATTGGTTCACTAAGTAGCAATCTATCTATTTATGTAGATTGGTATCTTCAACCAATAGCAAAAAAAAGTTAAATCATATCTCAAAGACACAACCCATACCATAAATATTTTTGAAGGAATAGAATGGCAAGAGGATTTCTTATGGATATCCTGTGATGTATCCTCGTTATACACAAAAATCCCCCACAATTTAGGTATAGAAGCATTTAAAGAAACCAGTAAGACATGGAATATCCCAGATATACATGTGGAATTTATAAGTGATAGTATTTCTTACATATTAACCCATAATTATTTTTTGTTTGAAGGAAAGTATTATAATCAAATTCAAGGGACAGCAATGGGGACTAATATGGCCCCATCTTACGCTAATATTTATATGGGGCATTTTGAAAATTCTATGATTTGGGGTAAACATAGTTTTTTTTTTTTTTTTATTGAGGTTATACAGGTGAAATAACAATACAGGATTTAAGTGTTACAGGATAAACATAAATGTCAATGTTACATTAGCCATCCATAAGCAAGTAATCACCAAAAAAACTTAACATAATATTAGACTGTAACCTCTAGAATATTCATTTTCTTATTAACATTTAAACTGTTTCCAAACACTTAACACACAAGTTGAGTATCTGTTGGTAGCCAGAAGTTAACTAGGAGTGTTTGTAGGAGTATGGCAGATTATGCGAGAAAAGTATGCCTAAAGTGAGCCAGTAATGGTGCTAACTACGTGTGGGAGCGCTTGGTTAGGATGAAATAGAATCTTAATATCAAGTTAAAAAGGTTGCGGTATAGACAAGAGAAACCGCGTAGGTAGTCTTCTCTAAAAGAGGAGCACTTTAAAAAATGGGGGGGGGATGTGTGTAGGATAAGTAAAGGCACTATGTGCCTGTAATGCAAATTTCCGGGGGGATGGTCGCAGAAAAGAGCCAAAGCTCTGAGTGTCAGTATAAGTGACTTAGGAGAAAGTGGAGAGACGGCCGTATGAGGTCGCCCACCTATGATCAGTGTGAGGTGTGGTCAAGGACCATATTGGAAAAATTGTGAGGTGTTTTTTTTTTTTTTTGTAGAGAGATGACAAGAGGTTGACTCACCTGTAGACTATGTATGCATGGGGAAAGCTTGTGGTGTAGGGAATTAGTATCAGTATGCGAAAGAGAAGGGTTCTAGTGTAAGGCTGTAAATGTTGGTACTAGTGGTGGAGAGCTACATACAGAAATGGATTAAATTCAATTACCCTTTTTTTTATGGATTGAGAGTGAACACGGGACCTTGGATACCTGAACGATAGATATAGTGTAATAGATAGTGGGATAAAGGGAGCAAAAGGGAGCTGTAGAAGTTATATAAATATCTGCACATTCTAAACACTTCAGGCTGAAACATCTAAAACCGCACAAAAATAAAGTGAAGTCTTCACTGTTAGTGTTGTTGAAAAAGGCACAATGTTAGTAATATGAATCCCCAACAATAACATCAGGCAATATTATCTATGAACATGTGATGGGAGCCTGACTGTAGGATACATGCGTGGTAGACTATTGGAGACAGAAAGCCAGATGCGGCCTCACCGAACATTAAACCTTATAAATCTAGACATTTAAGGCAGCATAACATTGCAGATATTAACTATGGTGAATACTAGTAGTTATGAAAATATTTACATATTTGAGGCATATTAGACTAACACCTGAACTATGAGAGAATGCCAAGGGATGTATGGTAACAGAACAAAAGCTAACCCACTTCAGATGTTATTATGATGCATAATGAAATTAAGGATACAGGCACTGAATAAAGGTAATAAGTAAAACTATGAATCAAATTGGGGCTCATGTACGTCTTTGTATGAGGGAAGAACAGGCCAACGTTTACTAGACCTATGGGTGAGACTAGAGTTATGGTTATGTGCATATGGGGGTATTAGAGGGAAGAGATCTGAAGTGGGTTCACATAAAATAAATCAGATTACACATATAAAATAGCATTATGGTATATTTTGAAATACTCCAGACTAGTGTAACTTAAAAAAAGAAACTTTCAGAAACCATATAGCAATAAGAGTAATGCGACCCCACCTCTGTTAACATTGTGAGAGGTGATGTGGTATAAGATGGGTAAGCTCCCGGCCGTAGTGTCATGTGATACTGTGACTTGGTAACCAATATATGTGGTCTCATGCTAGCAGAAGGGTCGTATACTTATGGTATTGACACTAGATATGATTGAGACTTGACTATAGTGTGAGTGTGTGAGAGAGTAATATAAGGTAAGAGATCAAGGGTGGAGTCGCAAACAATAAACCTAACTAATCCAAACATTTAGGAAAACATTACATCATAGGCAGTAAAATTGTACGTTTCAACATATACTTATCAATACGTTCAACAAAGTCTCGTCTCCGACGGTTTATATGGACCTAAGAAGGAGAGACATAGGGGAAAAAAGCATAATGATACCCTGATCAAAGTCCATCAGGGGTTGGGTAATTAAAGAAGACATTCTGGAAAGGTCAGTCCAGAGGTGGGTCATGAGTTAGTAAGAGAAGGCTTCCTTATGAGAGGAGAGGACCATTCAGAGGCCTTGGCATTCAATTGCCGAGGCTGGCGTTGTGTATTGGAGCACCAGTGTCAGAGTCAGCGGACAGGTTCCAAGTTTTAAGTAGAGCCAAGCCTTGGGTGACGCTGTGTATGTTGAATGTTTGATTGTCCTTAAATATTAGTAGTTTGATTGGGTAGCCCCAGCGGTAGCGGATATTATTCTTCCTCAACATAGAGGTGACGTCAGCATAAGTCCTTCTTTGTTGGAGGGTTCTCGCAGATAGATCTGGGAATATTTGCAGGTTCTGGAATTTCTCCGGCATTATGGGCTTTTGAAAGTGGGCTCTCTGAACCCTTTCCTTGTAAGTATAGTTGTGCAATCGCACAATTACGTCACGTGGTTGCTCTTCAGAGAGGCCTTTAGGCCTTAGGGAGCGGTGAGCTCTATCTATTAGATTCTCTGAATCAGAGGAAACTGGAGCCAGCTGTTGGAAAAGATCTTTTAAGAAACTCTGGAGATCAGAAGAAGAGACAGACTCCGGCACCCCCCGGATCCTTAGGTTGTTGCGCCGGGATCTGTCTTCTAGGTCTGCGATTTTATCCTCTACAGAGTCCATGTACTCTGAGAGATGTTGAGTATATGTTATACAGTTAGATTGCTCTGTGGCTAGATCATCACAGCGCCTTTCAAGAGTGTCAATGCGTTCATTAGTGGATGAAATTTCTCTCTTAAGTTCAGCAGTAGAGGCAGAGAGCTTAGCCGCAAACGATGAGTGATGATCATCCAGCATACTTTTCAGAGATTCTAGAACAAAGGTAGGCGTCACTGGATCCCCCTGACTCTGCTGCAGGGCTTTCAATGCTGTGAGAGAGAATTCAGTCAGAGCCAGGAGAGTCAGGAGGTTCTATCAGAGAGTGAGAATCTGGCGGGGGAGGATTAAAGTGATCCATCACCGTTTTCTTAGGGGGGTATTGTGGCTTATTTTTTTTCTCTGCGATTGCGACATAATACTTTCGGTATGAGTAATGTTAATTACGATGCACAGCGTCTACACCAATTGAAATTCGTAGCAAAAAGTTATTCTCTCTTTACGGAGCCCCTCATAAAAGCATAGAGAGGCAATATGATTAAGAATGCAGAAAACACCAGATGTGTGGTGGGCTTATCTCCACGGCCAGAGGAGACACTAATCTAATTCCATATCAAGGAATTTTAGGTTAATGTTAAACAGAAATCATGTTGTAGATGGTGTGTTGTACAAAAGCTGGGACCATATAGGAGATCAGGGTATCTTATCCAATGAGATGATTCCTTATGGAGAGGTGTTATAGTAAAGTCCCAATTAAAACAGCAGGCACCACTTGTAATGATGGGGCATATATAACAGGTCACAATACTTGTAATAAGAATACGGTAAATACCAATCCAGAAAGTGACAGTGAGTCAAACGTGTTAACTCTGCCTAAGAGCCTGCATATGGAGATATAGGCACCACTTGCAATGATAAGGCATATATAGCAGGTCACAATGCTTGTAAAGAGAATACGGTAAATACCAATCCAGAAAGTTAGAATGAGTCAAATGTGTTAGCTCTATCCAGAAGCTTGTATATGCAGGTAGCCTGAATAGTGTTGCAGGGGAAATACCCTGAGTTAGCAACAAATAGTTGATTATGGCTGTAGAATGTTGTTGGTCTCCCACCCTTCTATCACCTAAAAGCAGTTGAGAGGAAAGTACAGTGGGCCCACTCCAATTTTCTGCTGCTGGGTGCTGGAGTTATGCACAGGGCTGAAATAAGATCTGTCAGTAAGAAGCTGCAAAACTAGTTGTGGGGTTAAGTTTAGAGAGGGAACTGTAGGGCCACATCAAAAGGCCTGACCTATTAGCTGGTAATAATTATTGCTGCGACAGCTTGTTCCCAGGCCCCAATGTGGTGGGCTGTGAGGAATGTAGAAAAAGTTGTGGTTTCTGTGTTTGCGTGTATTACTTCTATTTCATTTTATGCCCCAGAAGCTTAGATGCAGAATTCACTCAGTGCCTTTAGCGTATTTGCAGGCCCCCACGCCTGCTGGTGTAAGTGTCTAGGGGCTTAGTGTAGCTATTTTGCCTTGGGCTCAGGTTTCTCTATCAGGGGTTGTCAGGTGTGTTTAGTACTATGGTACTCACGCTTAGCTGGACTCCAACTTTTCTTTTTTGCTTTTTCTCCCCAGTTGTAGGCACTGTGAGGGACACTCCTGTGTGTTGTAGTCACTCCGGTAGCTGCAGCTGTGGGTCAGAAGGGAGCCGTTATCCAGGAGCTGTAAGTACTCGCTCCCCACGTGGCTCACTAACTAGTGTGTCAAAATGGCGCCACCTCCGTGCGGCTGAAGGAGCCGGGACTACAAGCCGACCCAGTTGTGAGAGAGGTGAACGATCAGTCCGGGGATGTGCTGAAAGCTGTAGCACCGCAAAGGAGACTGGCTCCGTAGTGCTGGGTGACCCAATAGGTAGATTGTGCGCCTCAGATTGTCCGGTGTTAGGGCTCCCACAGGAAGGGTTGTGCAATCGCTGCCCTGCTTTGCAGTCTCCTCATTCAGGGATCATTGGGGTGATAGGTGACAGAGTAGGTACGGGACAAAGAAAATGAAGGACAATCAAAAGGAATAAATAAATAAATAAGTAAAAAAGGCTAAGATTTAAAGATACTTGTGGGAATTATAAGATAAAAGCAGGAGCTCTGCAGAAGTGCGACCAGCTTCTCCCGGTGTTGGCTCCGCCCCCCGTAAACATAGTTTTAATTCTAATATATACAAGTACTATAGATTTATAGATGACATTATCATGGTCTGGAAGGGATCAATAAAAGAAGCAGAGGATTTTATAAAATATATAAATAATAATAAATTTAATCTTGAGTTTACTAGCAAAATTTCACCTAAAGAAATAGAATTTTTGGATCTAGTTCTGTATATAGACGACGTAAATAAAATAGCAGTGAGGAATTTTAGAAAAGCCACTGATAAAAACGGATTTTTACATGACACAAGTGGCCACCTACCCCTTTGGAAGAAAAATATCCCCAGTGGCCAATTTAGGCGTATACGGAAGAACTGTACAGATGTTACTAATTACATGCATGAGGCAGACATAATGAGTAATAAATTCCTACAAAAAAATGAGAAATCATTAGTTGAGGAAGCCAAACAAAGAGGGTTAGAATATGACAGAAATAGACTGCTAATAAACAAAGAAGATAATGTATCAAATGTAAGGAAGAAGAAAAACAATACCACTTTTATAACAACATACAGTGAAGGAGTACAGGGAGTTAGATCAATTTTAAATAAACACTGGAATATCTTATTAGCTGATCCAGTATTAGCAGGAGAACTAGATGAGCGGCCTGATGTAGTGTATAGGAAAAAAAGGGATATTAAGAGTTTAATAGCTCCATCTAAATTAAAGGCTACAAAACCTAATAATGAGGGAACATTGTCAAATTGGTTAACACTTAAACCAGGAACATATAGGTGTAGGAAAAAGGACTGTTGTTTATGCCCTATTATAGATGGAACATCAGAAAGCACTTGGAATTGGGATAGAACTAATGAATTTAAGATCAAAGATTGAACTACATGTAATACAACATATGTAGTGTACCAACTGACATGTATTTGTGGATTAATATATATAGGGCGTACTAAACGTAAAATAAAAAGGAGAGTCTACGAACATTTGAATAATATAAAAAATGGCTTGGAAGGCCATAGTGTATCCCATCATTGCAAATTAAAACATCAGTGTAGCAGTGTAGGGATTACATTTAAAGTTTTGGAGCATGTTATGAATGATAATAATTATGGCAATCGCCTATTAAAACTTAGAAAGGCTGAAACTAAGTGGATTCATCAATTAGGTAGTTTGAGCCCAAGAGGATTAAATATAGAGATTGATCTTCAAGCATTCATGGTGTAGAGTAATATAAGTCTGTCCCACAGAATACGTAAGGAGTAGTATAATGATAATTTTTAGGAACTGGTATAAAACATATAAATAAACAGAATAAAATTTAATAAGAGCCTCTATAAACTTGTTTTTATAATTTTTAGAATGTTCTGTCGTGTAGTGATTTTTAGTATCAAAGTGTAGATTAAATTGTATGTATCAAATTGCATTTTAAAAGGAAATTGTTTGTAAAATTATTCTTTGAATGTTTCTTATTAATTCTTATTTTTTTAATTTTTATGTGATTTTGAGTATTTTTATATTTTTAACAATATGGAAAAAGTTTAGGTAGATAGTTCTAAGATGTATATTAATATGTGGCACTTGTAAATTGTATCTTACGAATGAGTTATTTTTAACAATATTAATGTTTCAAGTGATGTTACAATTCAATATCTGTAGAAAATTTGTGTGAATGAGGTATCAGCTTCACCGCTACAGGCTTAGATAACATGAAAGTGGGAGTAATATGACACCAACCAATGAGAGACAAACCCGGTAAATTTAAAGCACAGACAAACAGCTGATCAACATACAAAGCCCGTTGAGAAAGTTCACCCGAGAGTGAATGAAACGCGTTCGGGAGGAGAGTTCAACTAACCTTGCCTATTGAGGAGGACATTCATACATTACCGGTGATATTATACCGGACAAGCTGAGCCACTGAACTGGTGAGATAAAGACCGGAGAGCGGACAAATAGCTCTCGTTGTAAAGACTGTATACCACGGCAGTAGCTGGAAGTGGAGATCAGCTTTAATTATTACGTGCACAGTATTTGCACTTATCTTGTAAGTGTATATTTTTATGGCTTTACTTTTATACCAATAAAGAAAGATACAGTGATTCTCGGATGCGCTTGTGTTTTTTCTTGTTATATTATTTGCAATTTTTTTTTTTCGAAAAGTATGCTGTGCAAAACAAAGCCTATCCTATTGAGCAAAAGCAGGGTTCAGACAGGAGCCCACTCATTATTGCCCCCCACTGCAATAAAAACTAAACGTTTCCCTCCCAATCACAACAATGCAATTGCCAAGAGAAACCATTATACTTTTCAACACATACTGTCATGCCACCGCCCCTCCTGGTCGTTGCCATGGCAGCATCTGGTTGTTGTGTGGCACACTGCGGTGACATCATCACAGTGCGCCGTGATTGCTGCTCTGCTCATTTCCTGTACACCTGTGTCTTCACCTGGGTGTGAGCCTGCCCCTATTTAAGGTAATCTTGTTCAGTCTGTAAGTGCCCTAGTATAGGTTTACCTCTGTGTACTCCTGGGTGCTATTGTTTTGCTGTTTACTATTGTGCTTTACTGGACTGCCTGCTTGTTACTTGTCATTGCCTATTTACCATTCTACTGCTTAACTCTTTTGATACTCAAAAAGATTGGACTGCCTGCTTGTTTCTGGATCCTTCATTGCATATTGACCATTCTACTGCTTAACCCTATTGAGGATTGGACTGCCTGCTTGTTACTGAATCCTGTATTTCCTAGTGACCATTCCTTTGCTTAACCCCTTGAGTCTCAGATACATTAGACTGCCTCTTCTCACTGAACCCTGCACTGCCTGGTGAGCATTTCTTTTATTTTTGTGTTTCTCAGGGGCATAGTACTGTCTGCTTATTTCTGAACCCTACTTAGGCCTGTGACCTAACATAACATAGTAACATAGTAGATAAGGTTAAAAAAAGACCGAAGTCCATCTAGTTCAACCTATACAAATCTAATTTGTTTATATACAGAAATATATCCAGACTATTTTTAAATGTATCTAGGGTATTAGCATTCACTACCTCCTTTGGTAATGAGTTCCACAATTTTATTGCTCTTATAGTGAAAAAACATTTCCGTTGCAGGAGATTAAATCTCCTTTCCTCCAACCTTAAATTGTACCACTTGTCAGAAACAATTTTCTTGGAATAAACAGAGCTTATATAAAGTAATCATGTCACCTCTCAAGCGCCTTTTTTCTACTCATTAACCCTTGCAGCTTGTGATGTTAACTCATTCTATCAAACTGTTATAGTCAGTTCTTGGATTTTTCCTTATCTTTCCACTTGATGCTGGGATAAGGATTGGTCTGATAAGGAAATATCCCATGAACATTACTCATAGCCCTTATTTCCTCCATCATATTCTCTTCGTTTGAAGCCCATAAGATTTGCTTTTTCCCACCCTTAGTTGTTGTCATATATCTCCCCCCAAGGTATCCCACACTTTCCTTGACCACTTTGCCTAATGGCTACCACACTTCCTCTCCTGTGTCACGCCTATCCTCATTCTCTGTGACTTCAATAATCCCATTGATAACTCAAGCGCTCCTGGAGTTTCAAAGCTTCTCAAGCTCACTTCTTACTTTGACATCTCACAGTGGACTAATTCCATCTTTCACAAAGATGGCAATTCAATTGACCTAATCTTCAGCCACCATTATTCTGTCTCTTATGTTACTAACTCCCCATTCTCACTCTCTGACCATAATCTATTAACATGCAGCATGACTATACCGACTGCACAACCACTATCTAACCCTTCAACAGACTCCATAGAAATTTCCACACCATAGACACAGAACTACTCTCCCACACCCTAAATCTCCTTCTCCCAACAATCTCATCCTTTTTCCTTGCCTAAGGAACTTATCTCTCTTTAGAATTCCATTCTAACTTTTACCATTGACAAAATAACCCTTCCTTCTATAGCTTGCACCCCACATAAATACTACCATGGCAAACAAAGCCGACATGCTACTTGCAGAAATGTGCCCTCATTGTAAAATGGCACTGCAGGAATTCTCACTCTTCTGCCAAATTCTTGCACTACAAATTTATGCAATCTTTCTACTCATCAACCACTCAAAGCAAAACCACTTTTCAACAATCATATGATCTATGTCCTACATTCTTAAGCATCTTTTTACCACTTTTAAAACCGTCCTGTGCCCTCCATCTCCTCCCATTACTTCTCAAGTGAATTGTTTATAAAAGCTTAACACATTTCATCTCATCTAATCATCTTCTTGACCATTTGCAATCTGGCTTTTGCCCCCAACACTCTGAAACTACCATTACCAAGGTGACATATGACCTGCATAAAGCCAAGTCAAAAGGTCATTACTCCATGCTAATCCATTTAGACATAGCTGCAGGTTTTAATATTGTTTAAAAGACACAAACATCGCACGCCATAGTGTGGTATCTTCAGACTTCAAAGGTTGTTAAGTGATAAAGAACCATGCTCACAAATTGTAATGTACCTCAAAAGTGCTAGTTGGGCAGGCTGGACTGTTAGAAGCCTCCCAGCTGGCTTAAAATTCCCAACAGATTCAAGGTATAGAGATTTTCGAAGTATTGACAGCTTTGAAACGTTCATCCTCCGATTGTAGCGTCTCAGGCGTGAACTTTTCAAAGCTGTTAATACTGTGATTGGTGGTCAGTGTATAACATCACTCACGCATGCGCACTGTAATCCAGAGAACACTAAAGAAGGGTATTTAAATGCAGATCAGCATTGGCATATCACTCACCTGACAAAACTGTAAATCCGAGAAACGCGTTGTGAGAGCTAAGTACTATTTTATGATTTTTACAAATTTTAAATAAAGTATTTTTTATTGCACTGTTTTGCCGATTTGAGTTTGTTGAGAAGCAAGGTAATCAATCGTCCTGCAGTATCTGGTTTGGGCTACCTATCCTTCTCCGATACTTGCGGTTAGGACCAATCTCTATACCTGGAATCTATCGAGAGTTTTAAGCCAGCTGGGCAGCTTCTAACAGTCCAGCCTGCACGATTAGCACTTTTGAGGTGCATTACAATTTGTGAGTAAGTGTAATGCTCATGGGATATTCCACTATCAGACCGAACTCGGCCAGTAGTCTTCTTATCCCGACATCGAGCCGGAATGATAGGGAATATCCCAGAGCACAGAAATTTCCCACAATGAGGTAGGCGGCACTTACCACAGGGAGGGTAGTCTTCGGTGGCAACAGGCAGGGAATCAGAGCAGTCTAAGGGTAAACCACTAGAAGGGTGAGGCAGGCAGGGTTTGGCAACGGTAAAGCAGTCCAAGGGTAAACCACTAGAATGGTCAGACAGGCAGGGTTTGGCAACAGAGAGGCAATCCAGACAATCGGGGCTAATCAAGCAGAGAGGTTAGACAAGCAGAGATCAACAGCAGTATATCAATTTAGCAATTAAGGGGTTAACAAGCCGAGTGGTCAGACAAGCAGAGTTCCGCAGCAGTATATCAATCCAGCAATTTAGGGGTTAACAGGCAGAGTGGTCAGACATGCAGAGTTCAGCAGCAGTATATCAATCCAGCAATTTAGGGGTTAACAGACAGAGTGGTCAGACAAGAAGAGTTCAGCAGCAGTATATCAATCCAGCAAACAAGAATAACACCCAGGAGAACAGAAAGTAACACCTATACATGGGCACAGGTGAAAGTAAGTGAAGTACTTACATAGCTGCAGGATTCGCAGCACAGGAGGAATCCAGATTGGCATCAGGAAGCAGGGAACATGTGGCGATGATGTCACCACCACATGCAGACAGGAGCCGACTCTCTCCTAGGAAATGAGCAGCAAGCGCTGCGTCCCAAGCAACAGCTAGATCGGCGCTGCGCGTTATAGCACCCCTCTCAAGGGTTACCTCTGGGAACCTGAGTTGGCCTCAAAAGATGAGCAGCATGGAATTTGGAGACCAAAGATGGAGCATGCACATCATGGGCAGGAACCCAGGAACAATCTGCCACAGAGTAACCCTTCCAATGTACCAGATACTGCAGTTGTCTGTGCCTGTATCTGGAGTCCAGGATCTTAGCAACCTCATATTCAGGGTCACCAAGGACCAGGAGCGGAGGAGCTCGGAGCTCAGAGCTGGGTATATCTATTCTTGATGTAAGGTTTGAGTAATGAGATGTGGAAGACTGGGTGTATACACAGGGTTTTGGGCAAGGCCACCTTGTAGGCAACAGGAGACATTCTTTTCAGGACTTTCAAAGGACCGATAAACCTAGGCCCCAATTTGTGACAGGGTTGACGTAGACGAATATGTTGAGTAGAGACCTAAACACGTTCACCTACTGAGATGGCACATACAGAAGCTCTATGACGATCAACAAACTTTTTATATCTAGACACAGCTGAACGTAGCTGAGAGCGAATACGTTGCCAATGAGTGGTGAGTTCAGTAACATGTCGGTCTGCAGCAGGAACCCCAGTGGACTGAGCAGAAAGAGGGAAGACATGAGCTTGATACCCTGCTGCGGCTTGAAATGTAGAACATCGAAGAGAAGAGTGCCAATGAGTGTTTCTTGCCAGCTTAGCTAGGGGTAACAACTCAGACCAGCTGGTATGGAGAGCGCTGACAAAGGCTCTAAGGTAGGCTTCAAGATACTGGTTTACTCTCTCAGTTAGTCCATTGGTCTGAGGATCGTAGCCAGAAGATAAGGAAACAGTTGTATCAATCAACTTACAAAAGGTTTTCCAAAAGGTAGAGATGAACTGTGGACCTCTGTCAGAAACAATATTCACAGGAATGCCATGAAGTCGTACCACATGCAAGAGAAAAAGAGACGATAATTGCTGGGAATAAGGCAGTTTTGTTAAGGGTACAAAATGAGCCAGTCTGGAAAAGCGATCCACCACAACCCAGATAACTGTATGGTGGTCAAAAGGAGGAAGGTCCACAATGAAATCCATTGTTATGTGAGTCCATGGTTGTTTGGGAATGGACAATGGTTGGAGCAAGCCGGGTGGCAAGGATTTGTTGGCAGCACAAGTTGTGCAGGCTTTCACATAATCTTGAGCGTCAGACTTCTTAGTAGGCTACCATACGTGTTGGGAAAGACGCTTAAAAGTCCTTGTTAAACCAGGATGTCCTGAGAGTTTACTATCATGAGCACAGGACAGCACAGGAGTACGTAGGTTCAGAGGTTCAAAAAAGATATCGGAAGCCACGGGAGCTTCAGGAGGTTTACTAGACTTGGCACATTGCAGTCTTTGAAGAAGGGTGGTATTCAGTTGGGCAACCACACAGGAAGGAGGTATGATGTGTTCAATAGGAGCTTCAGAAGAATCACTTGAGTGAGGAAACTGATGAGAAAGGGCGTCAGCCATCTTGTTTTTGGTCCCAGGAAGATAAGAGACCACAAAGTTAAAACGAGAAAAGAACAAGGCCCACCTGGCCTTTCGAGGATTGAGTCGAAGAGCAGTCTCTAGGTAAGTCAGATTCTTGTGGTCGGTGAGAATCTGAATGGGATTGGTGGTGCCTTCTAACCAATGATGCCATTCAGTCAAGGCCATCTTAATGGCTAAGAGTTCAGGATTACCCACATCGTAATTCCTCTCAGCAGGAGTAAAGCATTTAGAGAAAAAGGCTACAGGGTGCGACTTGGAGGTTAAAGGATCCCTTTGGGTTAGAACTGCTCCAGCCCCTATCTCGGAGGCATCAACCTCTAAAGTGAACTGTAGGTCAGGATCAGGATGGCGGAGCACAGGAGCAGAACAGAAAGCCTTTTTTAGACGAGTGAAGGCATATATGGCCTCAGGGACTAATGTTTATAGTCTTTGTTCCATTTTAACAATTCCGTGAGAGAAGCGACTGTTTGAGAAAAGTTCTTTATAAACTTGCGGTAATAATTGGAGAACCCCAAGAATCTCTGTAACTCCTTTAATGAAGTAGGTTAGGGCCATTCTAAAACTGCGGTGAGTCCATGGATCCATGGCAAAACCTTCTTTCGAGATGACATAACCAAGGAACTGGATCTGTAATTGGTCCAACTCACATTTTTCTAATTTGGCTACCAAGGAATTGTCTCTGAGACGTTGAAGTACCTGTCTCACGTGCTTATGATGCTCCTTCAGACTGGAAGAAAAAATAAGGATATCATCCAGGTAGACAATGACGATTGAGGAGGTCACGGAAGACATCGCTGACAAATGCCTGGAAGACTGCAGGGGCGTTACACAGCCCAAAGGGCATTATGAGGTATTCGTAATGCCCTGATCTTGTGTTGAAGGTGGTCTTCCATTTGTGGCCTGGGAAGATACGGATCAGATTGTATGCCCCACGTAAGTCCAGCTTGGTGAAGAAGCAAGCATTCTGAAGGGAGTCATAGAGTTCTGTGATCAAAGGAATGGGATAGCGATTCTTGATAGTGATGTTGTTCAAGGCCCTGTAGTCGATGCAGGGTCTGAGCCCACCATCCTTCTTACTGAAAAAAAAGAAGCCTGCTCCAGTAGGAGAGGAGGAAGGACAAATGAAACCTTTAGCTAGGTTATCTTGGATATACTCCTCAATAGATTTGGTTTCAGCTTTGGAGAGAGGATAAGTCCTCCCTTTAGGAAGTGAGGCTCTGTGAAAGAGGTCAATTTTGCAGTCATAAGGACGATGTGGTGGCAGCACGTCGGCTTGCTTTTTTCTCAAACACATCTGCGAAGTCTGCATATACTGAGGGGAGGTTTGGAGGAATCTGTATACTTGCTATGGGGATGCGGAGCAGAGGAGTGACTTTAGCAAGGCAGGAGTGGAAACAGGAGGTACCCCAGGAGGCAAGTTGTCCTTCAGCCCAGTCAAACTGTGGATTGTGTATACGAAGCCAAGGAAGACCAAGGATGACAGGTTGTGCTGGGGAATGAATGACCTCGAACTGCAGCTGTTCGGTATGAAGGACTCCCACAGTCAGGGTCAAGGGTGCTGACTCAACCCCGTACCAAGGGGGGTGCCATCCAGAAAAGTTATTTTGAGACAATGTCTTTTCTGCAGAAGAGGCAAGCCAGCTTGAATCATAAAACGGTGATCCAGAAAGTTTCCAGCTGCCCCTGAATCAATAAAGGCTTGAGTGTGGACAGTATTCTGAAGGAAGGTAAGGGTTACAGGTACCAGAATCCGAGAAGAGTGAGGGGATTTAGTAGTGATCATGCTTAAAGGTACCCCAGTGTTATCCCCTAAGCATTGGCTTTTCCCGGCCGAACGTCACAATTCTTTAGTTGGTGGGTGTTTGATCCACAATAAAAGCATAGTCTCAATCTCCTTCTTCTCTGTCTTTCAGACTCCGAGGGTTTGAAGGAGGAGAGATCCATAGGTTCCTCTGTTGGGGTAACTGGAGCTGTTGAAGGGGTAGAGGATACTGCAGAAACTGGATGAAAAGAAAGACGGGAGGGAAGGACACTCCGAGTTCTGTCTCTCTCGGCTTGTCTCTCCTGGAAGCGAGAGTCCAGACTGATACAAAGCGTTATAAAGTCATCCAAAGAAGAAGGAATATCACGATAATTGAGTTAATCTTTAATGCGTTCATGCAGACCCCTCCTAAAGGCTGCCTTGAGAGCACTGCCATCCCAAGTGGTTTTAAGTGCCAAAGTGCAAAACTCCATGGCGAATTGTGCCACAGTTCTATTGCCCTGGCGGAAATCCAGGAGAGAAAATTCTGCAGCAGAGGTTCGGCCAGACGTCCCAAAGACAGAAGATAATGTAGAAATTAAAGCATTAGCATCATGCAGGAGCAGATCTAGGGCCATGTCTTTCAGTAAAAAAAATGATAAAGGTAACCCTTGATTGGTGAAACTGAAAGGTGGGAGGATTATTACGGAAGTGCAGCCTGCACTGATTAAGAAAGCCCCTGCAATCAGTGGTACCTTCATATTTGTCAGGCAATGGTATCCGGGGAATGCTTCCAGAAGCAGAGGAAGAAGCCACAGGAGTGGTATTGCTTGCTGCAACTAGTATATTCCACTATCAGACTGAACTCGGCAAGTAGTCTTCTTATCCCAGCGTCGAGCCGGAATGATAGGGAATATCCCAGAGCAGAGAAAGTTCGCAAGATGAGGTAGGTGGCACTTACCACAGGCAGGGTAGTCTTCGGCGGCAACAGGCAGGGAATCAGAGCAGTCCAAGGGTAAACCACTAGAATGGTGAGGCAGGCAGGGTTTGGCAACGGTAAAGCAGTCCAAGGGTAAACCACTAGAATAGTCAGGCAGGGTTTGGCAACAGAGAGGCAATCCAGACAATAGGGGTTAATCAAGCAGAGAGGTCAGACAAGCAGAGATCAGCAGCAGTATATCAATCCAGCAATTAAGGGGTTAACAGGCAGAGTTGTCAGACATGCAGAGATCAGCAGCAGTATATCAATCCAGCAATTTAGGGGTTAACAGGCAGAGTGGTCAGACAAGCAGAGTTCAGCAGCAGTATATCAATCCAGCAATTTAGGGAGGAATCCAGACCGGCATCAGGAAGGAGGGAGCATGCAGTGATGATGTCACCGCTGCACTCAAACAGGAGCCAACTACCCCCTAGGCAACGAGCAGCAAGCACCGTGTCCCTAGCAACAGCTACAGTGGCGCGACAGTAAGTTTCTTTATCACTTAACCACCTTTGAAGTCTGAAGATATCACACTATTGGGGCGCCCTGTTCCTTTTTATGTCTTTTAGATCGGATGTCACTTGTTCAAGCAAGAGTATATTTGAAGAGTAAGTTGCCTGTGCAATCCACCTGTCTTGGGGATTTGATATCTAAGACTTAATTTTTTTATTTTAGTACTTTTTTTATTGGCGCTCTCATTCCACTTGTGTTGTTAAATACTGTTTACTATCCATTGCTGCTCCAAATCTTTCAATCCTTGTGTATTTAAACCTACCTTTCTAAATATACCTTCAGTGTATCCTTCTCTGGCTCTTCCTCGTCCCCTCTACCCCTCTCCATCGGGATACCTCAAGGCTCAGTTCTAGGTTTCTTGTTTCAGTATACACATCATCTGTAGGCTCCTTAATCAAGTCCTGTGGTTTTCAGTATCATCTTTATGCTAATCTCACCCAAATCTTCCTTTCTGCACTAGACATTTCCTCTTTCCTGCTGACTCATGTCACCAACTACGTATCTAGTATCTCATCCTGGATGGCCTCTCACTACTTAAAGCTGAACATCTGTAAAACTGAGCTCCTTCTATTTCCTTTTTCTACCAATCCCCCCTTTCTGCAAATCTTACTTACTTTGGATAACTCTGTCATCACCTAAATTTTTCCCTTTTTTTCTAGAATATTTGATATTAAGTATCACATATTAATTGATATCAAATTCACATACAGATTAAATACATACAGTATACAGTATGTATGTAAATATCTGCCCCTATTACTGAGAGAATATATAATAGTGCCGAATATAGGTTTAATTCATCTAGACCAGATACATCTAAAATGGCATCTCTGGCTGTTTCAGAGTGTTTAGAACATGCACTAAATAATAGAATTATTCCAAATCATCTTGGGATAAATGTAAACATGTTGAAAAGTCTGGTTTAACATTTTATCAATTCCATTTTGTGTTGAATTTGGTGTATTCATTTTGTTGACAAAATAAAGTGCAAAATGAGTGATCAGGTGCTGAACTTTTCCTAATACAGAAATATTGTCATCTCTCAGATTTTGATCACTCAGAACTTGAAACATACGGAGCCAAAAAAATAAATACGCTGATAAACGAGATTGGAAGGATTGGAATCAACCCCATAACACTACTCAGGAGACGCAGAGCATTACTGGTCCTTAGTGGATACAGTCACTGAGCCAATCATATACATACATACAAATTAAACATATAGAGGCCCATTTATCAAGCTCTGTATGGAGCTTGACGGCCCGTGTTTCTGGTGAGTATTCAGACTCGCCAGAAACACCAGATATGAAGCAGCAGTCTAAAGACTGCTGCTCCATAACCCTGTCCGCCTGCTCTGATGAGGCGGACAGGAATCGCCACAATTCAACCCGATCGAGTACGATAGGGTTGATTGACACCTCTCTGCTGGCGGCCCATTGGCCGCGAGTCTGCAGGGGGCGGCGTTGCACCAGCAGCTCTTGTGAGCTGCTGGTGCAATACTGAATACATCAGACGATGTCTGTCAGACCTGATCCGCACTGTCGGATCAGGTCTGACAGACATTTGATAATTAAATTCCCTTTATTATTTTCTAAACTGCTTTACAACTAAATGTAACCCAATTTTTTTCTTTCATGATTCAGATAGAGTGTACTGGAGCACTAGATGGCAGTAGTTTTGCAAGAATGCTTTAAACAATATTATACATTGTGAAACAAATTTGGATTTCATATCCATTTAAAACCCCCAAGTATAAAGCACCCACACAGGTGTATTTTTACAATTTAGTTATTCTACTGACCAATGAGCACATATCTAACCATGCATGTGTTAGTGTCTCTGTTTGCATCTGCTACTCTGATAAGACACTGGAAGAGGAAAGAGTCGGAGAACATAAAACCAGCGCTATTTGCCCAATGGAGAAGATGCAGGAGACTGCAGACGTTTGTTTCCAAACCAAGTATGGAATAGATGTCATTACAGACAGGGATATCATTCAGAGGTTCAGACTGAGCAATGAATCTGTACTGACCCCCATAATGAGACCAGTGACTCTCTGGAATGACTCACAGTAAGTCCCCAAGCCTGGTATGCTAAAGCTGCTGGCTGTGCTGTATTATATGGTCACTGGTTCATTTCAGTCAGCGTTTATTATGGTCATGAGCAAGCCAACTTTTTCCTGACACCTGATCACTATACTGCAAACCTGCTCCATGGTATCTTGGCATTATGGTTGTCTCCAGTGAAGCTGGACTTCTTTAAGGGCCAGTTTTCTGGAGGTCATTGTCTGCACCTGTAGCATAAACATTACCATTCACTTGATCACCAGAGGGTCTTTGACTCCTCAATGAGGGTAATCAGTGAGCTGTCTGGCTGCCCTGGTCTGTGCCACATCTCTTCTATACTTTCCCAAAAATTAATGTAAAATTGTGATATTATTATAGAATTGATGCAGGAATCATATTTTCGTTTTCTTGTATATTTACAATTCCATGTTTTATTAGCTTATCATGGGATACTATTACATAATTATGTCAGTCCTTATAATATTAGCTGTGTCCTACAATAAATAACAACAAATTAGCATTAAAACAACTGATTATTCCATATATGTTTGTCAATAGAAGATTTCAGTTCACAGCTTCATAAACCTATCACACCTGTTACATTTGCCTGGCAGAGAAACAAACAATTTCTGTTTCAAAATAAAAAATAAGGTTGTCTTTCTGATTCGTGCAGAAAATATGTGTTTTCCTTTTGTCATCAGCAAATATGAGGTGTATACTGCATTAAAGGGACATGCAAGTCCAAATTAAACTGTCATGGTTCAGATAAAGCAGGCAATAGACTTTTCATTTTACTTCTGTTATAAAATGTACTTAGTTCTCTTGGTATTCTTTGTGGAAAGTCATACCTAGGTAGTTTCATGGACAACAATGCACCATTAGTAGCTATGTGGGGATTGGTTGCTACACACAAATGTCTCTTGTTATTGGCTCACCAGATGTGTTCATCTAGGTCCCAGTAATGCATTTCTACTCTAAAGCTTGTGAGCTGCTGGTGCAACACCACCCCCTGCAGACTCGCGGCCAATGGGCCGCCAGCAGGGGGTGTCAATCAACCCGACTGCACTCGATCGGGTTGAATTGCGGCGATGTTATGGAGGGTTATGGAGTAGCGGCCTTTAGACCGCTGATTCATAACTGCAGTTTCTGGTGAGCCTGCAGGCTCGCCAGAAACACAGGGCCTCAAGCTCTATCCGGCGCTTGATAGATAGGCCCCATAATCTTGTTCTACTATAAAGTGATGGGAAAGCACAAAAATCCCCATGGAGTTTTTAGTGCAAGCCGCCATATGAGACTTATAAATCATATTAGACACACAATTGTATGTATGAATAATAGTGTCTATAATTAAAATGTAATATTTAAAAATAGTGAAATCATATTAAGACAATTATGATTAACTTGTATAATCTAAAAAAACCCTGTTTTTTGTGTGATCAGAAAGAAAAAAAAGATATTTCTATTAACTTCAAATGTTTAATTTTAAAAATGTTTTTGCAAGGATTTGTTTTGTTTTACTTTTAGAGTTTTAAAAAAAAATAAAGTTACATTTAATAACTGATTTTATAAAAGGCTGTGATATTCTTTGGGTTATTGGGTCAGTCTTAAAAGGACAGTAAACCTATAAATGTATGCAATGTGTTTAAAGCATTGCAATACATACATGTTACTAATTGTCCACCCAGTAATGGAATCTAAAATTTAAAATTTTAGAACCCCTCGTTGAATTAATTCTTACACCACTGAATAGAGGCTTTTTTTTATTCTACTTGGGTGCTGTGCGCCCTAGTGCAGAAATACAGTGAATCACAAGCATAAAACCATTGTAATTTCTTATATATTTTTCTATGCTTTTAGGGTTAACAGACCCTTTAAGAAAATGTAAACTGTAAGAAAAATAGTTATAAATACTATAATATAATATAGTTACTATAGATAATATAATATATTTTTATAAATATAAACTAAATAAATATCAGTTCTAAATAATTGGTTTACAAAAAGATATATTTTTAAAGACAAAATCCCTTACATTATGCATAAAGAACCAATGAACTATGTAAGCCAGTATCGACCTTTGTCGGCTTCCTAGGCGCAGTTATATGTAAGTGCAAGTTATGTGCCATAACTAGACAGTCAAGATACTTCTCATGGAGTTTTCCTGGTTTCAAACTGAGCAACATGTTATCCTCTTTCTTTCTTTCTTGTTTATTGTCTGGTTTATCAGCTGTCATTTTGTTTTATTGCTTGCCATTTGTTATCATTAAAAATAATGTGTATATGAAAGATCAATATATAAATATTATTATTATTATTATTATTCATTTTTCTTGAAAATGTTACCTTATAGGCACAGAAAACCCAAGCGTTTTCTTTCTTGATTGTTTTCATGAAATTCTTTGTTGAAGAGCTACCTACGTTGGTAGCATGCACATGTCTGGAAAACTACATGACAGGGAAAAGTGCTGCCATCTGGAGCTCTTGCAAAACTAACCCGTGCATGCTCTTGAGCTTACCGCCCTGCTTTTTAACTAAGGTTACCAAGAAAACAAAGACATTTTGATAATAGATATAGATACAATTACAATTTTTCTGAACTATGAAAGAAAAAAAATGTGGGTTTCATGTCCCTTTAAGGCTTTTTGGGCCGAATTATCATTGTGCGAGTGGACATGATCCGATATTGTGGATCATGTCCGCTGCACATTGATAAATGCTGACAGCATATGCTCTCTGCCTTTATCATTGCACCAGCAGTTCTTGTGAACTGCTGGTGCAATGCCGCCCCGTGCAGATTCGCGGCCAATCGGCTGCTAGCAGGGGGTGTCAACCTGCCTGATCGTTTTCGATCGGGTTGATTTCTGGCAATGTCAGAGCAGGCCTCAGAGCAGGCCTCAGAGCAGGCCTCAGTGCAGGCAGACAGGTTATGGAGCAGCGGTCTTTAGACCGCTGCTTCATAACTTGTGTTTCTGGTGAGCCTGAAGGCTCGCCAGAAACACGGGGCTTCAAGCTTCATACGGAGCTTGATAAATATGCCCCTGTTTGTTTTGATTTTGACAGAAAACATGTGTATCTACCACTGCCCATTGACTGATAAAGACATTGCTTTTCTGGTGGACAGCGACATCTCCAAAGGCATAAAAAAAAATATATATATATTCCTTTTACCAAATGAATAAACATTTTTTTCACTTGTGGGGCCAACAAGAACACTTTAGAAATCCTGGAAATAAAAATAAAAATGTAAATAACAAACTATGACTCAGCAATTTTTTAATAAGGTACATTTTTCAAGGCTACACGGCAGAGAAATGTGTGTTGCGTCAACACAAGGAGAACAGGAATGAGTCATGATTTACAGAGAAGTGGAGCAAATGAAGAGGGGAACTCTTGAGGGCCTCGTGTTGGACCTTTCTCAGTTTCACTTACTTTTTCTAATAAGGACACTAATGAAAAGAACAGCAGATAGGTAGTTAGTCTTCTTGTTAGTAAGATTGGATTGTCCCAATGAAGATAATTATTATTAAAAAACAAACAAAAGGATATTATTATTATCATTTATTTGTATAGCACCGCCAAATTCCGAAGCACTGGGTACAATGAGCTCACAGTCTACAGGTTTAGGGTGCAGAGACATACGGTTGGGGGTAGCTTGTCACATCGGTTGTAGTTGCAGCAGTGAGTCAGGCAGTTCATGTATTAGTTTGGTTAGGATGGGAGATGGAGGAGAGATGGTAAGCCACTCTGAATAGGTGGGTTTTCAAGGAGCGTCTGAAGCTATACAAGGTTGGAGACAGCCTTATAAAGCGGGGTAGAGAGTTCTAGAGGACAGGAGCAGCAAGTGCAAAGTCTTGGAGATGGAAATGGGACGTAGAGATAACAGGAGTGGAGAAACGTAGGTCAGAGGTTGATAGAAAAGGATGAGAGAGGAAATATAGTTGGGAGTTAGACTGTTGAGTGTTTTGTAAGTTAGGGTTAATCAGGCAGGGGGTGTCAACCTGCCTGATCGTTTTCGATCGGGTTGATTTCTGGCAATGTCAGAGCAGGCCTCAGAGCAGGCCTCAGAGCAGGCCTCAGTGCAGGCAGACAGGTTATGGAGCAGCGGTCTTTAGACCGCTGCTTCATAACTTGTGTTTCTGGTGAGCCTGAAGGCTCGCCAGAAACACGGGGCTTCAAGCTTCATACGGAGCTTGATAAATATGCCCCTGTTTGTTTTGATTTTGACAGAAAACATGTGTATCTACCACTGCCCATTGACTGATAAAGACATTGCTTTTCTGGTGGACAGCGACATCTCCAAAGGCATAAAAAAAATATATATATATTCCTTTTACCAAATGAATAAACATTTTTTTCACTTGTGGGGCCAACAAGAACACTTTAGAAATCCTGGAAATAAAAATAAAAATGTAAATAACAAACTATGACTCAGCAATTTTTTAATAAGGTACATTTTTCAAGGCTACACGGCAGAGAAATGTGTGTTGCGTCAACACAAGGAGAACAGGAATGAGTCATGATTTACAGAGAAGTGGAGCAAATGAAGAGGGGAACTCTTGAGGGCCTCGTGTTGGACCTTTCTCAGTTTCACTTACTTTTTCTAATAAGGACACTAATGAAAAGAACAGCAGATAGGTAGTTAGTCTTCTTGTTAGTAAGATTGGATTGTCCCAATGAAGATAATTATTATTAAAAAACAAACAAAAGGATATTATTATTATCATTTATTTGTATAGCACCGCCAAATTCCGAAGCACTGGGTACAATGAGCTCACAGTCTACAGGTTTAGGGTGCAGAGACATACGGTTGGGGGTAGCTTGTCACATCGGTTGTAGTTGCAGCAGTGAGTCAGGCAGTTCATGTATTAGTTTGGTTAGGATGGGAGATGGAGGAGAGATGGTAAGCCTCTCTGAATAGGTGGGTTTTCAAGGAGCGTCTGAAGCTATACAAGGTTGGAGACAGCCTTATAAAGCGGGGTAGAGAGTTCTAGAGGACAGGAGCAGCAAGTGCAAAGTCTTGGAGATGGAAATGGGACGTAGAGATAACAGGAGTGGAGAAACGTAGGTCAGAGGTTGATAGAAAAGGATGAGAGAGGAAATATAGTTGGGAGTTAGACTGTTGAGTGTTTTGTAAGTTAGGGTTAATACTTTAAATTGTATTCTTGAAAGTATGGGGAGCCAGTGTAGAGACTGGCAGAGTGGAGCAGCTGATGTAGGTGGATGACTCTAACAGAAGCATTCATAATAGATTGGAGGGAAGAGAGGCAGTGTTTTGGAAGGCCATTTAGAAGTATATTGCAATAATCAATGTGTGACAAAATGAGAGAATGAATAAGTATTTTTGTAGTTTTTTGAGTAAGGAAGGGATGAATTCTGGAAATGTTGCGTAGGTGTAAACGTCAGGATTTGGAAAGTGTTTGTATATGTGGGTTGAATGTGATTTCTGAGTCAAGTGTAACCCCAAAACAGCGGACCTGGGGTGAGGTGTTGAGAATAGAGTTTCCAACCGTCAGAGAAATGTCAGGTGTTAGATGTCTCAAAGAGGGGGGGAATAAGAAGCAGCTCCGTTTTGGACAGATTGAGTTGGAGGTAGTGTGAAGACATCCAAGAGAAAATTGCAGAGAGGCAGTTTGAAATCTGGTTGAGTAAAGAGGGAGCGATATCAGGAGAGGAAATATAGATTTGGGTATCATCAGCATGTAAGTGGTACTGGAATCCAAAGGAGGCTATACGTTTTCCAAGGGAGGATGTATAGAGAGAGAAAAGCAAGGAGACCCAAGACAGAGCCTTGCGGTACTCCAACTGAGAGAGGCATAGGGTCACAAGATATGTTGTTAAAAAAAAAACTGAAAATGAGTGTTTTGAGAAATATGAAGCAAATCAGGAGAGGGCTGTGTCTTTGATGCCAAATTAATGTAGTATTTTTAGGAGGAGAGGATGGTCAACTGTGTAAAAGGCAGCGGACAGGTCAAGAAGAATTAGTAAGGAGTAGTGGAGGAGAGATGGTAAGCCTCTCTGAATAGGTGGGTTGTTTAAGGAGCGTCTGAAGCTATACAAGGTTGGAGACAGTCTTATAAAGTGGGGTAGAGAGTTCCAGAGGACAGGAGCAGCAAGTGCAAAGTCTTGGAGACGGAAGTGGGACGTAGAGATAACAGGAGTGGAGAAACGTAGGTCAGAGGTTGATAGAAAAGGACGGGATGGGGAATATTTCATGATGAGAGAGGAAATATAGTTGGGAGTTAGACTCTTGAGTGTTTTGTAAGTTAGGGTTAATACTTTAAATTGTATTCTTGAAGGTATGGGGAGCCAGTGTAGAGACTGTCAGAGTGGAGCAGCTGATGTAGGTCAGCGACTTAGGTGGATAAGTCTAACAGAAGCATTCATAATAGATTGGAGGGGAGAGAGGTGGTGTTTTGAAAGGCCATTTAGAAGTAGATTGCAATAATCAATGTGTGACAAAATGACAGAATGAATAAGCATTTTTGTAGTTTTTTGAGTAAGGAAGGGACGAATTCTGGAAATGTTGCGTAGGTGTAAACGTCAGGATTTGGAAAGTGTTTGTATATGTGGGTTGAATGTGATTTCTGAGTCAAGTGTAACCCCAAGACAGTGGACCTGGGGTGAGGTGTTGAGAATAGAGTTTCCAACCGTCAGAGAAATGTCAGGTGTTGGATGTCTCGAAGAGGGGGGGGAATAAGAAGCAGCTCAGTTTTGGACACATTGAGTTGGAGGTAGTGTGAAGACATCCAAGAGAAAATTGCAGAGAGACAGTTTGAAATCTGGTTGAGTAAAGAGGGAGCAATATCAGGAGAGGAAAGATAGATTTGGGTATCATCAGCATGTAAGTGGTACTGGAATCCAAAGGCTATACGTTTTCCAAGGGAGGATGTATAGAGAGAGAAAAGCAAGGGACCCAAGACAGAGCCTTGCGGTACTCCAACTGAGAGAGGCATAGGGTCACAAGATATGTTGTTAAAAAAAAACTGAAAATGAGTGTTTTGAGAAATATGAGGCAAATCAGGAGAGGACTATGTCTTTGATGCCAAATTAATGTAGTATTTTTAGGAGGAGAGGATGGTCAACTGTGTCAAAGGCAGCGGACAGGTCAAGAAGAATTAGTAAGGAGTAGTGGCATTTTGCTTTAGCTGATAACAGGTCATTTGTTACTTTAGTAAGAGCAGTTTCTGTTGAGTGTTTAGGGTGGAAACCAGATTGTAGTGGATCAAGTAAGGAGTTAGTTGTGAGAAATTTAGTTAGCCGATTATAGACCAGCCGTTCCAATAATTTTGAAGCAAAGGGAAGTAAGGAGACCGGTTGATAGTTAGAAGAGGTGGATGGGTCAAGCAAGGTCTTTTTTAGGATTGGTATGATTGACACATGCTTGAATGTATCAGGAAATGTGCCAGCAGTGAGAGATTGATTAAAGAGATGAGTTTAGGGTAGGGGTTAGTGAAGCAGAGAGAGAAGGATGAAGTTGTGAAGGAATATGGTCAAGTGGGCAGGTTGTGAGATGAGCCAAGGATAGTAGTACAGATCTTCTTCCTCTGTTACAGGAGGGAAGTAGCATAGAGTTTTGGTCATAGAAGGGGTGAGTAAGATTTCTGGGTTTGAGGGGTGTGAAGTGCACATATCTTTTCTAATGGTGTCAATTTTATTTTTGAAGTGATCGGCAATCATCTGAGCAGTAAGGTTGGTAGTGGGCTGGGGTGCAGGCGGACGTAGAAGAGCGTTAAAGGTTGAGAACAGCTTTCTGTGTTTGGATGCATGAGATAATACAAGGCAGGAGAAATAGACTTGTTTGGCCAGGCTGAGCGCAGAGTTGTAGGATGAATTTATATTGCCAGAAATCAGCACAGGTGTGTGATTTCCTCCACTGCCATTCAGCAGCCCATGAACATCGCTGAAGATATCTGGTCTGTTTGGTGTGCCACGATTGCCATCGAGTGATTGATGTACATTGAAGAGTGGAGGGCGCAGCTTTGCCAAGTGTTGATTTTAGTGCCAAAATTTACTGTAAAGCAACGAGGTTTGGGCAAGACAGGGATGAAATGTTGGAGAGCAGAGGATTCAGTTAAATGGAAAAGTCTGTGAGATCCAAGTCATTTAAATTCCTGCAAGGTAGCAGTTTTTTGGGGGCTTGCAAAGATGTAGAAGCTAGAGTAAGAGAGAAAGTTAGTAGATGGTGGTCAGAGAGAGGAAAGGGGAAGATAAGGAAGTTGGAAACGGCACAGAGATTAGTAAAGACTAGGTCTATGGAGTTGCCTTCACAGTGGGTTGGAGATGTTGTCCACTGGGACAGGCCAAAACAGGTGGTAATGGATATAAGTTTAGAGGCAGCAGTAATGTTAGGATTATCAACGGGTATGTTGAAGTCCCTAAGATGAGAGAAGGGACATTACAAGAGAGAAAATGTGGAAGCCAGGCTTCAAAGTGGTACAGAAATTGTAATGCTGGGCCAGGAGGGCGATAGATAACTGCAACACAAAGAGCTACAGGGGAGAAGAGTCGGATAGCATGAACTTCAAAAGATGAGAAGGAAAGAGAGGGGGTTAAAGGAAAGCAGTGAAAGGTACTGTGTGGAAGAATTCCTACTCCCCCTCCTTTTTTGTCTCATGGCCTGGGAGTGTGACTGAAGTGCATGCTGCCATAGGACAGAGAGGCTACAGCAGTTATGTTAGAGAAGGAAAGCCAAGTTTCAGTGAGGGCTAACAGGTTAAGTGAACGTGAAATAAACAGATTGTGAAGAGATGTAAGCTTATTGCATACAGAGTGTGCATTCCAAAGGACACAAGAGAATTGGGGTGTACTAACAGAGGTGCATTTAATGAGGTTTAGAGATTTACATGGGCAAGGTGTATGAGGTGTCATTTGGGGTAGTGAATTGAGGGAAGCAGAGGGTGGACCTGGGTTAGGTGAGACATCATAATTAGCAAAGGTCATAAATTACAGCAGGATCAAACAATGCCTGAGCAAACAATACAGATAGTCATATATCCAAAGCACTCCAGCCACCATCAAAATCCTTTGCTTAAAAGACCTTTATTTTCTTTAGTTGGGTCCAAAAATTACAAAAACAACGTTTCAAACCTACAATAGGCTCTTAGTCATGTACATATGTATGTAAGAGCCTATTGTTGGTTCGAAACGTTGTTCCTGTAATTTTTGGACCCAACTAATGAAAATAAAGGTCTTTTAAACAAAGAATTTTGATGGTGGCTGGAGTGCTTTGGATGTATGACTATTTGGATTGACATGATTTGGCAAATTTTACTTCGTGCCCCACAAACAGGTGTGCTGTTCTCCTTCTCTTCCCAAACAATGCAGATAACACACCTTTCTTATCAAAATGGAAGACAAAGAAAAGATAGTTTTTAAGGTAATAAACAAATACCAAAGATTTCAGATTTGATTAACGCCAGTCTAAGAAAAAGAGAAATGGGCGACAGAGATTCACCTCCCCCATTTTACCATGTGTGTAACAGTCCCATTCTCAATATAGAAACCTGACTGACAGCAATTTCACAAGTTCCTGATGATCAACCAAGTGCTACAATGTAAAGCAGTATATATCTCCTTCTGACATGAGTCAGACAAGATGAATGGTTATCATGTACTGCAATTTCTTTCACTATACATCTCTATGTCTAGCAGGAATGAAACGTATCCTATTGCAATAATAAATGATGTGTTATCTCTCCAAAAAACTAACAGATGAGATTCTTAAATCCAACCAATACTGAACATATTTCCGCTCCACTGGTGGCTCATTTGATAAACAATATGATTTGTTTCTGAGTGAAGAAAAGGAAGCCCCCTATTCAAATTATAAGTATGGTTTTGTTAAAAATACTATATATATTAGTGATGCACTGAAATGGAAATTCTGGACCGAAACTGAATCCAAAAATCCAGGATGCACTTAGCCGAAAACCGAAACCGAAAAAGTATTTTATAATTGAAAACCTGCAAGCCAATAAAATAACCACACTTTTATTGAAAGTAACTCACTAAAATTGGACAAAAATATCTTAAAACAATAATATGCTACACAATAATTTTATCAAGAAAAAAAACAGGCAAAAAACGATAATGCTATTTTCTGCCAAAATGTTTCTGCGACCAAATTTCGGTGCATCCCTATTTAAAACAACAATAAATATCAATATACTGTATTATTCTGTATTCAGTTCTGTGTAACAGTATTTTGTTTTGCCAATTATCCAAATAAATAAATAAAATAAAGTATTGTCCTAGAAAACTATTATTATATGAGAAACAGTAAGTCAATAAATGAACTCAAACAGCAGCTCTAGAATAGCATCAAATTTGAAATATGCTACACAATTATTTTACTGAAAATAACAGGCAAAAAAAAACAGAAACCGAAATAGCCAAAAATGTAATTTTTGGCCGAAACGTTTCTGTGGCCGAAATTTCGGTGCATCTCTAATATATATATTGTTTACAAACAATATATCTCTTGTTTGTATCAAGCATATGCATTCATAATATGTGTTGATCCCTCTACCCATATTGATAATATGTGTTGATCCATTTACTACCCATTCCCCAGCTTTGCACAAACAACATTGTTATATTAATATACGGCTAGATTATGAGTTTTTCGTCCAATACCAGTGCTGCTTAAGTCAGCGGTGAGCTGGTTGTACGTGCTTGTGCATGATTTCCCCATAGACATCAATGGGGAGAGCCGGCTGAAAAAAAAGCCTAACGCCTGCAAAAAAGCAGCGTAAAGCTCCGTAACGCAGCCCCATTGATTCCTATGGGGAAACTAAATTTATGTTTACACCTAACACCCTAACATGAACCCCGAGTCTAAACACCCCTAATCTTAAACTTATTAACCCCTAATCTGCCGCCAACACCTACATTATACTTATTAAACCCTAATCTGCCGCTCCGGACATCGCCAACACCTACAGTACACTTATTATCCCCAAATCTGCTGCCCCCAACATCGCCGACACCTATATTATATTTATTAACCCATAATCTCCCGCCCCCAATGTTGCCGCAACCTACCTACACTTATTAACCCCTAATCTGCCGCCACTATAATAAACATATTAACCCCTAAACCGCCACACTCCCGCATCGCAAACACTAGTTAAATATTATTAACCAAACATCGCCGCCACCTACCTTCATTTATTAACCCCTAATCTGCCACCCCCAACGTCGCTGCCACTATACTAAATTTATTAACCCCTAAACCTAAGTCTAACCCTAACTCTAACACCCCCTAACTTAAATATAATTAAAATAAATCTAAATAAAACCTAATATCATTACCTAAATAATTCCTATTTAAAACTAAATACCTATAAAATAAACCCTAAGCTAGCTACAATATAACTTATAGTTACATTATAGCTAGCTTAGGGTTTATTTTTATTTTACAGGCAAGTTTGTATTGATTTTAACTAGGTAGAATAGTTAATAAATAGTTATTAACTATTTACTAACTACCTAGCTAAAATAAATACAAATTTACCTATAAAATAAAACCTAACCTGAGTTACATTAACACCTAACATTACACAGCAATTAAATAAAATTACCTGAATTACAAAAACAAACAAACACTAAATTACAAAAAATAAACAACAAATTATCAGATATTTAAACTAATTACACCTAATCTAATAGCCCTATCAAAATAAAAAAGCCCCCCAAAATAAAAAAAAACCCTAGCCAAAACTAAACTACCAATAGCCCTTAAAAGGGCCTTTTGCAGGGCATTGCCCCAAAGAAATCAGCTCTTTTACCTGTAAAAAAAAATACAAACAACCCCCCAAACAGTAAAACCCACCACCCACACAAGCAACCCCCCAAATAAAATCCTAACTAAAAAAAAGCTAAGCTTCTCATTGACCTGAAAAGGGCATTTGGATGGGCATTGCCCTTAAAAGGGCATTTAGCTCTATTGCTGTCCAAACCCTAACCAAAAAATAAAACCCACCCAATAAACCCTTAAAAAAACCTAACACCAACCCCTGAAGATCCACTTACAGTTTTGAAGAGCCGACATCCATCCTCAATGAAGCCGGGAGAAGTTCTCAACGAAGTGGCAAGAAGTCCCCAACGAAGCCGGGAGAAGTCTTCATCCAAGCGGGCAGAAGTGGTCCTCCAGATAGGCAAAAGTCTTCATCCAGATGGCATCTTCTATCTTCATCTATCTGGTGCAGATAGATCAGAATTAAAGGTAAAAAATTCCTATTGGCTGATGCAATCAGCAAATAGGATTGAGCTTGCATTGTATTTGACCTTTAATTCCGATTGGTTGATAGAATTCTATCAGCCAATCGGAATTCAAGGGACGCCATCTTGGATGACGTCATTTATTGGAACCTTCATTCGGGAAGAAGACTTTGTTTGAAGAGGATGCTCCGCACCGGATGTCTTGAAGATGGAGCCGCTCCGCACCAGATGAATGAAGATAGAAGATGCCATCTGGATGAAGACTTCTGCCCGTCTGGAGGACCACTTCTGCCGGCTTGGATGAAGACTTCTCCCGGCTTATATACTGTATTATTCTGTATTCAGTTCTGTGTAACAGTATTTTGTTTTGCCAATTATCCAAATAAATAAATAAAATAAAGTATTGTCCTAGAAAACTATTATTATATGAGAAACAGTAAGTCAATAAATGAACTCAAACAGCAGCTCTAGAATAGCATCAAATTTGAAATATGCTACACAATTATTTTACTGAAAATAACAGGCAAAAAAAAACAGAAACCGAAATAGCCAAAAATGTAATTTTTGGCCGAAACGTTTCTGTGGCCGAAATTTCGGTGCATCTCTAATATATATATTGTTTACAAACAATATATCTCTTGTTTGTATCAAGCATATGCATTCATAATATGTGTTGATCCCTCTACCCATATTGATAATATGTGTTGATCCATTTACTACCCATTCCCCAGCTTTGCACAAACAACATTGTTATATTAATATACGGCTAGATTATGAGTTTTTCGTCCAATACCAGTGCTGCTTAAGTCAGCGGTGAGCTGGTTGTACGTGCTTGTGCACGATTTCCCCATAGACATCAATGGGGAGAGCCGGCTGAAAAAAAAGCCTAACACCTGCAAAAAAGCAGCGTAAAGCTCCGTAACGCAGCCCCATTGATTCCTGTGGGGAAACTAAATTTATGTTTACACCTAACACCCTAACATGAACCCCGAGTCTAAACACCCCTAATCTTAAACTTATTAACCCCTAATCTGCCGCCAACACCTACATTATACTTATTAAACCCTAATCTGCCGCTCCGGACATCGCCAACACCTACAGTACACTTATTATCCCCAAATCTGCTGCCCCCAAAATCGCCGACACCTATATTATATTTATTAACCCATAATCTCCCGTCCCCAATGTTGCCGCAACCTACCTACACTTATTAACCCCTAATCTGCCGCCACTATAATAAACATATTAACCCCTAAACCGCCACACTCCCGCATCGCAAACACTAGTTAAATATTATTAACCAAACATCGCCGCCACCTACCTTCATTTATTAACCCCTAATCTGCCACCCCCAACGTCGCTGCCACTATACTAAATTTATTAACCCCTAAACCTAAGTCTAACCCTAACTCTAACACCCCCCTAACTTAAATATAATTAAAATAAATCTAAATAAAACCTAATATCATTACCTAAATAATTCCTATTTAAAACTAAATACCTATAAAATAAACCCTAAGCTAGCTACAATATAACTTATAGTTACATTATAGCTAGCTTAGGGTTTATTTTTATTTTACAGGCAAGTTTGTATTGATTTTAACTAGGTAGAATAGTTAATAAATAGTTATTAACTATTTACTAACTACCTAGCTAAAATAAATACAAATTTACCTATAAAATAAAACCTAACCTGAGTTACATTAACACCTAACATTACACAGCAATTAAATAAAATTACCTGAATTACAAAAACAAACAAACACTAAATTACAATAAATAAACAACAAATTATCAGATATTTAAACTAATTACACCTAATCTAATAGCCCTATCAAAATAAAAAAGCCCCCCAAAATAAAAAAAAACCCTAGCCAAAACTAAACTACCAATAGCCCCTTAAAAGGGCCTTTTGCAGGGCATTGCCCCAAAGAAATCAGCTCTTTTACCTGTAAAAAAAAATACAAACAACCCCCCAAACAGTAAAACCCACCACCCACACAAGCAACCCCCCAAATAAAATCCTAACTAAAAAAAAGCTAAGCTTCTCATTGACCTGAAAAGGGCATTTGGATGGGCATTGCCCTTAAAAGGGCATTTAGCTCTATTGCTGTCCAAACCCTAACCAAAAAATAAAACCCACCCAATAAACCCTTAAAAAAACCTAACACCAACCCCTGAAGATCCACTTACAGTTTTGAAGAGCCGACATCCATCCTCAATGAAGCCGGGAGAAGTTCTCAACGAAGTGGCAAGAAGTCCCCAACGAAGCCGGGAGAAGTCTTCATCCAAGCGGGCAGAAGTGGTCCTCCAGATAGGCAAAAGTCTTCATCCAGATGGCATCTTCTATCTTCATCTATCTGGTGCAGATAGATCAGAATTAAAGGTAAAAAATTCCTATTGGCTGATGCAATCAGCAAATAGGATTGAGCTTGCATTGTATTTGACCTTTAATTCCGATTGGTTGATAGAATTCTATCAGCCAATCGGAATTCAAGGGACGCCATCTTGGATGACGTCATTTATTGGAACCTTCATTCGGGAAGAAGACTTTGTTTGAAGAGGATGCTCCGCACCGGATGTCTTGAAGATGGAGCCGCTCCGCACCAGATGAATGAAGATAGAAGATGCCATCTGGATGAAGACTTCTGCCCGTCTGGAGGACCACTTCTGCCGGCTTGGATGAAGACTTCTCCCGGCTTCGTTGAGGACTTCTTGCCGGTTCGTTGAGGACTTCTCCCGGCTTCATTGAGGATGGATGACGGCTCTTCAAAACTGTAAGTGGATCTTCAGGGGTTAGTGTTAGGTTTTTAAGGGTTTATTGGGTGGGTTTTATTTTTAGGTTAGGGGTTGGTTGTGTGGGTGGTGGGTTTTACTGTTGGGGGGTTGTTTGTATTTTTTTACAGGTAAAAGAGCTGATTTCCTTGGAACAATGCCCCACAAAAGGCCCTTTTAAGGGCTATTGGTAGTTTAGTTTAGGCTAGGGTTTTTATTAAAACATTTTTGGGGGGGTCTTTTTTATTTTGATAGGGCTATTAGATTAGGTGTAATTAGTTTAAATAGCTGATAATTTGTTTTTTATTTTTTGTAATTTAGTGTTTGTTTGTTTTTGTAATTTAGGCAATTTTATTTAATTGTTGTGTAATGTTAGGTGTTAGTGCAACTCAGGTTAGGTTTTATTTTAGCTAGGTAGTTAGTAAATAGTTAATAACTATTTAGTAACTGTTCTACCTAGTTAAAATAAATGCAAACTTGCCTGTGAAATAAAAATAAATCCTAAACTAGATACAATGTAACTATTAGTTATATTGTAGATAGCTTAGGGTTTATTTTATAGGTGTAACATATCTCAGCCTAATATCACTGTCCCTTTAAGACTGCCTTCCCTGCTTCTGACAATCATGCTGGTTTGGGCAGTATTTGCATTCAGGTTGCCTGCCTGATTAATCTTCATGCACCTGATTTCCTCAGCCTCTTTTTAAGTCTTCTCAGGCCTAATGTGCTTTGCATTAACTTTGAAGTTGTGATCCTGAACAGAGGTCTGTGATTGTTTCCTGCATGAATTCAACCAAGTTATTCAAGCTACAGCCTTTCCTATGTCCTATGCTTAAAATCATCAAATTACAAGTATCCAAATAATTCCATTTTTGTTACCTGGACACTGCTACTTAAACTCTGAACTTTATTATAAATCAAGTATACTTTTGGTTATCATCACTCTCTAATTATAACAACAGCATCTTACTCAGAACTTTATAACTATTCTCTGCAACAAGTTGTCATAGCTGAAATATCCTTCTACAAATATGTTAACATATTCAGAACTCTGCATCTATGTGTTCAGTTAAAAGCTTTCATGTGATTCTCCAATATATGCACAAACAGTAATTGATGCCTTAAACTTTCAACTTGACTAAACCTGTGCTGCTCTGCTTAATTCTGACATACAGCTCTATATAATATTATGTACTGTGAACATGCAACAAACCTTAGTTTGCATCTAAGTGTCAATCTTCTACCAGTTTACTCTAAAGCCTGAACATTCCACATTGCTATATTTTTCTCTCATTAAATCCTACAGCTACTCTTATTAAGTAACTATAAGTCACAGTGAAGTCAGAATATATTGTATACAAATGTTGCACTCTCCATTTATTCTACAATAACTTCTAGCAACTATGAATCACAGAATATCATCTATCCACGTCCAGGATACTCCCTACCACTGCCCCGAGGGTCTGTGTCCTGAGCGCATGTACACCGGATCATGACAATAGGTAAGTATTTAGTTTTAAATAGGAATTATTTAGGTAATGGTAGTAATTTTTATTTAAATTTATTTTAATTATATTTAAGTTAGGGGGTGTTAGGGTTAGGGTTAGACTTAGGTTTAGAGGTTAATAAATTTGGAATTTAAATGCCCCGCTGCGTAAGGTGAGAGTAAAAGGAGCTCACAGCTGACCTCATTCAAATGTACCAGTTTCGGGATTCATTGTGGTCAAAGTTCAAGCATACTGGCTCTATGAACGATCACTGTGTATATAGACAATGGTGAAATATATGCACTAAACAAACAAAATTGGCCAAGGCCCTATATTTCCGTGAAAATCGGAACAATAACATATCTAACCCTAGAAAGTTTTGGAAACTCATAAATAACTTACAAAATCTACCAATCCACTCCCAACCCTCCACTGTCAATGTGGATAACCAAACCCTGCAACTCCCCTTAGAAGTAGCAAATGCCTTTAACAATTATTTTGTCGGATACTCGACCACCCTGATTGACAAACTAATAAATGGCACGCATCTTGAAACTAGAAATGTGGATCAGGTCCCACTAAAACAGCAAAGACCCAATATAGTGAATTTCAATTTTAGATCCGTACAGAGAAGTTCAATTTTAGACCTGTACCCATCAATGTCGTTAAGAAACACCTTAATAATCTAAAAATGAAAAACCAGTCTGGACCTGATCAAATCCCAGCAATGCTGTTGAAGCTCAGTGTGCCGGCAATTGCTAAGCCTGTCACAACCCTAATTAATGAATCCTTGATGTCTGAATACATACCCAAACTCCAAAAACTGCAAGAGTAGTGCCTATTCATAAAAGTGGGGAGTTAACCTTGGTTTCTAACTATCGCCCTATATCATTGCTCCCAGTATTGTCAAAAATATTAGAAAAATTTGTCCATACGCAATTATGCGAGTATTACCAACTTTCTAACTATCTGACCCCTGATCAATCAGGCTTTCGCCTGAATCACTCCACTACAACTGCCCTCCTAAAAGTTTGCAACGACATCCAAACTGGCATGGAACAAGGAGAACTAACTGGAGCTATTTTCCTTGATTTTACAAAGGCCTTTGACACAGTAGACCATGACATACTACTGCTCAAACTAAAAAACTCTGGTATTGCTGATCGCCCGTTAACCTGGTTTCGATCATATGTATCGGATCGATCACAATATGTCTCCATTTCTAACAGTGACTCCCTCCCTCTCCCAGTCAAGTGTGGTGTTCACCAAGGTTCCATTCTCGGCCCCCTACTATTCACATTATTTATAAATTATTATTTATAAATTTAGAAATCTGCCTAATGTCTGCAAATCCTCAACTGTACACATGTATGCAGATGACACGGTAATCTATGCAAACAATTCCGATCTACAGCAGCTTGAAGCAGTGCTCCAAGACCAGTTCATAGAAGTAGAAAAGTAGATATCAAAAAACAAACTCTTCCTAAACACTGATAAAACAGTCACAATGATCTTTGGAACGAGACCTAAATTACACAAATTACAAAATTCCCATCTACGCATCAAAACAAAATCCAATTGCACGCTGACCGCAGTCCACTCTTTCAAATAATTGGATATGTTGTTAGACCCTAATCTATCTTTTGGCCTCCACATAGAAAAACTTGCATCTAAACTTTATCCAAAACTAGGTGCCCTGTACAGAAACAAATCTTGCCTCAGCCCTACAGTAGAAGAAAAGATTGTACAGCAAATGCTGATGCCTATCATGGATTATGGGGACGTAATATACGCACCTGCACCGCAAACTCACCTTAATAAACTTAATACATTGTATAACTCGTTCTGCCGCTTTGTGCTACAATGTAACTACAGGACCCACCATTGTGGCATGCTAAAAGAACTAAACTGGCTGACGCTGGAATCCAGACGCACCCTCCATCTTTCCTGCCTTGTGTTTAAGAGCCTTTCTGGGAAGCTCCCACCCTACCTGAGCAGAATGCTCTTCCCGGCTATTCCCACCTCCTATAACCTCCGATCCAGTACCAGCACATTATTTAGCTTGCTTCAATACAAAAAGAAAGCAGCTCAATCCTCCTTTTCCTACAGAGCGCCACATAATTCTAAGTATAATGTAGGTGTCGGCGATGTCGGGGGCGGCAGATTAGGGGTTAATAATATTTAACTACTGTTTGTGATGCGGGAGTGCGGCGGTTTAGGGGTTAATATGTTTATTATAGTGGTGGCGATGTCGGGAGCAGCAGATTAGGGGTTAATATTTTTATTTTAGTGTTTGCGATGCGGAAGGGCCTCGATTTAGGAGTTAATAGGTAGTTTATGGGTGTTAGTGTACTATTTAGCACTTTAGTTATGAGTTTTATGCTACAGCTTTGTAGTGTTAAACTGATAACTACTGACTTTAGAATGTGTTACGAATCTTGCGGGTTAGGCTGTACTGCTCACTTTTTGGCCTAAAAAAAAAAAGTTCGTAATACCGGCGCTATGGAAGTCCCATTGAAAAAAAGTCTTTACGAAAATTGCATAAGTTAATTTGCGGTACGACCAAAAAAGTGTGCAGGACAGCTGTACCTACAAGACTCATAATAGCAGCGGTAGTGAAAAAGCAGCGTTATAACCCATAACGCAAAACTAGTAATCTAGCCGATACTTAATAACATTTATACTTAGAAATTTCTGCCTGTTTCAAAGCCACTACAGACAACCTCTTAGCACATAACTTTTGATTAGCTTTTCACAGCAAGCCACAGCTAATCCATGTAGGCCATATAGATAACATGGTGCTCTCCCATGGAGTTGTGGCTGACACTCCATTAATTGGTTAACATGCAAGTCAATAGATAATAAATAAATAGTCATGTGATAAGGGGTTATATCATAAGAGGCTTAGATACAAGGTAATCACAGAGGTAAAAAGTATATTAATATAACTGTGCTGGTAATGCAAAACTGGGGAATGGGTAATAAAGGGATTATCTATCTTTTTAAACAATAACATTTTTGGAGTAGACTGTCCCTTTAAGTAAAAAAAATAAACAGTGACGTGATTCAGACAGATAGAGCACGTAATTTAACAAAAAATAATTTACTTCCATTATTAAATTTTGCACACTCTTTTTCAATGCACACTTTCTGAGACACCAGCTCCTACTGTGCAAGAATTCAGTGTATATACGTCTGTGATTGGGTGATGTCTGTCAGTAAAAAAAAAATATCTGTTCATTTGAAATTCAGAGTAAGTACTGTTGCATTGTCTTTTTAAATGACCACTCAATGCAGTTGAATTACATAATTAACAAGTGCATAATAAAAAGACAAGGCAATAGAACTTATTCTGAATGTTAAATAAACAGTACATTTTTTTCTGACAAATTTATTTTTCCTCCCATTTTCCAGGCCCCATGTATCATGTGACAGATGTCAGCCAATCACAGACTAGTATATGTATACCCTGTGAGCTTGTGCACATGTTCAGTAGGATCTTGTTCCCCAGAAAATGTGAATATAAAAATTTGATAATAGAAGTAAATTGGAAAGTTTCTTAAAGGGGCACTAAACCTCCTGGCTCTACTGAGCGGGTCTGGTCTTTTCAGAAGCGCATCGTGGCACGCTGTCTAGTCACAGCCGGCCCGATCGCACCATTAAACTCACTGCAGCTCGCTCCCGCTCTGGTCTGGTAACGGGAGCGAGCTACATTGAGTTTAATGGCGCGATCGGGCCGGCTGTGATTATACAGCGTGCCGCAATGCGCTTCTGAAAAGATTAGACCCGCTCAGTAGAGCCAGGAGCGGAGTTCTACAAATTTCTACTTTGGCATTAAAAATCTTTCAAATACTTTGAAGAATAAAGTTGGCATTAAATTAATGTTATATAATTCTGCACTATGTGCAGAATTATATAACATTATTGTTTAGGTTTTCTGCCCCTTTAAAACTGAATGCTCTATCTGAATCATAAAAGTTTATTTTGACTTGAGTGTCCCTTTAAGGGCTTGATATTTAAAACCTCACTGCTCAGGTGAGATGATCTAAGAAATCTCATCAGTATGTTGCTATGTATGTGAAACAGAGACTCCTACATTACAATACAGGGAGTGCAGAATTATTAGGCAAATGAGTATTTTGACCACATCATCCTCTTTATGCATGTTGTCTTACTCCAAGCTGTATAGGCTCGAAAGCCTACTACCAATTAAGCATATTAGGTGATGTGCATCTCTGTAATGAGAAGGGGTGTGGTCTAATGACATCAACACTCTATATCAGGTGTGCATAATTATTAGGCAACTTCCTTTCCTTTGGCAAAATGGGTCAAAAGAAGACAGGCTCAGAAAAGTCAAAAATAGTGAGATATCTTGCAGAGGGATGCAGCACTCTTAAAATTGCAAAGCTTCTGAAGCGTGATCATCGAACAATCAAGCGTTTCATTCAAAATAGTCAACAGGGTCGCAAGAAGCGTGTGGAAAAACCAATGCGCAAAATAACTGCCCATGAACTGAGAAAAGTCAAGCGTGCAGCTGCCAAGATGCCACTTGCCACCAGTTTGGCCATATTTCAGAGCTGCAACATCACTGGAGTGCCCAAAAGCACAAGGTGTGCAATACTCAGAGACATGGCCAAGGTAAGAAAGAATGAAAGACGACCACCACTGAACAAGACACACAAGCTGAAACGTCAAGACTGGGCCAAGAAATATCTCAAGACTGATTTTTCTAAGGTTTTATGGACTGATGAAATGAGAGTGAGTCTTGATGGGCCAGATGGATGGGCCCGTGGCTGGATTGGTAAAGGGCAGAGAGCTCCAGTCCGACTCAGACGCCAGCAAGTTGGAGGTGGAGCACTGGTTTGGGCTGGTATCATCAAAGATGAGCTTGTGGGGCCTTTTCGGGTTGAGGATGGAGTCAAGCTCAACTCCCAGTCCTACTGCCAGTTTCTGGAAGACACCTTCTTCAAGCAGTGGTACAGGAAGAAGTCTGCATCCTTCAAGAAAAACATGATTTTCATGCAGGACAATGCTCCATCACACGCGTCCAAGTACTCCACAGCGTGGCTGGCAAGAAAGGGTATAAAAGAAGAAAATCTGATGACATGGCCTCCTTGTTCACCTGATCTGAACCCCATTGAGAACCTGTGGTCCATCATCAAATGTGAGATTTACAAGGAGGGAAAACAGTACACCTCTCTGAACAGTGTCTGGGAGGCTGTGGTTGCTGCTGCACGCAATGTTGATGGTGAACAGATCAAAACACTGACAGAATCCATGGATGGCAGGCTTTTGAGTGTCCTTGCAAAGAAAGGTGGCTATATTGGTCACTGATTTGTTTTTGTTTTGTTTTTGAATGTCAGAAATGTATATTTGTGAATGTTGAGATGTTATATTGGTTTCACTGGTAAAAATAAATAATTGAAATGGGTATATGTTTGTTTTTTGTTAAGTTGCCTAATAATTATGCACAGTAATAGTCACCTGCACACACAGATATCCCCCTAAAATAGCTAAAACTAAAAACAAACTAAAAACTACTTCCAAAAATATTCAGCTTTGATATTAATGAGTTTTTTGGGTTCATTGAGAACATGGTTGTTGTTCAATAATAAAATTAATCCTCAAAAATACAACTTGCCTAATAATTCTGCACTCCCTGTACAAGCAAAAAAATCCAAAAGCTTTTGTGTGATTTTGAATATCAGGTCCTCAGTGAGTAATATTTTATATAGGAAGTTCTGTGTCCTTTTAATTTAATCAATTATGTAAGAGGAATAATAAACAACACTAGTACAGCAATAGTTCATTTTACAGTTGGTGATGAAGGAAAAAGAAAATCTACATCAATCACTATACAAATAAGTTTGAATTCTGTTTAAGATTAAAGATAAAGTTTGATTACAATCAGCGGCTGTCAAATTGAATGTATAATCTTCTAACGAATTCCGTCCTTATCTTGGTGCTGTGTATCCTGCAGCTAATCAGATGAGGCCCTATAAGATCAAAACATAGGAAAATAAAATCATATTTTAATTACTTTTTCCTTTTTAAAGTTCACAAATAATATTAAGGATCACTAGATATTATTACTACATTATTTACTTACAGTATATTTAAGTTTACTGTTTTAGATGTAATTACATAATTCATTAAAAATATATCAAACCTAACCCTAATTTATAACCCATTTTGTTGCCTCCTGCCTTATAACATAATTGCCCTTGGAATTTGTCCCACCTAGTAAAAATCTGCCTTGAAATGTGAGCTTGGCATAGATAAATGACTGTTGGTTTTATATAATTGTTTGCATATTGTGGCATCGGAATCTCCTACATCAGAACAGTATAATAATAAACTGTTATTTCTATTTAGTGAACTTCCACCTCCCAAGACAAACAGGATTACTTTAGAGACCACCCTGGAGTCATTTGATGATCATCAAACTACTTTAGAAGTCGTTTGCACATCATCAGGCTTGTGAAGTCATCAGCTAAGGTAAATAATTCTTGATGTTGACTTCAAAATAATTAGCAGATTACCTTACTGATTACTTCACAAGTATGAACAGCCAGTGAATGACTCTAGATTAATCTCATTTAAATATTTCGGCCTGTGGGCATCTTTAAGGATGGCTTCTGATGACTAGTCTGGAATCATCGATTACTTAAGATTGACTCCAAGAAGATCATCCTTTTTGACTAGGGCTGTGAATCTCCTGCAGTTCACATGACACAATATGTCATATTGTGTGCATGTTGTGTGCAGGTACTTTGGGTGTTTTGTGGTAGATCAGAATGGGTGGAAGTAGGGAAACAAACAATCAGTAGCTGCAACACTCTCAAGACTTGCTTACTTGATTGCTTTGCTAGAAAGTGACCCTGTTTTTTTTTGCCATTTCTTGGCAGACATGTAGGCCTCTGTTTCTAGTCCATTATACTTCATGAGCAAAGTAGCTTCTATGGCTTTTTACAGTGTTCTTAAATATGAAGCCATTCCAATCCTTTAGATAGCCCCACTATTGTAAACATTTCAAAAGATTTTGTAGGGCAATAACACCCTGAATATCTTTCATGAGGACCTTTTCTCAGTGATATTGCAATCCATCAGCTATTGAAAAAATCTTTGGACTTTTCAAATTCTACAGCCTCTGAAAACAAACTTGTTTTCTCATATATCAAACAGATTTACAGGGCTGCCTGTGAGGTGTGTCATTGTCTACCAATAAAGTGTGGGAGTTCTGCTTATTAGCCAGTGAATAATCAGTTCAGAGAGATGGACATCCACGCTTCAAAATCAAAACAAACAGCTTTAAGTTAAAGGGCCAAAAACAAATAGAGACAATAACATAATAAAGTAAAATATATTAATTATTAAGAGTTCCTGCAAAATGAGTATTCAAACCATTGTTAACCCCTTAAATTCCACAATGGACTTTATTTATGCAAATTGCTCCCTACCAGTTAACATATAAGGAAGAGTCACTCTGAGCTGTGTATTCGGTAGAATGCAGCTACAGGGCTGTGTGTGCGCGTGCAGTCTAAAGTGATGACATCACATGTTACGTATCATATAACTAGCACCCATCCAAAGCCGTTTGCTTTTCTTTTGTAGGTAGTGGGTAGTGTAAGGCAGCGATTTTCAACCAGTGTGCCACGGCACACTAGCGTGCTGTGAAAGATCCTCAGGTGTGCCGCGGCAGACAACAGTGTGACATATTTTTTTAAATTGTTACTTGTTTTTGTTTTTTACTCTGAGAACGTTTTTTTGTTTTGAGTGAGATGATCAGTCATTGTGGCTAACATTGCATAGGAATGCAGCCTTCCCCCCTACCACAGCACATGGCTACCCATGCAATACATTCTCAGGTCTCTGTAACCTTGTGTCTGTCAATGGCTCCTCCTGCAGGCACTGCACCGAGACCCTCTGCCCACATTAAATGACTGCACAGGCTTTAATTTAATGTGGGCAGAGAGTCTCTGTGCGGTGCCTGCAGAAGAAGCCATTGACAGACATAAGGTTACAGAGACCTGAGAATGTATTGCCTTTGCACAGGATACCTAGAAGGAGAAACAGAGGTGCCAACATAGAACAGTATTATCTGAAAAACAGAAATAAAAGAAAACACAGAGCCTCTATTATAAGCTTCTCCCCAGATGTTAAGGCACAACCGGAGTGCCGTGCAGGGCAGTACGGGACCTTCTCAGTCGCCCGTAAGACAACAAAGGCAGCGTCCGGACACGTGACAAAGAAGCAGGTCGCGGGCGGACCAATCAGGAGATCCCAAATGAACCAGAAGTGGGTCCGTGAAAATCAGACAGGAGCATGAACAGTGTAAAAAGTACAATCTTTTATTTGTACAAATAAAAGATTGTACTTTTTACACTGTTCGCCTCTTTGTCACGAGTCCGGACGCTGCCTTTGTTGTCTTACGGGCAGTTTTTTATACCCCAATTCAATAGTGGGGACATGGTTTATCAAATGCCATTCAAATGCTATTGGGAGTGTCCTACTTAGGCAGACACTAGGCCAAAGAACTACTTGAATATTCAGTTTTAAAACCAGCTATGTGAAGTGCCAGGTATAAAATCTGTGAGGTATATTTTATAAAATGTCATCACATTCCCTCATTTATTTCTCCTCCTATGTTGCCCCATTTTCTAGTTATACCCACTAGTACAGAAGAACACAGTGGGAGTGAAAACCTTACAGGGAAAATTCTCCCACCATCCCTTCGGAACTTATTCCCTCGGCGATACAAGATCTTCTGTACTTTCCTAGGACTGTCAATTCCTAGTCTAACTTTATACAATTCATTAAAAAAATGCACTCAATATTATACATAGACACAAATTCTACATTTATACAATGGTCTTAAAATTGGGAGAAATTAAAAGTTCATGTATGATGCGTGAGTGTGGATACCCTAGATGGGTATGCATGTAGTAAAATCTTTATTAATAAAGTGTGAATTGTGCCTGTAAAACAAAAGTTATAATGGTTCACTGAAGTTCTTTGTTGTCATCTTTTGGCAACTGGTCCTTGCTTTTGCTTTACCAATCGCCTCTCTCTTTGAACCACTTAGTTTTTTCCAAGACCCTCAAATGAATGAAAGAGATTAAAACCAGGCATATATTTACTTCACACTACAACACTCCATCTGCAGTAGAAACCACATTCACGGTTATTAACTTCAAGTTGGGATGTGCCTCTCATTGCATCATCCCACTCACCCTCTTACTTAAACTTATGTTGCTTGTCCTATATGATTATTTACCCCTTTATGCTATATAATATTTTGGCCTAATGTCCGATTTTACATCTCCATTGTGATACATTTTATACTTATTTATTTTGTACAACGCCACCATCATAGATTCTTGGTTAGATCAGTCCTGATGACACCTGAAAAACAACAATCTATAATATGTGTTATTGGGGAAAAGCTGGAAGGAAAGGTGAGAAGCCTTCTGTCTTCATGGGTTTTCTTCCTGCAAGATAAGACTTCAGACAGTTTACAAGGGAATGTTCTTGCATGTGGCATCCCAAAAGTAATCACAATGGATGTTTTTAAAAAGAAAATGCTTCAATTAACTATGCATTCTAAATATTAGCATATTTAAAACTTAATAATGAAAACACTTAAAATGATTAATTGAACTTGAAACTAAAGTACACATTACATGATACAAATGCACTGCAAACAAATATGCTTATAAACAAAAAATACTGATTTAATTTGAGCACTCCACCTCTGTCAGCTGTTTCTTTAGAAACCCAATTTCATCTCTCATTCTCCTGTTTTGTTGTTTGAGTTCCCAATAACTTAAGTTGGCCTTATTGCTTATCTCATTTGGCCTCAGCCTCCAATTTTTATACTTATTTTCTCCTCTGTTAATATCGCCATTTAAATTCCTGTCTCCCCAGTTTCCTGTATTTGATCCTCTACTATTCTGATATCCCTAAACATGTCTCCTGCTGCCCATCTCTGATTCCTGCCTATGAAAATTCAGATTATTCTCCATTGACTGTTTCACTGCAGAAATTGCCTTAATGGTGTATGGGTGATAATTCCAACACTTCTCTGCTCTAGTGAGCACCATTTCTGAATTTGTGGAGTTTGGATCATACAGCTTTACAAACTCCTGACACTTTCTATGGAGAGCTTCAAGTACCCTCTGTATGTGAGATGGTGACCCCCAGACCATTTGGGTCTGTGGCAGGCGCAGCACACACCAGAATAAAATTCTTTTTGCTACTTCAAATGGCCCTAGAGTTCTCATGGTAATTTCACTAATCTCTTTTTCTAGACTAGTAAATTGAAAAAAGTTTTAACTATTCTCCCAGCCTGATCAGATATGCTTGAGTTGAATCCTAATAACCTGTTGGCATAGGGGCCCATGGCATCTTGAAGCAATTCTGTCCATTCCTGCATGCTCATACATATTTTTATGGCTTTTTCAGACTCCTTGTGAAACCAATGTGAAAAGTTATTAAAGCTGTTTGTGGGGATTGTGCCCCACCATTTCTTAAAAAATGATTTATCTGCTACAGTCATTGGCCTAGTCTGATTTGAAAAACCTGTAGGAACTTTCGGGGTGTTAAAATGCTCAGATATTATGACAGGGGCAATTGGAACAGAACTTGGGTTTTTAGTGGGACCCACTTGCATTTTATCTTGTTTTATCACTTGTTTTGGCTGTCTACTTTGTGACAATATGACAGTAAGTGATCACAATCTGCATTGTTCCCAGAAATATCACTAATTATTTTTTCTTCTTGTCTTATTTTAATTTTTAACTCAGTAATTTTATTTGAGTATTAGCTTTTGCTGTGTTCTGTAAATTGTAATTGAGGTTGAAATTTACTGATATGTATGGTGTTAGTTAAAGCAGGAAGCTTAATACAATCTATGTCAGACTGTGTTTTATCTAATTTTAATATAAGATCTTTATTTTGCTCTGTCAAGTCTCCAATAATGTTTGTTAGTCCCCTAATTGTTGACATCCCTGCCTGCGCTATCATACATTTTATTTTATTATTATTAATCTTTTTAAGAGTTACTACCTGTGTTAGTATCTCTAAAATACTTGGGGTTTTTAGCTTCTGGGATGAGGAATGGACCATTATATTTATGAATATAAATGTTAAAATAATCACAGACTTCATGTGAAATATAGTTTTTTCCCAGACATTATGTGTATATATATATATATACTAGAATTAGTGATGTCGCGAACATAAACATTTGGGTTCGCGAACGCGAACTTCCGCAAAAGTTTGCGAACGGGCGAACCGGGTGAACCGCCATAGACTTCAATAGGCAGGCGAATTTTAAAACCCATAGGGACTCTTTCTGGCCACAATAGTGATGGAAAAGTTGTTTCAAGGGGACTAACACCTGGCCTGTGGCATGCCGGAGGGGGATCCATGGCAAAACTCCCATGGAAAATTACATAGTTGATGCAGAGTCTGGTTTTGATCCATAAAGGGCATAAATCACCTAACATTCCTAAATTTTTGGAATAACGTGCTTTAAAACATCAGGTATAATGTTGTATCGATCAGGTAGTGTAAGGGTTACGCCCGCTTCACAGTGACAGACCAAACTCCCGCAGCGGGTACAACATCATCATCATCACACCCTACGTCCATGTGTGTAATGCTGCCTGACTGAGACATGTCCCTGTTATCTACATCCTCTGGCAATAATAGTTGCACATCACTCATTTCTTCCAACTGATGTGTAAATAACTCCTCTGACAGATCAAGTGAAGCGGCTGTGGTGCTAGTGTTGGTGGTGGCGGCAGGTGGGCGAGTGGTAACTTGAAAGGTGCCCGAAGCTAAGCTGGAGGAGGATGGTGCGTCAAGGTTCTGAGCGGAAGCTGTAGAAGATTGGGTGTCCTGTGTTAGCCAGTCAACTATGTCCTCAGAACTGTTCGAGTTCAGGGTACGTGGCCTCTGAACACTGGGCATTATTCTAGGGCCAAAGGGAATCACAGCACCACAACGGCCCCTGCGGGGTGGCCTGCCTCTGCCTGTCATTTTTTTTTCGATTAGTGGTACTATGCGTGCAAGCTACTGTGACAACAGATATGAGTGGCACTGTGCACTGGCAGAAGTTGACAGAGTAGACGCTGTAGGCCTGACACACACGCTTGCAGACAACTAACTGCTATTCAATCTATTACAGTCAAATTTTTTTTTTTTTAACCCCTTAAGGACCAAGGCCACACCCTACGTCCATGTGTGTAATGCTGCCTGACTGAGACATGTCCCTGTTATCTACATCCTCTGGCAATAATAGTTGCACATCACTCATTTCTTCCAACTGATGTGTAAATAACTCCTCTGACAGATCAAGTGAAGCGGCTGTGGTGCTAGTGTTGGTGGTGGTGGCAGGTGGGCGAGTGGTAACTTGAAAGGTGCCCGAAGCTAAGCTGGAGGAGGATGGTGCGTCAAGGTTCTGAGCGGAAGCTGTAGAAGATTGGGTGTCCTGTGTTAGCCAGTCAACTATGTCCTCAGAACTGTTCGAGTTCAGGGTACGTGGCCTCTGAACACTGGGCATTATTCTAGGGCCAAAGGGAATCACAGCACCACAACGACCCCTGCGGGGTGGCCTGCCTCTGCCTGTCATTTTTTTTTCGATTAGTGGTACTATGCGTGCAAGCTACTGTGACAACAGATATGAGTGGCACTGTGCACTGGCAGAAGTTGACAGAGTAGACGCTGTAGGCCTGACACACACGCTTGCAGACAACTAACTGCTATTCAATCTATTACAGTCAAAAAAATTTTTTATTTTTTTTTAACCCCTTAAGGACCAAGGCCATTTTTCAATTTCTTTCCCTTAAGGACCAGGGCTATTTTTACATTTCTGCGGTGTTTGTGTTTAGCTGTAATTTTCCTCTTACTCATTTACTGTACCCACACATATTATATACCGTTTTCCTCGCCACTAAATGGACATTCTAAAGATACCATTATTTTCATCATATCTTATAATTTATTATTAAAAATATAAAATATGAGGAAAAAATGGAAAAAAACACACTTTTTCTAACTTTGACCCCCAAAATCTGTTACACATCTACAACCACCAAAAAACAACCATGCTAAATAGTTTCTAAATTTTGTCCTGAGTTTAGAAATACCCAATGTTAACATGTTCTTTGCTTTTTTTTTGCAAGTTATAGGGAAATAAGCATACAATACAAGAAGCACTTTGCTATTTCAAAACCACTTTTTTTCAAAATGAGCGCTAGTTACATTGGAACCCTGATATCTGTCAGGAATACCTGAATATCCCTTGACATGTATATATTTTTTTTAGAAGACATCCCAAAGTATTGATCTAGGCCCATTTTGGTATATTTCATGCTACCATTTCACCGCCAAATGCGATCAAATAAAAAAAAATTGTTCACTTTTTCACAAACTTTAGGTTTCTCACAGAAATTATTTACAAACAACTTATGCAATTATGGCATAAATGGTTGTAAATAGTGATGTCACGAATAGTTCGCCGGCGAATAGTTCCCGGCGAACATAGCTTGTTCGTGATCGCAGCGGCGGGCGAACATATGCGATGTTCGATCCGCCCCCTATTCTTCATCATTGAGTAAAACTTTGACCCTGTACCTCACAGTCAGCAGACACATTCCAGCCAATCAGCAGCAGACCTTCCCTCCCAGACCCTCCTACCTCCTGGACAGCATCCATTTTAGATTCATTCGGAAGCTGCATTCTTAGTGAGAGGAGGGACAGTGTAGCTGCTGATTTAATAGAGAAATCGATAGCTAGGCTAGTGTATTCAGTGTCCACTACAGTCCTGAAGGACTCATCTGATCTCTGCTGTAAGGACAGCACCCCAAAAAGCCCTTTTTAGGGCTAGAACAGTCTGCTTTTTTTTCCCTGTGTAATCTAATTGCAGTTGCCTGCCTGCCAGCGTGTGTGTCAGGCTCACAGCGTATACTGTGCCCACTTGCCCAGTGCCACCACTCATATCTGGTGTAACAGTAGTGTAGATTTAAAAAACAACAACACTTTTTTGACTGTGCTAAATAATAGCAGTCAGTTTCCTTCACACGTGTGCGTTTCAGTGCCTGCCAGGGCACAGTGTCACCCCAGTGCAACTCATATGTGGTGTAACAGTAGTGTATATTTAAAAAAAAACAACACCTTTTTGACTGTGTTAAATGATAGCAGTCAGTTTCCTTCACACGTGTGCGTTTCAGTGCCTGCCAGGGCACAGTGTCACCCCAGTGCAACTCATATCTGGTGTAACAGTAGTGTAAATTTAAAAAAAACAAACACTTTTTTGACTGCGTTAAATAATAGCAGTCAGTTTCCTTCACACGTATGTGTTTCAGTGCCTGCCAGGGCACAGTGTCACCCCAGTGCAACTCATATCTGGTGTAACAGTAGTGTAGATTTAAAAAAAAAAAACACTTTTTTGACTGTGTTAAATAATAGCAGTCAGTTTCCTTCACACGTGTGCGTTTCAGTGCCTGCCAGGGCACAGTGTCACCCCAGTGCAACTCATATCTGGTGTAACAGTAGAGTAGATTTTAAAAAAACAACACTTTTTTGACTGTGTTAAATAATAGCAGTCAGTTTCCTTCACACGTGTGCGTTTCAGTGCCTGCCAGGGCACAGTGTCACCCCAGTGCAACTCATATCTGGTGTAACAGTAGAGTAGATTTAAAAAAACAACACTTTTTTGACTGTGTTAAATAATAGCAGTCAGTTTCCTTCACACGTGTGCGTTTCAGTGCCTGCAAGGGCACAGTGTCACCCCAGTGCAACTCATATCTGGTGTAACAGTAGTGTACATTTAAAAAAAAAAAATACAATTTTGACTGTAATAGATTGAATAGCAGTTAGTTGTCTGCAAGCGTGTGTGTCAGGCCTACAGCGTCTACTCTGCCAACTTCTGCCAGTGCACAGTGCCACTCATATCTGTTGTCACAGTAGCTTGCACGCATAGTACCACTAATCGAAAAAAAAAATGACAGGCAGAGGCAGGCCCCCCCCCTCAGGGGCCGTCGTGTTCGTGGTGCTGTGATTCCCTTTGGCCCTAGAATAATGCCCAGTGTTCAAAGGCCACGTACCCCGAACTCGAACAGTTCTGAGGACATAGTTGACTGGCTAACGCAGGACACCCAATCTTCTACAGCTTCCGCTCGGAACCTTGACGCACCATCCTCCTCCAGCTTAGCTTCAGGCACCTCTCAAGTTACCACTCGCCCGCCTGCCACCACCACCAACACTAGCACCACAGCCGCTTCACTTGATCTGTCAGAGGAGTTATTTACACATCAGTTGGAAGAAATGAGTGATAGTGATGCGCAACCATTATTGCCAGAGGAAGTAGATAACAGGGATATGTCTCAGTCAGGCAGCATTACACACATGGACATACAGTGTGATGATGATGATGTTGTACCCGCTGCTGCTTCCTTTGCTGAGTTGTCAAATACAAGTGAAGCGGTTGATGATGACGATGCGTCCGTGGATGTCACGTGGGTGCCCGCTAGAAGAGAAGAAGAAGAGGGGGAAAGTTCAGATGGGGAGACAGAGAGGAGGAGGAGACGAGTTGGAAGCAGGGGGAGGTCGTCGCAAGGAGCTAGTGGCACAGTCAGACAGCCTGCATCAGCACCCGGGGTCAGCCAGACAGCACGCCAATCAACGCATGCTGTTGCCACCACCAGAATGCCATCATTGCAGAGCTAAGCAGTGTGGCATTTTTTTGTGTGTCTGCCTCTGACAACAGCGATGCCATTTGCAACCTGTGCTAAAAGAAACTGAGTCGTGGGAAGTCCAAAACCCACCTAGGTACAACTGCTTTGCGAAGGCACATGATCGCACATCACAAACGCCTATGGGATCAACACATGAGTACAAGCAGCACACAAACTCAAAGCTGCCATCCTCCTCCTGGTCCAGCATCTTCAGCCATGTCAACCACTGCTGTCCTCCTTGCCCCCTCACAACCATCCGCCACTCCGTGTCTCGCCTTGAGCAGTTCCTGCTCATCTGCCCACAGTCAGGTGTCTGTCAAGGACATGTTTGAGCGTAAGAAGCCAATGTCACAAAGTCACCCCCTTGCCTGCATCTGATAGCTGGCTTGTCTGAACTCTTAGCCCGCCAGCTTTAACCATACAAGCTGGTGGAGTCTGAGGCGTTCAAAAAATTTGTAGCTATTGGGACACCGCAGTGGAAGGTACCCGGCCGAAATTTCTTTGCACAAAAGGCAATCCCCAACCTGTACTCGATTGTGCAAAAGGAAGTAATGGCATGTCTGGCACACAGTGTTGGGGCAAGGGTCCATCTGACCACTGATACATGGTCTGCAAAGCATGGTCAGGGCAGGTATATCACCTACACTGTGCATTGGGTAAACCTGCTGACGGCTGCCAAGCATGGAATGCATGGCTCTGCAGAGGAGTTGGTGACACCGCCACGACTTGCAGGCACGCCTGCTGCCACTTCCTCTACTCCTCCTACTCCATCCTCTTCCATAGTCCTCTTCTGCTGCTGCGTCTTGCTCCACATCAACGGCACCCCCCCAGCTCCCCAGGTACTATTCCACATCCCAGATATGGCAGTGTCACGCCGTCTTGGGGTTGACTTGCCTGAAAGCAGAGAGTCACACTGGACCAGCACTCCTGTCCGCCCTGAACGCACAGGTAGATCAGTGGCTGACTCCGCACCAACTGTAGATCGGCAAAGTGGTTTGTGACAACGGAAGAAATTTGTTGGTGGCATTGAATTTGGGCAAGTTGACACATGTGCCGTGCATGGCACATGTGTGTAATCTGATCGTACAACGCTTTGTGCATATGTACCCAGGCTTACAGGATGTCCTGAAGCAGGCCAGGAAGGTGTGTGGCCATTTCAGGCGTTCCTACACGGCCATGGCGCACTTGTCAGATATCCAGCGGCGAAACAACATGCCAGTGAGACGCTTGATTTGCGACAGCCCGACACGTTGGAATTCAACACTCCTAATGTTCGACCGCCTGCTCCAACAAGAAAAGGCCATTAACGACTATTTGTATGATCGGGGTGCTAGGACAGCCACTGCGGAGCTGGGAATTTTTTTGCCATGTTACTGGACGCTCATGCGCAATGCCTGTAGGCTCATGCGTCCTTTTGAGGAGGTGACAAACCTAGTCAGTCGCACCGAAGGCACCATCAGCGACATAATACCATTTGTTTTCTTCCTGGAGCGTGCCCTGCGAAGAGTGCTGGATCAGGCCGTAGATGAGCGTGAAGAGGAAGAGGAAGAGTTGTGGTCACCATCACCACCAGAAACAGCCTTATCAGCATCGCTTGCTGGACCTGCGGCAATGCTGGAAGAGGATTGTGAGGAGGAGGAGTCAGAGGAGGAATGTGGCTTTGAGGAGGTGGAGGAAGACCAACCACAACAGGCATCCCAGGGTGCTCGTTGTCACCTATCTGGTACCCGTGGTGTTGTACGTGGCTGGGGGGAAGAAGATACCTTCAGTGAGATCACTGAGGATGAGGAACGGGACATGAGTAGCTCGGCATCCAACCTTGTGCAAATGGGGTCTTTCATGCTGTTGTGCCTGTTGAGAGACCCTCGTATAAAAAGGCTGAAGGAGAACGACCTGTACTGGGTGTCCACGCTACTAGACCCCCGGTATAAGCATAAAGTGCCTGAAATGTTACCGAATTACCGCAAGTCAGAAAGGATGCAGCAGTTCCAAAATAAATTAAAAAGTATGCTTTACACAGCGTATAAGGGTGATGTCACAGCACAACGGGAATCTAACAGGGGAAGAGGTGAAAGTAATCCTCCTCCTCCCACCACCACGCCGGCAAGGACAGGACACTTTACAGACGTGTTGTTGATGGAGGACATGCGGATATTTTTAAGTCCTACGCATCGCCACAGCCCTTCGGGGTCCACCCTCAGAGAACGACTCGACCGACAGGTAGCAGACTACCTCGCCTTAACTGCAGATATCGACACTCTGAGGAGCAATGAACCCCTTGACTACTGGGTGTGCAGGCTTGACCTGTGGCCTGAGATATCAAAATTTGTGATAGAACTTCTGGCCTGCCCCGCTTCAAGTGTCCTGTCAGAAAGGACCTTCAGTGCAGCAGGAGGTATTGTCACTGAGAAGAGAAGTCGCCTAGGTCAAAAAAGTCTAGATTACCTCACCTTTATTAAGATGAATGAGGGATGGATCCCGAAGGGACTGACAGTGGGCGATACATTCGACTGAAAAAGGCCTGATGAGATGAGCTGCCTTGGGCTAAAAATGGTCCGCACGCTGCTGTATTTTATCTCTGAATGCCGGATGATGTGCGTGACTTATCCGCCACCAACTAGGGTTCAAGCCACAATCTTTTAGGGCACTTTCTGTCTGGGAAACAAACATCATTTTTTCTCGCCGCTGCTACAGCAGTGGCTGCAACAATACCTCATTTTTCAGGCATGTGTACATGCCTAATTTTTCTGGCCTCTGGTGCTAAACTGTGGCTTCAAAAACCAAACCAAAAAAAAGGCACATAACAGGGATTAAACTGATAGGAGTGGTGTGTTAAGTAGTACTATTCTTATCAGTTTACTCCCTGTTACATCCCCTATCAGGGGACGTGTATATGGCATCGATTTTAGGAATCGGGAGATGGAAAAAGATGCTTGGTCGGACCTCCTACTTCAAATTTGGGGCACTGTGCATGCAATCTAATGTGCCACCAGATAGGAGTGGTGTGTTACTCAATGATGACTAATAGGGGGCGGACTGAACATCGCATATGTTCACCCGCCGCGGCGAACGCAAACATGCTATGTTCACCGGGAACTATTCGCCGGCAAACTATTCGCGACATCACTAACTAGAATCAATATTTTCCTAACCACTGAATGCAATCTGGGGAACAGACATCTAATAGTGTATCCCTTACAGCATAGTTTGCCAGACTATTTTACCTGCCCCAAAAGCAAGGAATTATCATATCTATAGGGCAATGAAACACCAGACTAAACAGAAGTTAAGCAACTTAGACTTCCTGTAAAGGAGATAACTTTGTATATAAGGAGCAGCAATCAAGCATTTAAAAACATAAAAATATTTGTAGTCCTAAAATATAGACCAAATTGAAAATGCAGGCTAAATTCAACACCCTTCAGATGTTTTTAGTTTAAACAGTGAAAAATGTTAACAAAAAATGTTTGTGCTTTTAAATTCAAGTAGTGTGTCACACACTCACAATATAACTTGCCAAACTACCTCCTGCGCCTTCCCCCAACAGGAAGGAATTTACATTAATACATTAACATATGTATAGGGCAAGCTGCAGCTCTAGGTGTAACACATTCACAGAAATTAATCCTTTGTAATAAAAAAAATGTGCAAGAAAATTACAATCTTTATAAAATGGACATTATATTCCATTTATAAAGGAGCAGAAGTCAATAACTTTAACCTGACAAGGGCAACTATTAAATAAATGCTGGTCCACTCAGCAAACGACCATCTTCTTTCTAAGAAAACAAAGTACTGTAAAGCTTTTGTTTGTAAAAAAAACATTTAGATGGGACCAATACAACAAGTAAATATCATGAGGGGTACTTATCAAGCCGTCTACTTTACCTGCCTTCGCCGGTCCAATACGCCCGCCTAAGCTCGCCTACCATCGCCGCCGCGGACCTGAATACGTTAGCCTAAGTTATCAAAAAAGCTGTCAAAAAGCCGCGCACCAAGTACGGGGAGATGAGCAGCGGACTGTGATAGTTATCACTCATCCGATCTCGCTGCTCTTCGGCTTTTTGACATCTTATTGACACCGCCGCCACCTACATTATACCTAGTAACCCCTATCCTGCCCCCCCTATACCGTCGCCACCTATAATAAAGTTATTAACCCCTATCCTGCCGATCCCGGACCCCGCCGCAACTAAATAAATAGTTTAACCCCTAAACCGCCGCTCCCGGACCCCGCCGCCACCTATATTAAACTTATTAACCCCTAATCGGCCCCCCCTACACCGTCGCCACCTATAATAAATTTATTAACCCCTATCCTGCCCCCCCTACACCGCCGCCACTATAATAAAATTATTAACCCCTATCCTGCCCCCCCCCCACACCGCCGCAACTCTAATAAAATTATTAACCCCTAAACCTAAGTCTAACACTAACCCTAACACCCCTCTAACTTAAATATTAATTAAATACATCTAAATAAATTGAACTCTTATTAACTAAATTAATCCTATTTAAAACTAAATACTTACCTTTAAAATAGACCCTAATATAGCTACAATATAAATAATAATTATATTGTAGCTATCTTAGGATTTATTTTTATTTTACAGGCAACTTTCAATTTATTTTAACTAGGTACAATAGGTATTAAATAGTTATTAACTATTTAATAGCTACCTAGTTAAAATAAAGAGAAATTTACCTGTAAAATAAATCCTAACCTAAGTTACAATTACACCTAACACTACACTATACTTTAATAAATGAATCCTATTTAAAACTAAATACTTACCTGTGAAATAAACCCTAAGAAAGCTACAATATAATTAATAATTACATTGTAGCTATTTTAGGATTTATATTTATTTTAAAGGTAACTTTGTATTTATTTTAGCTAGTTAGAATAGTTATTAAATAGTTATTAACTATTTAATAACTACCTAGCTAAAAGAAATACAAAATTACCAGTAAAATAAATCCTAACCTAAGTTACAATTAAACCTAACACTACACTATCATTAAATTAATTAAATAAATTACCTACAATTACCTAAAATTAAATACAATTAAATAAACTAACTAAAGTACAAAAAATAAAAAAAGCTAAGTTACAAAAAATAAAAAAAATAAGTTACAAACATTTAACAAATATTACAACAATTTTAAGCTACTTACACCTAATCTAAGCCCCCTAATAAAATAACAAAGCCCCCCAAAATAAAAAAATGCCCTACCCTATTCTAAATTAAAAAAGTTCAAAGCTCTTTTGCATTACCAGCCCTTAAAAGGGCCTTTTGCGGGGCATGCCCCAAAGAAAACAGCTCTTTTGCCTGTAAAAGAAAAATACACCCCCCCCCCAACATTAAAACCCACCACCCACATACCCCTAATCTAACCCAAACCCCCCTTAAATAAACCTAACACTACCCCCCTGAAGATCATCCTACCTTGAGTTGTGTTCAGCCAGCCGACCACCGATGGAACTGAAGAGGAGATCCGGAGCGGCAGAAGTCATCATCCAAGGGGCGCTGAAGAAATCTTCCATCCGGGCGATGTCATCTTCCAAGCGGCGTCTTCAATCTTCATCCATCCGGAGCGGAGCAGAGCCATCTTCAGAGGAGCCTACACGGATCCATCCTCTTCTTCCCGACGACTAACGACGAATGACGGTACCTTTAAGTGACGTCATCCAAGATAGCGTCACTCGAATTCCGATTGGCTGATAGGATTCTATCAGCCAATCGGAATTAAGGTAGAAAAATCTGATTGGCTGACTGAATCAGCCAATCAGATTCAAGTTCAATCCGATTGGCTGGGGGCAGATTAGGGGTTAATAAGTTTAAGATAGGTTGCGGCGGGGTCCGGGAGCGGCGGTTTAGGGGTTAAACTATTTATTTAGGTGCGGCGAGGTACGGGATCGGCAGGATAGGGGTTAATAACTTAATTCTAGGTGGCGGCGGTATAGGGGGGCAGGATAGGGGTTACTAGGTATAATGTAGGTGGCGGAGGGGTCCGGGAGCGGCGGTTTAGGGGTTAATACATTTATAAGAGTTGCAGCGGGGTCTAGGAGCGGCGGTTTAGGGGTTAGTAACTTTATTTAGTTGCGGGGGGCTCCGGGGGCGCCGGTTTAGGGGGTTAACATGTTTAATATAGTGGCGGTGGGCTCCGGGAGCGGCGGTTTAGGGGGTAATAACTTTATTTAGTTGCGGCGGTGTAGGGGGGGGCAGATTAGGGGTGTTTAGACTCGGGGTACATGTTAGGGTGTTAGGTGTAGACAGCTCCCATAGGAATCAATGGGATGTCTGGCAGCAGCGAACATGAACTTTCACTATGGTCAGACTCCCATTGATTCCTATGGGATCCGCCGCCTCTAGGGCGGCGGGTTGAAAACCAGGTACGCTGGGCCGGAAAAGTGCTAGTTTTTTTATAACTAGCAAAAGTAGTCAGATTGTGCAGCACTTGTGTGCGGAACATCTGTAGTGACGTAAGAATCGATCTGTGTCGGACTGAGTCCGGCGGATCGAAGCTTATGTCACAAAATTCTACTTTTGCCGGTATCTAGGGCTTGGTAACTAAGGCGAATCAGCCTCGCCTCAAATACACTGCGGAATTCCAGCGTATTTGAGGTAGACGGCTTGATAACTACCCCCCATGTCTCTAAAATTCATTAGATTTTTACAGAAAACAACATTTGAAAATATTTACGCTCACAATTTAGGCCAACCGAAAACAAGAAAAATACAAGAGCAACAAAATGGAAGCTACAGACAATGTCTACATCCCAGCAGTAAAAAGAAGCAGTATTTGTATACAAATCAGGTATGCTGGAGCCAACCATGATGTGCTCTGTTTAAATACTACAAAATAAAAATAACTTTGCTGTAAAACACCAAATATTACCTTTACTGCACTTAAAAATTTTTTTGTAGTAATAAACAGTTTTCTTTGACTGAAGCCCAGGACTGAGCTACATTTACCATCACCCATGAAACTCTATGGAAATGCAAATTTATAAAGACAATTCCACCTGAAATACAGGTTTCTGAACCATGCATTTTCTTCAGAAAACATTTAAAAAATATATCCTGCAATATTCTAAAATTAAATCAACATATTATCTAATTCCTGCAAAACTAAGCAAATAGTGAGCTAAGCATGAAGATGCACTAAGCCAATGGTGAGCTAAGCCTGAAAATGCACATAGTCATTATTGTGTTAAGCAAGAAGATGCACTTATCCATTGGTGTGTTAAGCAAGAAGATGCACTAAGCCAGTGGTGAGCTAAGCATGAAGATGCACTAAGCAAATAGTGAGCTAAGCATGAAGATGCACTAAGCCAATGGTGAGCTAAGCATGAAGATGCACTAAGCCAATGGTGAGCTAAGCCTGAAGATGCACATAGCCATTGGTGTGTTAAGCAATAAGATGCACTAAGCCAGTGGTGAGCTAAGCATGAAGATGTACTAAGCCAGTGGTGAGCTAAGCATGAAGATGCACTAAGCCAATGGTGAGCTAAGCCTGCAGATGCACTTAGCCATTAGTGTGTTAAGCATGAAGATGCACTTAGCCATTAGTGTGTTAAGCATGAAGATGCACTTAGCCATTAGTGTGTTAAGCAAGAAGATGCACTTAGCCATTAGTGTGTTAAGCATGAAGATGCACTTAGCCATTAGTGTGTTAAGCATGAAGATGCACTTAGCCATTAGTGTGTTAAGCATGAAGATGCACTTAGCCATTAGTGTGTTAAGCATGAAGATGCACGAAGCCAATGGTGAGCTAAGCATGAAGATGCACTAAGCCAATGGTGAGCTAAGCCTGCAGATGCACTTAGCCATTAGTGTGTTAAGCCTGCAGATGCACTTAGCCATTAGTGTGTTAAGCAAGAAGATGCACTTAGCCATTAGTGTGTTAAGCATGAAGATGCACTAAGCCAATGGTGAGCTAAGCATGAAGATGCACTAAGCCAATGGTGAGCTAAGCCTGCAGATGCACTTAGCCATTAGTGTGTTAAGCCTGCAGATGCACTTAGCCATTAGTGTGTTAAGCAAGAAGATGCACTTAGCCATTAGTGTGTTAAGCATGAAGATGCACTTAGCCATTAGTGTGTTAAGCATGAAGATGCACTAAGCCAATGGTGAGCTAAGCAAGAAGATGCACTTAGCCATTAGTGTGTTAAGCAAGAAGATGCACTTAGCCATTAGTGTGTTAAGCATGAAGATGCACTTAGCCAATGGTGAGCTAAGCAAGAAGATGCACTTAGCCATTAGTGTGTTAAGCAAGAAGATGCACTTAGCCATTAGTGTGTTAAGCCTGCAGATGCACTTAGCCATTAGTGTGTTAAGCAAGAAGATGCACTTACCCATTAGTGTGTTAAGCAAGAAGATGCACTAAGCCAATGGTGAGCTAAGCATGAAGATGCACTAAGCCAATGGTGAGCTAAGCCTGCAGATGCACTTAGCCATTAGTGTGTTAAGCCTGCAGATGCACTTAGCCATTAGTGTGTTAAGCCTGCAGATGCACTTAGCCATTAGTGTGTTAAGCAAGAAGATGCACTTAGCCATTAGTGTGTTAAGCAAGAAGATGCACTAAGCCATTGGTGAGTTAAGCAAGAAGATGCACTTAGCCAATGGTGAGCTAAGCATGAAGATGCACTTAGCCAATGGTGAGCTAAGCCTGCAGATGCACTTAGCCATTGGTGTGTTAAGCATGAAGATGCACTAAGCCAATGGTGAGCTAAGCATGAAGATGCACTTAGCCATTGGTGTGTTAAGCATGAAGATGCACTAAGCCAATGGTGAGCTAAGCATGAAGATGTACTGAGCCAGTGGTGAGCTAAGCATGAAGATGCACTAAGCCAATGGTGAGCTAAGCATGAAGATGCACTAAGCCAATGGTGAGCTAAGCATGAAGATGTACTGAGCCAGTGGTGAGCTAAGCATGAAGATGCACTAAGCCAATGGTGAGCTAAGCATGAAGATGTACTGAGCCAGTGGTGAGCTAAGCATGAAGATGCATTAAGCATGAAGATGCACTAAGCATGAAGATGCACTAAGCCAATGGTGAGCTAAGCCTGCAGATGCACTTAGCCATTGGTGTGTTAAGCAAGAAGATGCACTTAGCCATTAGTGTGTTAAGCAAGAAGATGCACTTAGCCATTAGTGTGTTAACCTCTTAAGGACATATGACGGAATTTTTCCGTCATAAAACAATTGAGCAAACTGAAAGCTGTGTCCTTAAAGGGTTAAGCAAGAAGATGCACTTAGCCAATGGTGAGCTAAGCATGAAGATGCACTTAGCCATTGGTGTGTTAAGCAAGAAGATGCACTTATCCATTGGTGTGTTAAGCAAGAAGATGCACTTAGCGAATGGTGAGCTAAGCCTGAAGATGCACTAAGCCTGTGGTAAGCTAAGCATGAAGATGCACTTAGCAAATAGTGAGCTAAGCATGAAGATGCACTAAGCAAATAGTGAGCTAAGCATGAAGATCTACTAAGCCAATGGTGAGCTAAGCATGAAGATGTACTAAGCCAGTGGTGAGCTAAGCATGAAGATGCACTAAACATGAAGATGCTCTAACCAAAGTTAGCTAAGCCTGAAGATGCACTAAGCCAATGGTGAGCTAAGCCTGAAGATGCACTTAGCCATTAGTGTGTTAAGCAGGAAGATGCACATAGCCATTTGTGTGTTAAGCAAGAAGATGCACTTAGCCAATGGTGAGCTAAGCCTGAAGATGCACTAAGCCTGTGGTAAGCTAAGCATGAAGATGCACTTAGCCATTGGTGTGTTAAGCAAGAAGATGCACTTAGCCAATGGTGAGCTAAGCATGAAGATGCACTAAGCCAGTGGTAAGCTAAGCATGAAGATGCACTTAGCCAATAGTGAGCTATGCCTGAAGATGCATTTAGCCATTTGTGTGTTAAGCATGAAGATGTACTAAGCCAGTGGTAAGCTAAGCATGAAGATGCACTAAGCCAATGGTAAGCTAAGCCTGCAGATGCACTTAGCCATTGGTGTGTTAAGCATGAAGATGCACTTAGCCATTGGTGTGTTAAGCATGAAGATGCACTTAGCCATTGGTGTGTTAAGCATAAAAATGCACATAGCCATTAGTGTGTTAAGCAAGAAGATGCACTTAGCCAATGGTGCCCAAAGTAAGGAGATGCTCTATGCCAATGATGCGCTAAGCATTAAGATGCACTAAGCCATTGGTGAGCTAAGCAAGAAGATCACTAAGCTGATGTTGTGCTGATTTCTTCACATAGTTTTGTGCTATACTATTAATAATGGGGGGTTTTCAGGTTTAAAAAAGCACTAACTTTTACAGTGTTATTTTTAAAACAAATTATATAATTAATATATATTATTATTATAACTATTAGTATATTATATTTAATACAAGCTGACATATTGCACTCACTAAGATCACTCTAGGATCACACCAGGTTCTTTGATAATTAATATTTTGTTTATTGAACGCACACATCTAATGATCACTAGGGGACAAAACAGTTATTCTAATACATGAAACATCCTATTCTACATATTACAATTTAAAGAAATAAGGAAGAGTCCGCTTGCTAGTTTCTGTTGATCTTAAACCTTAAAGGGATACGAAAACCAATGTTTTCTTTCATGATTCAGATAGAGCATGCAATTTTAAGCAACTTTCTAATTTATTCCTATTATCAATTTTTCTTTGTCTCTTGCTATATTGATTGAAAAAGCAGGAATGTAAAGTTTAGGATCCAGCCAATTTTAGGTTTAGCACCCTGGATACATTTAGCCACCAATAAGCAAGCGTAACCCAGGTTCTGAATAAAAAATGGGCCTGGCTCCTAAGCTTTACATTCCTGCTTTTTAAATGAAGATAGCAAGAGAATGAAAAAAAAAATGTTAATGGGAATAAATTAGAAAGTTGCTTAAAGTGTCATGCTCTATCTGATTCATGAAAGAAAAAAAATGGGTTTAGTGTCCCTTTAAAATAGAATACATTCTTACTTATAGGAAAAACCTGAAACATGAGAACAAGAAAAGCTGTGGCTTCAATTTCCTTAAACACATTAACGTAACTTATAAGAAATCATGTGTGCATGATCTGGTCTACTTGGACAGAGACAGCATAAGAATTAACTGTATGTTTTTTATCAGACACACATAGAAAGGTAAACACATACACAAAACAAGAGCTTTAGACATAACAAAGAAACCAAACAATAAAGCATAAGCAAAAACATTATCTGTGACCCTAATTGAATAAAACGCCCCTTAAAAATAACAGCAGCTACCTCTATAATTATGTATATTTTATATCCATATGCTGTATGAATCTATATACCAATAAATATTCATCAATACAGCTGAAAATTAAACTAGATTTACAGATTTAAAAATATATCGATTTATGATAATAAAGAGTCATCAAACTATTGATTGCTTTTCTAAATTTTGACAAAAAAATTGAAAACAGAAACATGAAAAAGTCATTCTTTATTTAGCAGGAAATCCAGATACTACAAAATGTATTAATAACACCTAGGAAGATGCTAATGGAATTAATGTATTATGTAAGGGAGGATTGGGAATATTATTTTAAATTAGCTAACTTTTTTTTTGCTGAGTAGGAAAATGATTAACAGATGTTTAGAAGGAAAAGTGGAATCTAGACCAATGTCTGAGACGGACCCACTTGGAAATATGCTTAAAAATGTTCTCTAAAAAGTGTTGTTTTGGACGTGGAGATATTTAATCATTGGTGATTGCTGATATTTTTATAGCTAGACATTTAAAATATGTTTACATACTAGTGAGTAATTTGTAAGCAGCTATGGGATCTTCCTACCAAGAAGTAAATTTGCTCTAAATATTGAACAATACAGAAAATCGAACACATGTGTTATTAAAAGGATATACCATTTTGAGATTTTTATATGAAATATTCACCTATGTTTAGTAGAACAATTTTTGCACTCTAACCCAAACCCAAACTGAGCTATTAACCCAACAAGTGCAAATCGCGATTGTGCTTGAGCGAACGCATTTGCTTTCAACTGTAATATGAGCGCAACTTCCAATGCCCGCAAAATCCGGAAAAAACAATATCGCTTGCATGCAAAAGTCAGTGCGCCATTTGTAATCTAGTTCAATCTGTTTGCAAGAATTACATTTTCCTCTTTTTATTTTTGGTAAATTACCTTTTTATAGCCAATTAGAAGACGTACCTCCCACCCCACAGATTTTTACATTTGATTTAACTCTTTGTATAAAACTTTTTCTTGCTGCGTTGTTGAGATCTCTGTTATTACCTTCTGTGACTTTGTGTTTGATAGAAATGTATAATACAAATATATTCATAGTAAGTTTTATTAGAAATCATATCAATATCCTTTAATATAATACAAAAAAAAGGAATATGAGTCAATAACATTTCATAGTATATAACATTTACAGATTCATACATAAATGTAGGAGACACAAAGGATAATAAATTCAATTTTTAGAGATGGCTTTTAAAATAGTCCAAGCATGATGAAAGAAAAGTGGTAGATTATTTTAGTCAAAAGCTCCTACCAGATAATACAGACCCTAAATTTTATCCATAAGAATTCACATGCACTGCTTTTCACAGTGTACTTAAATTTAAACACAATTTTATCCATTCAAAAACCCCATGAAAACCTAATTATCATAAGCTTTGCAATGGCATTTGTGGTGAGATAACATTCTATATATATTTCCTGGGGTTATTTTGACAGCTGTTTCACTATGTCAGTAGCTTTTCACATGGTACTTTTCAAATTCAGCATCCATGACATTTTTGTCTTTACATACCTGGACCTAGCACAGGAATATTCATACTTTAGGCTCACACTCCAAAGGAAGATAGTCTCCATTAAAGCATTTAAACTACATCAGTTTATTGCTTAAAGGGACAGTAAAGTCAAAATTAAACTTCCATGATTTAGATAAAGAACACAATTTTAACCCCTTAGTGACTAAACCATTTTTCCATTTTCTTACCGTTAAGGACCAGGGCTGTTTTTCCATTTGTAGGTGTTTGTGTTTAGCTGTAATTTTATTCTTACTCATTTACTGTACCCACACATATTATATATAATTTTTCTCGCCTTTAAATGGACCTGCTAAAATTACCATTATTTTCATTATATCATATAATTTACTATAAAAAAATATAAAATATGATGAAAAAATGAAAAAAAAAACACACTCCTAACTTTGACCCCCAAAATCTGTTACACATCTACAACCACAAAAAACACCCATACTAAATAGTTTTAAAATTTTGTCCTCAGTTTAGAAATACTCAATGTTTACATGTTCTTCGCTTTCTTTGCAAGTTATAGGGCTATAAGTACAAGCACTTTGCTATTTCCAAACCATTTCTTTACAAAATTAACAAGAGTTACATTGTAACACTGATCTATGTCAGTAATCCCTGAATAACCCTTAACATGTATGTATATATACTGTGTGTATATATATATATATATATATATATATATATATATATATATACAGTATATATATATATATATATATATATATATATATATATATATGTATTTAGTAGACAACCCAAAGTATTGATCTAGGCCCATTTTGGTATATTTCATGCCACCATTTCACCGCCAAATGCGATCAAATAAATAAAATAGTTCACTTTTTCACAAACTTTAGGGTTCTCACTGAAATATTTACAAACAGCTTGTGCAATTATGACATAAATGGTTGTAAATGCTTCTCTGGGATCCCCTTTGTTTAGAAATAGCAGACATATATGGCTTTGGCATTGCTTTTTGGTAATTAGAAGGCAGCTAAATGCTGCTGCGCATCACACTTGCATTATGCCTAGAAGTGAAGGGGTTAATTAGGTAGCTTGTAGAGTTTTAGCTTTAGTGTAGAGATCAGCTTCCCACCTGACATATCCCACCCCCTGATCCCTCCCTAATCCCTCTCAAACAGCTCTCTTCTCTCCTCTACCCCCCAAAGGTCACCCCCATCTTAAGTACTGGCAGAAAGTCTGCCAGTATAAAAAATTTAATTTATGCTTACCTGATAAATTACTGTTGGGAATATCACTCATGGCCAGCAGGAGGAGGCAAAGAGCACCACAGCAAAACTGTTAAATATAACTCCCCTACCCACAATCCCCCAGTCATTCGACCAAAGGGAATTAACATAAGGTGCAGAGGTGCCTGAGGTTTATATAAAAAGAAACTGTCTGAATACAGGGCGGGCTGTAGACTCAATGTGTCAAGAATAAATACATTTATCAGGCATAAATTTAGTTTTCTTTCTAATGACACAGTGAGTCCACGGATCATCATCAATTACTGTTGGGAACCAATACCCAAGCCAGAGGACACAGATGATAAGGGAGAGACAAGACAGGAACCTAAACAGAAGGCACCACTGCTTGAAGAACCTTTCTCCCAAAAGAAGCCTCAGCTGAGGCAAAAGTATCGAATTTATAGAATTTGGAAAAAGTGTTGCAGCCTTGTTCCACAGAAGCTTAATTTTTGAAGGCCCAGGAAGAAGAAACAGCTCTTGTGGAATGAGCTGTGATTTTCTCAGGAGGTTGCTGTCCAGCAGTCTCATATGCCAAGAGAATAACGCTCTTCAGACAAAGGGAAAGTGAAGAAACCGTAGCTTTCTGACCCTTGAATTTCCCAGAAAAGCAAACAATGCAGAAGACTGACGAAAGTGCTTAGTTGTCTGCAAATAAAATTTTAGCGCTCGCACAACATCCAGATTATGTAACAAGCTTTCTTTGTGAGAAGGAAGTATTAGGACACAAATAAGGTACAACGATTTCCTGATTAATATTTTTGACCAAAACAACCTTGGGCAGGAAACCAAACTTAGTTCACAGAGTGAAATATAAGATAAGGGAAATCACACTGTAAAACAGAGAGTTCAAAAACTCTCAGAGCAGAGGAAATAGCAACAAGAAACAAAACTTTCCAAGAGAACATCTTAATATCTAAAGAATGCATAGGCTCAAGTGGAGCCTGTTGTAAAACTTTAAGAACAAGGTTAAGACTCCATGGAGGAGTAACAGGTTTAAACACAGGCCAAATTCTAACCAAGGTCTGACAAAACGATTGCACGTCTGCAAATCTGCCAAGCGCTTATGTAACAAAATAGACAATTCTGAAATCTGACCCTTTGGAGTACTTGCCGACAAACCCTTCTCCAGACCATCCTAAAGAAAGGACAAAATCCTAGGAATCCTTACTCTACTCCAAGAGTATCCTTTGAATTCACACCAATGCAAGTATTTACGCTAGATCTTATGGTAAATCCTGCGAGTCACAGGCTTACAAGCCTGAATCAAGGTCTCAATGACCAACTCAATCTCCAAGCAGCCAGCTTTAGAGAAACAAGATTTGGATGAAGGAAGGGACCCTGAAGTAGAAGGGCCTTCCTCAGAGGAAGTCTCCAAGGTGGAAAGGATGACATTTCCATTAGGTCTGCATACCAAATCCTGCGAGGCCACGCCTGGGCTATTAGAATTACAGATGTCCTCTCCTGCTTGATCGAGCAATGACTCTTGGAAGGAAAGCAAACGGAGGAAACAGGTATGCTAGACTGAAGTTCCAAGAAACTGCCAGAGAAACGATCAGAAATGCCTGTGGATCTCTTGACCTCAAGCCATATCTCGGAAATCAGGCATTCTGTTGAGAAGCCATGAGATCCAACTCGGGATGCCCCCACTTGAAGGTCAAGCTGGAAAACACATTCGAATGAAGTTCCCACTCCCCGGGATGAAAAGTCTGTCTGCTAAGAAAATCTGCTTCTCAATTGTCTGCTCCTGGGATGTGGATCGCAGAAAGACAGCAGTTGTGGGTATCCGCCAACTGAATAATTCGGGCCACCTCTGTCATGGCCAAGGATCACTGAATTCCCCCCTGGTGGTTGATGTAGGCTACCAAGGTTATGTTGTCTGACTGGAATCTGATAAACCGGGCTAAGGCTAACTGAGGCCAGGCCAGAAGAGCATTGAAGATTGCTTTCAGCTCCAAGATGTTTATGGGCAGGACTGACTCCTCCTGGGTCCATAAGCCCTGAGCCTTCAACAAGCCCCATACTGCTCCCCAACCTAGAAGGCTGGCATCCAGGAGGGTCTAAGGAAGCAAGTAACCTGGGAGAGATGATCCTGAGAAAGCCACCACAGAAGAGAGTCTATTGACACCTGATCTAGATCTACACAGGTAGACAGGTCCGTATAGTCCCCGTTCCATTGTCTGAGCATGCATAACTGCAGAGGTCTGAGATAGAACCGAGCAAATGGAATGATGTCCATGGAAGCCACCATCAGACCGATTACCTCCATACATTGAGCCACTGATGGCCGTGGAGAGGACTGAAGGGCAAAACAAGAGTCAAAAATCTTTCTTTTCCTGACCTCCGTCAGAAAAATCTTCATTAACAGGGAGTCTATTATGGTCCCAAAAATAGGACCCTTGTAGCTGGAACTAGAGAACTTTTTTCCTGATTCACCTTCCATCTGTGGAATCAAAGAAAAGACAAGAAGATCTCCATATGAGATTCTGATTGTTGAAAAGATGGCGACTGAACCAGAATTCAACTATAAGGCCCTGCGGGCTAGGACCACAAAACCAGAAATTTTGGCTCACAGTTTAATAACCTGTAAGGAAGCATCTGTAATAAAGGGATTGGCTAACTTGAGAGCCTTAATCCTGTCCTGGATCTCATCAAAAGGGGTATCGTCTGAAGAGATTCAGACAACGCATCAAACCAGTAAGCCACAGCGCTGGTAACAGTGGCGATACACACCACAGGTTGCCATTGTAGACCCTGTTGGACATACATCTTTTTTAGTAAAGCCTCCAATTTTGTATCCATTGGATCTTTAAAAGAACAACTATACTCTTTGGGAATAGTAGTCCTCTTGGCTAAAGTGGAGATCACTCATTCTACCTAAGGGACCGTCTGCCACGACTCCTTAATAGAATCCGCTATAGGAAACATCTTCTTAAAAAAAGGAGATGGAGAAAAGGGAATACCAGGTCTTTCCCATTCTCAAGCAATAATCTCCGCAGCATGGTCAGGAACCGGAAAAACCTCCACCGCGGAGGGAACATTAACATTTTTGTTCAATTTACTAGACTTTTTAGGATTGACTACGATTGTTGTGTCAGAGTCGTCCAAAGCAGCCAAAACCTCATTAAGTAATAAGTGAAGGTGTTCTAGATTAAATCTGAAGGATACCACTTCAGCATCAGAAGAAGGAATTATACTGTCTGAGTCTGAGTCTGAGATTTACCCCTCAGATGCTACCGACATGTCTTCTTCCGCAGGCTAATGGGAAGGGACACTCTGGATAGCCAGAACTTGATCAGAAACTGTTAGGTATGTTAAGATTATACTACTGTAACAGCTTACTGCCAATATAGGACCACTCAGTCTCACACCTTACCACGGATTCCCACAGATTGAACTTAAGGGAACCCTGATATGCTCATTAATCTGAGGGTCACTACAGCAGGGTAGCTGAGTGAATACGGAACCGTCACACAACAAAATCTGCTGTCAGCAGAAAGGAGAGTAATGTATGTGAATAGGCAACACACTTGTAATCAAAGAGTTAACTACTGCAGGAACCTTGATTCAGTCGCACATGCAGTCAAACATAAAATATATACAATTGGCTTTATCAAACACACCAGCAATCACACAGCAATTGGTTATATGAATGAAAACTGACCAAGCTGAAAATAAGGTTTGAACCAGGTTGAGAATGGTTACTTAGTAATATCCAAACTTATCCAATGTAACTTTAAGCAGGAAATAAAGTAGCTGTGTTGTTTTTATAATGCAGGAGTAATTGATAATCCAAGCTGTGATTTGCAATCTACTTGAGTATGCTTAGGAAGTCCGTTCATGAACAGTTTGAAGCAATATATCTATCTTTGTCAAAGTTAGTTGTATTTAAGTCAGCAACAAGAAAAAGTAGTTTGAGACACTACAAAACTTATTCGTCAGAGGGAAGTAGATACAAATCTCAAGCAGGCGTGAGCATTAGATACACAGTTAGTATAGCAAGCTTGCAGATAGAATAATCAAGTAGTAGATGCAGTTCGTATAAAGTAAAATATACAGACCAGTTTACCAAGGAGGTGGTTATGAGCAGAGTAATACTGTTACCAGGCAGCAAACAGTCCCATCGGTATCAGAGAGAGCCGAAGACACAGCCGGAGCGGGAGAATGTCGGGCGTGACGTCACACGCTGTAGGGAGTAAAACTTCAATACAGCTGACACAGAATGATCTTTGGCTGCGATAAACTGTGTAAGGTTTTATCCTTAAGAGAGCATAAGCAGGTAGATCCAAGCAAGTAGAAACTCAAGGTGAGTTTAGAGAATAATGAAAGTAAATACAATGTTGTATAAACGGCTAGGTCTCTTCAGAAGCAGGTTGTCACTGAGCAACAAATTACCAAGCAATGAGTTCTGTTGGGAGGTGCCTTAAATAGGGCTAGAGAGTTCAGTTTCTTAAAGGTACAGCATAACAGGAGATGAATCCCTGACAGGACACCCCCCTCAGGGAGCCGCTCCGTGGATCAAGGACCCGGACGGTCAGGATTTCTACGATGAAACAAGGATACAAGACGGGGAGCAGAGACCAAACCCTTTCCAACTGACGAGATATTGGAGTTGGTTACGATGATAACGTGAGTCTAAGATAGACTCAATTTCATACTCCATGCCTTCAGTAACCAAAGGATGCTCTGTGACGTTCTGATCTGTGCCTCTCATTGTACCATATGGCTTTAGGAGTGAAACGTGGAATGTAGGATGTATCTTTAGAGAATCTGGTAGTTGAAGTGTTACTGCATTAACATTGATGACCTTTTGTATCACATAAGGTCCTAAATATAAAGAAGCCAGCTTTTTAGAAGGGACTTGTAACCTAAGGTGTTTAGTGCTTAACCAGACTTTGTCTCCAACCTTGTAATCTGGGGGTTTGGTTCTACGTAGATCGTAGTGGTGTTTCTGAACAGCCTGAGCTTCTTGTAAGACTTGTTTCAATGTTGCGAAATTAGTAGCAATGGAGTTAACAAGATCATTGACTATTGGCATGTCAGAATTGTTAACTTGATTTGGGTTATATGAGGGATGAAAACCATAATTAATATGAAATGGTGTCATTTTAGTTGATGCATTCAAAGCATTATTATGGGGGAATTCGGCAGTAGCAAGTAGAGAATGCCAGTTATCCTGTTGTTGAGTGCAGTAGCAACGTAGATACTGCTCTAACGTTTGATTTGTTCTCTCCGTTTGACCGTTCGTTTGTGGATGATAGGCAGTACTCAATCGTTTAGTAATATTGAGAGAGGAGCACAATTGATTCCAAAACCTTGAGGTGAATTGTGTACCTCTATCCGTGGTAATTGAGTCAGGTAGACCATGTAATTTCACAATTTGATTCAGAAAAAGTGTGGCAGTTTCTGATGATGTAGGTAATCCTCTGTGTGGTAGAAAATGTGCCATTTTAGAGAATAGGTCCTCTACTACTAGTATGGTGTTATAGTTAGCAGATGAAGGTAAGTCAACAATGAAATCCATAGCAATTGCCGCCCAAGGTCTATCTGGTACTGGCAAAGAGAGAAGGTCTCTTATGCTGATATTTCTTAGTGCTACAGACGACACAGGATTCAATATACTGCTGGATAGTATCATGCATCTTGGGCCACCAATAATTCCTTTTGAGCAAATGAGAAGTCCTATGAACACCAGGATGACCAGCCAACAGGGAGTCGTGGGCAGAGGCAAGTACCTCATTCCTGAGAGAGGGAGGTATATACAAAAGAGTGCCATGGTAATGTAAAATGTCTGAATGTTTTAGTACAGCCAAATGATCCAAAGAAGAATCAACCTTTAGATGTTCTTGTAAAGTAGTTTTAAACTCAGTTGTTAGACAGATTATTCTATCCGAGGGTATGATACATGAAGGAGAATCTACATCACTTGGACGGGGGTCTTTTCTAGAGAGAGCATCAGCTTTCATATTTTTGGATCCTGGTCTGTAAGTAATAACAAAATCAAAATGAGAGAAAAACAAACTCCATCGAACCTGGCGTGCAGTAAGGGTCTTATTTGATTTTAAATATTCCAAATTGCGGTGATCTATATAGATAGTGATTGGATATGTTGCACCCTCCAGGAGGTGTCGCCAAAACTCCAAAGCTGATTTGATGGCAAGAAGTTCCTTGTCACCGATGCCATAGTTGATCTCCTCTGAACTCATGGTTCTAGAGTAGTAGGAGACAGGATGCAAAGGTTCTTTATCAGAGTGTCTCTGAGATAGAACAGCCCCTACTGCAAACTCAGAAGCATCTACTTCGAACGTAAATTGACAAGTGGGATCTAGGAATTGTAATATAGGGGCTGAAATGAATTTACTTTTTAGAGTATTAAAGGAATGATCAGCAGCTTGATTCCAAAAGAACTTAACCTGTTTAGGTGTTAGCATTGTTAGGGGTCTAACTATAAGAGAGAAATCTTTAATGAACTTTCTATAAAAGTACGCAAAGCCAAGGAATCTTTGGACATCCTTTTTATTACGTGGAATAAGCCAGTTTGTAATGGCGTCCACTTTGCTAGATTCCATAGAAATTCCAGCTGGTGAAATGCAATATGTGAAATGATATGGTGTTTGTGTTAAAAATACACTTTTCGAGTTTGGCGTAGAGATGGTGCGCCCTTAAACGAGTTAGCACTTGTTTCACATGTACTATATGAGCCTCTAAAGTATTTGAATAAACCAAGATGTCATCCAAGTATACAACTATACAAACATCTAATAAGTCATGGAAGACATCATTAATAAAACATTGGAATGTCGCTGGGGCATTGCACAACCCAAAGGGCATTACAGTGTATTCATATAATCCGTATCTTGTACGGAAGGCAGTTAGCCATTCATCCCCTGCCCTCATCCTGATCAAATCATAGGCACCTCTGAGATCAAGTTTGGTAAAGACTGAGGCACCTTGTAAACGTTCAATAAGTTCAGGTATGAGGGGCAGGGGGTACCTGTTCTTTTTTGTGCATTTATTCAACTGCCTATAATCAATAATAGGCCGGAGAATGCCATCTTTATTTTTTACAAAAAACATAGCCGCAGCTGCAGAGGAGGTGGATGGTCTAATAAACCCTTTTTTCAAATTTTCATCTAAATATTGTTTCAAATGATTTAACTCTGGCTGTGACAACGGATATATGTGACCGTAAGGTATGGAGCTCCCAGGTATAAGATCAATAGGACAATCATAGTCTCTGTGTGGAGGCAAGGACTCAGCCTCTTTTTTGTCAAAAACATCAACAAATTCGCTATAGCAGTCTGGTAAGTTATGTTCAACCAATTGGCAAAGTGTGTGTACCCCAAAACAGGTTTGCTTACAGTGATTTGAATCAAAAAACAACTGATGCTGTTGACCAAGATATAGTGGGATTATGTTTTAATAACCAATTCAAACCAAGGATTATAGGATAGACAGAAGATGGGAGAAGATCAAAAGAAATAAGCTCTGTGTGTCCTGAAGAGATAACTACTTTGAGAGGAATGGTCTGGTGAGTTATGGGACCAGAGCTAAAAAATTAACCGTCAATCAGACGAATTGCTAGTGCAACACTCTTTTTTATTAGTGGTATATTATTATTAACAACAAAAGTATTATCAGCAAAATTCCCAGAAGCCCCAGAGTCAATTAGGGCCTGAACGTTTATCTTCTGATGGGACCACTGTAGGGAGACATAAATAGATAGATGAGATTTTATGCTGTTAACCAAATTAACTGTATGGTCATAAGATGAAGTCTTACCCTTCTTTTGTCGAAGGAGGGAGGGACAGTCCCTAACTCCATGGTCTTTTTCAGCACAGTATAAGCATAAATTTAGAAGCTTACGCCTTGCTTTCTCTTCGGGTCTTAAGGGTCCCCTAATGACCATGGGTTCTTCAGTGGGCCTGGTGGAGACTGTGGAAGGAATTGAATGATGGTAGTTAGGAGTCCTCCTGGTAGTATACTCAGTAGAAGATCTTTCTGACTTCCTTTTCCCTGAGTCGGCAATCTATGCCAATGGAAAGAGTCATCAAGGCATCCAAGTCCTCTGGGATCACACCCCTTGCCAACTCATCTTTAACTGCATCGTTGAGCCCTAGACGGAACTGATTGCGTAGAGCAGGAATATTCCAAAGGGTGTCAGGTGCCCACCTTTTGAATTCAGTAATGTAATCTTCAACCATTCTTTTGCCCTGCCGTAAAGATCTAATGGAAGTTTCAGCAGTGTTCTGCTTATTGTGATCTTCGTATAAAAGAGACATAGCAGAAAAAAATTCTTCTAGGGAATTTAGAATGGGGTCATCCTTTTCGTAAAAGGCATTGGCCCAAGACCTGGCCTCACCTCTAAGGAATGAAATTACAGTTAAAACTCTAATCCTATCAGTTGGGTATGACTTAGGTTTCAAGGTAAATAGTAAAGTGCAGGAATTCTTGAAATCCCTGAACATAGATCTGTCCCCAGAGAACTTTTCAAGTGGACTAACAATGGGTTCTGGGGTAGGCTCAACAGTGGGAGTTTTGTTAGTGAGGTGATCATTAATAGACTTCTTGATATTTTGATTCTCTAATTGAATGTCCCTTAAGCCTTGAATCATGTGATCCATACTCTGGGCTAAGGAACCTACTCTCCTGGACAGTTCACTTATGTCCATGATTAGGCTGTTAGTAGTATTTTTTATAGGCTTGGTAATATGTTAGGTATGTTAAGATTATACTACTGTAACAGCTTACTGCTAATATAGGACCACTCAGTCTCACACCTTATCACGGATTCCCACAGATTGAACTTAAGGGAACCCTGATATGCTCATTGATCTGAGGGTCACTACAGCAGGGTAGCTGAGTGAATACGGAACCGTCACGCAACAAAATCTGCTGTCAGCAGAAAGGAGAGTAATGTATGTGAATAGGCAACACACTTGTAATCAAAGAGTTAACTACTGCAGGAACCTTGATTCAGTCGCAAAATTTTTCTTTTCCTGACCTCCGTCAGGGAGTCTATTATGGTCCCAAAAATAGGACCCTTGTAGCTGGAACCAGAGAACTTTTTTCCCGATTCACCTTCCATCTGTGGAATCAAAGAAAAGACAAGAAGATCTCCATATGAGATTCTGATTGTTGAAAAGATGGCGACTGAACCAGAATTCAACTATAAGGCCCTGCGGGCTAGGACCACAAAACCAGATAGAATCCTATCAGCCAATCGGAATTGAAGGGACGCCATCTTGGATGACGTCCCTTAAAGGAGCCTTCATTCGTCGGTAGTCCGTCGGTAAAGAAGGATGTTCCGCGTCGGCGGGATGAAGATTGAAGACCCGGCTTGGAAGATGACATCGCCCGGATAGAAGACTTCTTCAGCGCCTCTTGGAAGATGACATCGCCCGGATTGAAGACTTCTTCAGCGCCGCTTGGAAGATGACATCGCCCGGATCGAAGACTTCTTCAGTGCCGCTTGGAGGATAACTTCTTCCGCTTCGGATGTCCACTTCAGTTCCATCGCTGCTTGGCTGAGTGAAGACGACTCAAGGTAGGATGATCTTCAGGGGATTAGTGTTAGGTTATTTTAAGGGGGGTTTGGGTTAGATTAGGGGTATGTGGGTGGTGGGTTTTAATGTTGGGGGGGGTTGTATTTTTCTTTTACAGGCAAAAGAGCTGAATTCTTTGGGGCATTCCCCCACAAAAGGCCCTTTTAAGGGCTGGTAAGGTAAAAGAGCTTTGAACTTTTTTAATTTAGAATAGGGTAGGGCATTTTTTTATTTTGGGGGGTTTGTTATTTTATTAGGGGGCTTAGATTAGGTGTAAGTAGCTTAAAATTGTTGTAATATTTTTTAAATGTTTGTAACTTAGCTTTTTTTATTTTTTGTACTTTAGTTAGTTTATGTAATTGTATTTAATTGTAGTTATTTGTAGTTAATTTATTTAATTAATGTAATGATAGTGTAGTGTTAGGTTTAATTGTAACTTAGGTTAGGATTTATTTTACAGGTAATTTTGTATTTCTTTTAGCTAGGTAGTTATTAAATAGTTAATAACTATTTAATAACTATTCTAACTAGCTAAAATAAATACAAAGTTACCTGTAAAATAAATATAAATCCTAAGATAGCTACAATGTAATTATTAATTATATTGTAGCTATCTTAGGGATTATTTTACAGGTAAGTATTTAGTTTTAAATAGGAATAATTTATTAAAGTATAGTGTAGTGTTAGGTGTAATTGTAACTTAGGTTAGTTTTTAGTTTACAGGTACATTTCTCTTTATTTTAGCTAGGTAAGCTATTAAATAGTTAATAACTATTTAATAGCTATTGTACCTAGTTAAAATAAATTGAAAGTTACCTGTAAAATAAAAATAAATCCTAAGATAGCTACAATATCATTATTATTTATATTGTAGCTACAGGGAGTGCAGAATTATTAGGCAAGTTATATTTTTGAGGATTAATTTTATTATTGAACAACAACCATGTTCTCAATGAACCCAAAAAACTCATTAATATCAAAGCTGAATAGTTTTGGAAGTAGTTTTTAGTTTGTTTTTAGTTATAGCTATTTTAGGGGGATATCTGTGTGTGCAGGTGACTATTACTGTGCATAATTATTAGGCAACTTAACAAAAAACAAATATATACCCATTTCAATTATTTATTTTTACCAGTGAAACCAATATAACATCTCAACATTCACAAATATACATTTCTGACATTCAAAAACAAAACAAAAACAAATCAGTGACCAATATAGCCACCTTTCTTTGCAAGGACACTCAAAAGCCTGCCATCCATGGATTCTGTCAGTGTTTTGATCTGTTCACCATCAACATTGCATGCAGCAGCAACTACAGCCTCCCAGACACTGTTCAGAGAGGTGTACTGTTTTCCCTCCTTGTAAATCTCACATTTGATGATGGACCACAGGTTCTCAATGGGGTTCAGATCAGGTGAACAAGGAGGCCATGTCATTAGATTTTCTTCTTTTATACCCTTTCTTGCCAGCCACGCTGTGGAGTACTTGGACGCGTGTGATGGAGCATTGTCCTGCATGAAAATCATGTTTTTCTTGAAGGATGCAGACTTCTTCCTGTACCACTGCTTGAAGAAGGTGTCTTCCAGAAACTGGCCGTAGGACTGGGAGTTGAGCTTGACTCCATCCTCAACCCGAAAAGGCCCCACAAGCTCATCTTTGATGATACCAGCCCAAACCAGTACTCCACCTCCACCTTGCTGGCGTCTGAGTCGGACTGGAGCTCTCTGCCCTTTACCAATCCAGCCACGGGCCCATCCATCTGGCCCATCAAGACTCACTCTCATTTCATCAGTCCATAAAACCTTAGAAAAATCAGTCTTGAGATATTTCTTGGCCCAGTCTTGACGTTTCAGCTTGTGTGTCTTGTTCAGTGGTGGTCGTCTTTCAGCCTTTCTTACCTTGGCCATGTCTCTGAGTATTGCACACCTTGTGCTTTTGGGCACTCCAGTGATGTTGCAGCTCTGAAATATGGCCAAACTGGTGGCAAGTGGCATCTTGGCAGCTGCACGCTTGACTTTTCTCAGTTCATGGGCAGTTATTTTGCTCCTTGGTTTTTCCACACGCTTCTTGCGATCCTGTTGACTATTTTGAATGAAACGCTTGATTGTTCGATGATCACGCTTCAGAAGCTTTGCAATTTTAAGAGTGCTGCATCCCTCTGGAAGATATCTCCCTATTTTTTACTTTTCTGAGCCTGTCAAGTCCTTCTTTTGACCCATTTTGCCAAAGGAAAGGAAGTTGCCTAATAATTATGCACACCTGATATAGGGTGTTGATGTCATTAGACCACACCCCTTCTCATTACAGAGATGCACATCACCTAATATGCTTAATTGGTAGTAGGCTTTCGAGCCTATACAGCTTGGAGTAAGACAACATGCATAAAGAGGATGATGTGGTCAAAATACTCATTTGCCTAATAATTCTGCACTCCCTGTATATTAGGGTTTATTTTACAGGTAAGTATTTAGTTTTAAATAGGATTAACTTAGTTAATAAGAGAAATTTTATTTAGATTTATTTAATTAATATTTAAGTTAGGGGGTATTAGGGTTAGTGTTAGACTTAGGTTTAGGGGTTAATAATTTTATTACAGTGGCCGCGGTGTAGTGGGGGGCAGGATAGGGGTTAATACATTTAATATAGGTTGCGGCGGGTTCAGGGAGCGGTGGTTTAGGGGTTAAACTATTTCTTTATTTGCGGCGAGGTGCGGGATCAGCAGGATAGGGGTGAATAACTTTATTATAGAGGGCAACGGTATAGGGGGGCAGGATAGGGGTTACTAGGTATAATGTAGGTGGCAGCGATGTCCGGGAGCGGTGGTTTAGGGGTTAATACATTTATAAGAGTTTTGGCGGGGTCTAGGAGCGGCGGTTTAGGGGTTACTAACTTTATTTAGTTGCGGGGGGCTCCGGGGCGCTGGTATAGGGGGTAGAACAGTGTAGTTTAGTGTGAGTACTTAGTGACAGGCTAGCAAGAAAGCTGTCAAAAAGCCGAAGAGCAGCGAGATCGGATGAGTGATAACTCTCACAGTCCGCTGCTCATCGCCCCGTACTTGGTGCGCGGCTTTTTGACAGCTTTTTTGATACCTTAGGCGAATTTTGGCAGGTCCGCGGCGGCGATGTGAGGCGAGCTTAGGCGGGCGTATTGGGCCGGCGAAGGCAGGAAAAGTAGACACGTTGATAACTAGGCCCCAATGTTGTATAAACGGCTAGGTCTCTTCAGAATCAGCTTGTAACTGAGCAACAAATTACCAAGCAATGAGTTCTGTTGGGAGGTGCCTTAAATAGGGCTAGAGAGTTCAGTTTCTTAAAGGTACAGCATAACAGGAGATGAATCCCTGACGGAAACCTTACTAACTGTTTTCTTAAATTTCCTTTTATGCCTTCCCTGCAACATTGGGAAAGCTGACAAGGCCTCAGATACCGCAATGTCTTGTAGAGAAAATCCTACAGGATTGCAAGAGGGAACACAGGGCACTGTATGTGGAGACTAAAAAAATTTGTGATGCTTGAGGAGAAAGCTGCGGCATATCTGCAACAGGAGACACCTGAACAGCATTTGCCTGGGATAATGGTGTCTCATGGTCAAATATTTTATCTCTATAACTTAAAGTTCTCTCAATGCATGAGGAACAAAAAAGAACTGGGGGTTCTACCTGAGCATCAAAACATAACTGACAAGCAGCAACTTCGTCTGGGATAATGGTTTGAAAAGCCTCTTGATCCCTCTTATGTAATAAATAAGGATGAAGTGTAAAAATTCTTTATTTGAAAATAAAAAATAAATGTGTACTGTTTCTTTAAATAGAAATGTGTGTTAGCGCAACAAATCAAATAGGCCTCAGGCTACCTATACACTTCAGTAGCTTTACTAAGGTGCCTACCTGCCCTGCAGCTCACAGAGTGACTTCCCTCGCAGAAGAAACAATCCCCTTTTCAAATACAGAGTGGTTACAGAGCCCTACCTGCCAAAAAAAACGGCTTACAACAGTAATCTCCTTAACAAAAAGTTAAAGTATAAAAGCTACTATAACACACTGAGCCACCATAAATCACCTCACAGTCTCAATGCCCAAACTGCCTAAAAGAAACCCCAAACATGAAGGTTTAATAAAGTCCCATATTAAATAAGACAGCTTTTAGCTGTAACAAGTGCCAGCAATCTCCTTGCAAAAGAAAATTAAAATAGCACTTACCTGTCCGGCAGCAGGACAGCTCACCTGATTTGAGAGGGTGCAGCACCTCACATGGACCTGTGAAGAGAAAAAAACTGAGTAAACCTACTCAGGTTTTCTCGTTAGGGCAGCAGATTCCTGAGAAAACGCAGTGAGGATTGTACTTCACAAGTTCTCAAGGCTCAAAAGCCACCACTGCCCTACTGAAGAGACTAATGTGGACTAGGCTAGACCCCAGAAAGTAACAGAGTAAGCTTACTCTGCTAAAAAAATAATAAAATCTTGATTGAAGAAAACTTCTCATCAGACACCTACACTTCACCTCGTCCTTGCACTACAGGCAAAGAGAATGACTGGGGGATTGTGGGTAGGGGAGTGATATTTAACAGCTTTGCTGTGGTGCTCTTTGCCTCCTCCTGCTGGCCAGGAGTGATATTCCCAACAATAATTGATGATGATCCATGGACTCACCGTGCCATTAGAAATAAATAAAAGTTGGTTTTTTTGTTTGTTTTTGGAACATTTTTTTAATACATTTTCTGCTGGGTAGTATCCCTCCTTACCTCCCAACCTCCCTGCCCCCCCCCCAAACAGCTCTCTGACCCTCCACTACCTATTAGCCACTATGTTAGGTATTGGTAGCTGTCTGTCAATACCCAGTTTCCTATATTTTTTTGATAATTTTTTATAAATATATATATATATATATATATATATATATAAACACTATTTTCCGTAGTGTAGCTGCCCCCCCCCCCTCGTTCCCCTACCACCCTACCCCCTCCCAGATAATTTTACTACTAACTATTATCCCCCTCTCCCTCCTTCCCACTTTACACTTTTTCCGTTGTGTAAGCGGTCCCACCCGCTCCCGCATTTGTGCAAACTTAAAAGGATATGAATCCCAATGTGAAGAACATTGGAATGTAAAATATTCATAACTACCTTCGGGTTTAGCACTGTAGGCCTTACGTGGTTTCTGGTTAGTGAGCAATTTTTTTAAAAAAGTACGCTCTATTGAAGTTAACACGGTTGCAATATCCGAAGATATCGCACATTAGGTTTTGCTTGCGCGCTAGCTTCAGGATTTCTGATATCACAACCGTGTGAACTTCTAGTCCCCTTTGACTTCAATGAAGTATATAAAAAAAAAAACATAACACTTATCGCTTGTGCACTAACCAGAAACCGCATAACACCTACAGCACTTAACCCGAAGATAGTTACGAATAATTTAAATTCCTGGGCCTATCACCATTTGGTCAAATGCCATAACTAACTTTTCTATTTTGCTTTTAATCTAGCTGTGTGTTTGCAAGAGAGTGCTAGACTTTCTATGTGTTTTGTTAATAAATTTATTTTGTAATTTTTCCTATGGGCAGTTTTCAGTGACTCTGGCAGTTAACCCCAGACTTGCCTGGGTGAGGCAAGTCTGGGGTTAACTGCCTGAGTCACTGAAAACTGTTCAGCTGGCTGTAAGTGCTGGTGAACACCCAGGGCTGTGAGTTTTGCAAGGTCATGGGATGTGTACTCAGTCCGGTTTTAGAGTGCAGTCCATTCCTATGTTTATATTTAAAAATGCTAAGAGCATTTCTTTCTAAGTGAAGAACATTTGAATGTCAAATATTTACATTAAATTTACATAGTAAAACACATTATAAAATATTAAAAAATTATTTTTTAAGTTTTGAGGTATTTAACTGCAAAGCGTTCCAAAGTATATATATATTTATTTATACATGTGTATATATATATATATATATATATATATATATATATATATATACATATATATATACATATATAAACACATATATACACATATATACACATGTAAATACATATATATATATATATATATATATATATATATATATATATTTATATATATATATATATATTTAACAACAAGAAAGGACGATCCCAAAAGGTCAATATAACACAATCCCTCCCTAGTAGGATCAATCATACCCTTATCTGGCACTTAACCTGAAAACATTTATTGGTGGGTGCAAATGTTAGCCCTTTCTCCAAAACTTTTATTTGAAATTTAGTAATTCCCTTCTGTGACAGATTTTCTACTTTGATATCTTTAAATTCTCCGAACTTTTCTCTTTCCTCTGATTCCTCAGAGGGTATCTCCCCATGTCTTTTATTTGAATGTTTTCTTTTTCTACCCGCTCTTCTGGTTCTTTTTGGGATATTTTCCTCTCTAAAAAATAGCCTCTTCTAATCCTCCGATTAGGGGTCCCTCTTTGTCTCCTGTTATCTCTATCTAAGGCATCTGAATCTGAGCTACTTGAATATGCTTGAGTGTAATAATAAACTTTGTTCTCTTGATAATCATTCCAATCCCTTTGGTATTTGCGTTTTTTCCTAAACTTAATGGCTTCCTGGATTCCTAGATTTTTCTTACCTCCATCTTTACAACCCCCATAAGTTTAGAGTATTGTTCCTCACTCTGCTATTTGTCCAACTGTGTGTTAGGGGTAATTTAAGTTATTACCAGGCTTCTTTCTTATTCGAAGGCCCCTTGGGATCATTTTGATTTAAGATATTTATCCAAACTTCCCATTTAAATTTTTGTTCTTTCAGTATTTTTGCTTTATAGTCTTTAAATATTTTTAAAATATTTGTAGTTTCATCAGTACTTGTTCCTTCAGCTGGATGACCCTGCGTTACTGAGAAAGTATCACTGATATCAAAATCCCATTCTGCGTCATTTATTTCTCCAATTATTTATTTTAATATTATTTTCAAACATTCAATGAGTGACCCTACTGAATCTATTCTGTGCTCAAAACAAGCAAAAGGAAAGATTCCTAAAATGGAATCTAGATAATTATTGAATAAAGTAATGACTGGCACTAGAACTTCATATATAGCTACGGTTTATACCCACTTACTATCCTGGGCTGACTACTTACCTGTCCTTATCCTGTACAAGTACGGACTTGACACTGGGGGAGTCTGCCTTATACCATTGAAAGGGGTTTTGCACATTGGGGAGTCAGTTTTGGGTGCTTGTCTTTGTAGATTTCTACAAGGGGGTACTAATCTTAAAGTGGAATAACCCCACGACTGGTGACAGTACAACAGGGAGCTCCCTGGAAGGACTTTTATTATCAGTTAATCACTGTCTGGCTTAGATAGGATTTGTTTATCTAATAAATTATATTATTTACTGCATTTGTTTGCTGTGACCTTCTGATTTGTACATGGGGGCTGTTTTCAGGTTAAGTGCCAGATAAGGGTATACTTGATCCTACTAGGGAGGGATTGTGTTATCTTGACCTTTTGGGATCGTCCTTTAATTTGTCTATACCTCTGTGCACTACACACATACAACCTATTAACTATAGTAAGTGGGTATAAACCGTAGCTATATATGAAGTTCTACTGCCAGTCATTCCTTTATTCAATATATATATATTTACACCCTTACACATACTTCATATATATATATACAGGCAGTCCTCGAGTTACAGACATCCGACTTAAGTACAACTCGTACTTACATACAGAGAAAATAGAGCTTTATCGACAATCCTTCTTTCCAGGATAATCCAAAATACTGAAAATCCAATTGTCACAAGGACAGAAAGTGATGTGAAATTTTCTGAACAGGGGCACAGATAGCAAAACAAACTTTATCCTATGCTATCCAAAACAAAAAAAAATGTTTGGCTAGAGTTTCACCTAAAAAAAGTGCCTGTTCCAACTTACATACAAATTCAACTTAAGAACAAACCTACAGAACCTATCTTGTTCGTAACCTGGGGACTGCCTGTATATACTGTAGATATATATATAGATATATATATATATACAGTATCTCACAATAGTGAGTACACCCCTAACATTTTTGTAAATATCTTTTCATGTGACAACACTGAAGAAATGACACTTTGCTACAATGTAAAGTAGTGAGTGTACAGCCTGTATAACAGTGTAAATTTGCTGTCCCCTCAAAATAACTCAACCCACAGCCATTAATGTCTAAACCGTTGGCAACAAAAGGTAGTTGTATTTATTCCAGGGGAAAATGAATTTGTAGATATTCTAATGAACATACTTATCTGCAATTAGAGCTAGAAATCTCAATTTGCCTCCAACTGGCAAATGTAATTTTGCTTCTCATAGTATAAACCAATCAAATAACTATATACACAGATTACTGAAAAGATAGCAAGGAAACTACAGCTATTGTTTTTGATTAGCTATTGTCCCGGTTGTGTTCCCCTAGAAGATCTAGAAACGCTGAAAGAAAACATGGCATATAACAAGGATAATCAGAAAAAAAACTTTGCAGCCACATCTTGTCCAGAACTTTACGTTTTATCCTCTAATCTCATTATGTGTCATGTGTTCAGAAACCCGGACGCAGTGAGAATATCTGACTGGAAAGATACTGTAGCCTCAGAAGGTGCTGGACCTCCCTCTGTGTAGTCTTTTACTTTTGTCATAGTAATTGGGTAACAGAGTTTAATAATGGACACAAGGAATAAAGGAAAGTATTTATTTGTATAGACCATGGGCTCCATGTACTAAGCAGCGAAAGCTGCTCTGGAGCCTTGCAGGGCACGTTCACATATGTGAGCCTGCTTCCTGCAATGTAAGAAGCAGCAGTCATTAGATCGCTGCTTCTTACACCCAACGCCACCTCTGAGGTGGAGAGGGGAAATTACAGAGAACTTGCTTGCTCTCTGTGATTGACAGTCCCTTCTCCCACGTAATTGGTTGCATGAGAGAAGGGACGGGCATTACACGCTCACTTGAGCGTGTAATGATACATACGGGCAGCTGATCCTGTTTGTCCGCTGCCCTATTTTGCGAAGGCGAACAGACAACTTGTTGAGTTGAGAAGCATATCCGCTCGACTTATAATACATGTGGCCCTATAGGTATTTGTATTTATATGTACAGACAGTGCTGATCAGAACAGGGAAATAATAACATAATACATAAGCCAGGTACTTCCCAGAATACTGAATATGCACAATCCCAGTTTACAGCAGCACAAATAAAGCAACACAATAGATACTACAGGAAATATGATGATATACACAGAAACTATACAGGTATATTGCAGATATATAAAGGAATGCAGCTGGTAAACAGAGTAGGCCAGTTCTGAAAGGACTGTAGTGTAGGTATAGCTTGAATACAGAGTAGGTAGGGTCTCGCAGGACTGTAGTGTAGGTATAACTGGAAAACAGAGTAGGATGACTCTGGCAGGGCTGTAGTGTAGGTATTGATGGAACACAGAGAAGGTCAGCTTTGACAGGACTGTAGTGCAGAAATAGCTGGAACACATAGTAGGTCAGCTCTGGCAGGACTGTAGTGCAGGAATAGCTGGAACACATAGTAGGTCAGCTTTGGCAGGACTGTAGTGCAGGAATAGCTGGAACACATAGTAGGTCAGCACTGACAGGACTGTAGTGCAGGAATAGCTGGAACTCGTAGTAGGTCAGCTATGGCAGGACTCTAGTTCAGGTATAGCTGGAACACAGAGTAGGTCAGCTCTGGCAAGACTTTAGTGTAGTTATAGCTGGAACACAGAGTAGGTCGGCTCTGACAGGACTGCATTGTAGGTATAACTGGAACAGAGAGTAGGTTGGCTCTGGAAGGACTGCATTGTAGGTATAGCTGGAACACATAGTAGATCAGCTCTGGCAGGACTGTATTTTAGGTATAGCTGGAATACAGAGTAGGTCAGGCCTGACAGTAGCTGTAGGCAGATCTGTAGACAATGGTCTGTAAGCACAGGTTAGTAGTCAGGATCTGTACTGAAGAAATATTCCCCATAACACAAGTCACTAGGTCCAAAACACAACCCGAGCCAAAGTCCTCTTGTTACTCAGCTACACAGAGCCAGCCTTCTGCAAAGAAGATCTGCTTCAATCCCGAAGTCAGCAACTCAAAGTAAGTCTTTAATATCAAAATGCTCAAACTCAAAATGCAGCATTTATTAGATTGGTGAGTAGCTACCAGGTGGTGACCTGTCAGAGAACAAGCCTTGGAGCAGTTGTTCGTTCCCGATTGAGCGTTTTTCTATTTATGCATATCACACTATGTCTACAACACTTCACCTTGGTGCTTTCTGGTCCTTTAAGTAGAAGAAAATATTGAAAAGATAAGTAAATGCAAATAAAAGAGAACAGACAAAAATCTCAATCCAGTCAGTATAACTACCAGCTCACAAGTGCTTACAATTTATCAAAACGGATGGTATTGATGGGGGAAATTTAAATTACCAAAACCACTGCTCAAAAAAATCATTAAATCTTATCCTCACCACTGCATTAAGCAGCATCATAATATACTACATGGGTTCTACTTTCACCCATGCACCCATCCTATTAGAAATGCCTACTCCAAGACAGCACCATACCCCTAAATTATAATAATCTCACCAAGGAAACCCCAGGAGAAATAATGATTCCACAAGGCATCTCTAAAAGTAATTATGGCCCCAACCACCCATAATGCCCATCAAAGTGAAATAAACTATTAGGCATGGAAAATCACCTTAAATGAATTCTGCAACACCCCTTTGCAAAATTTCCTAGGTAAATTAAATTTCTAAAATACAAATAAACTACTTATTCAACAAAAAAGTGAAGGCCCACTAGAACCCAACACACCCAGAGTGACTCCCTCAAATATAAAACACCCAAAGCACCTCTTTATAGTTCACCATGTATAAGAACCTAAGAACATAAGCTAAAAGTAGGGCCATACCATAATCCTGGTTCAAGATTGTTACTTCTCATTGTTCCTCAATGTCCCACACAAAAAAATGAGGGGTCTTCTAGCTTGATAGATGTCTTTATTTATGGTCTTAACGCCATCTCCAAAGATATTTGCAGCAAACCTCAACCATGCTTAAAAGCAATCATTATGCCAATCTGCTTAATTTGTGATATTTGTGAGAATCCTGTAGATCTTCAACCCACATAAACCGGTTTTTTTTAACAACGAAAAGTTTGGCCTATAACCTTTCCCCAGTAACTGATTTATAGTTTTGCATATTTTTAAATAATATTTTGTTAATTTTCAGACTCCTAACCTAACCCTTAGAGTTATAGATGTATACTGATGTCTAAAGATTACAGCTTGTGTATGAAGAGAAGGGGGGACTGTCTGCTTTTCTTGCTTTTTCAGCTCATTTTAGTGGGAATCCCAGCCTAACCTCATTAACAGTGCTAAATTGTGAGCTTCTGTTTTTAAAAGGCTTTATACTGGATTTTTGATATCAGTATCTGTGCATACTCTATAGTAGTGTCTATTACATGCAGTTATATGAAAATTGGTGTATACTATCCCTTTAAATACCTCAGGAAGTGATCTTACAGTATCTGCAGTAGTAACTGTACTAATAAAGGTCAGAACTTCTTTCTTAAACTGTGCAAAATAACAAGCACTTCTGCTAGTGAAGTGAAATTGGTAGAAACGTAACTAACATTGGGCTAGATTACGAGTTTTGCGTTACGATGCGGTACGGCTTTTAACGCTATAAAATGGCAATTCCAGCATAATGGCCAGGAACACATATTACAAGTCGTGTCGGTATAGCTATACCGCAAGCATTTTAGCCTGCTGTAAAGCAACATCCATTCCGCACTCAAAAAAATTACGTTTTTGTGTGGGATTTTCATAGCTCCGGTATTACAGGTTGTGCGCTCAGGCTTAAATGCTTGCGTTACAGCCTATACCGACACGATCCATACTGCCATCTGAGAGCAATGGTTATGGATTTTGTGAAACAAAAATGTTTCACAAAACTCATAACTAAACTGTTACAAAGTACACTAACACCCATAAACTACCTATTAACCCCTTAACTGCCGCCCTCCTGCATAGCAAACACTATTTAAAATGTAACCCCTAATCTGCTGCCCACCCACATTGCGTCTATTAAATAAACCTATTAACCCCCAATCTGCCGTCCACCCACATCGCCAACACTATAATATAGCTATTAACCACTAATCCGCCGCTTCCCGACATTGCCGTCACAAAATAAAGTTATTAGCCCCTAAACCTCTGGCCTCCCACATTGCCACCACTAAATAAACCTATTAACCCCTAAACCTAACACCCCCCAACTTAAAATGAAAATTACAATATAACTATCTTAAAATAAATAAAAACTTAACTGTGAAATAAAAATGACATTAAACTATAAATTAACCTAATATTACTATTCTAATAAAATAAAACAATACTACCAATTAAAAAATCTAAATTACAAATTTAAAAAAAACCTAACACTACAAAAAAAATAAAAAAATCTAAAATGAAAAATAATAATAAACACTAAATTACGAAAAATAAAAAAACACTAAGCTTACAAAAAATAATAAATTAAATTTTAAAAAATAAAAACAATTACACCTAATCTAATAGCCCTATTGCCTTAAAGGGGCATTTGTATGGTCATTGCCCATAAAAGGACATTCAGCTCTTTTTCACTGCCATTAAAAGGGCATTCATCTCTTTTACAAAAGCCCAAAGCCCTAATCTAAAAAACAACAATACCCAAATAAAAGAAAAAAACCTTACACTAACCCCAGAATATCTACTCATGGTTCCTGAAGTCCGGATATCCATCTCCATTCAGGCGGCGAGAAGTCTTCATCCACTCACTGAAGATGAATGCAAGGTACCCGTTTCAAAATGGCGTACCTACATTCCTATTGGCTGATTTGATTCTTCAAATTCAAATCAGCCAATAGGATGAGAGCTACTCTCATCCTATTGGTGCAAAACTCGTAATCTAGGTGATTCTCATTAAGGAATGTATATGTACATAAAAGGGTAACATAGTCTCAGATTTATAGGAGTCATTTCTACATTTCCCATTTAAATATGGTTAAAAAAGACAGTGATAAATATGCTGGTGTCATTTAATCTTTATAACAACAGGACATATACCTGTTAGATTCCTTGTGGAAAAGTAATGGTGTGTGGGTTAAGCAGGAGTAGGAAGGCTATATACCCTCTGACCTCAGGTAATGATAACCTCTAACCCCTGGTAGTGATGATGTCTACCCCTGGTGACAATACTAGCATGCCTTCAGTTTTATATGATGAGCAGTGCTCACACCAGGTTTACGAACAGTGGCAGCCTCAGACTGCCAGCTAATGTGCTTGCCAACCCCAGGACCCCATACAAAGAGTTACAGATACCCATATCTGATGTAGTGTGTGTGTCTATCTGTATCTATAAGTATGTATGTGTGTGTATCTGCATGTATAAGTGTAAGCTGTGAAGTGTGTGTGTGTATCTGTATGTATAAGTGTGTGTGTGTATCTGCATGTATAAATGTAAGCTATGAAGTGTGTGTATCTGCATGTGTAAGTGTATACTATGTATGTGTGTGTATCTGCATGTATAAGTGGAAGCTATGTAGTGTGTGTGTGTGTATCTGTATGTATAAGATTATGCTATGTAGTGTGTGTGTGTCTGTATGTATAAGTGTATGCTATGTAGTGTGTGTGTATCTGCCTGTATAAGTGTATGATATGTAGTGTGTGTCTGCATGTGTAAGTGTATGCAATGTAGTGTGTGTGTATCTGCATGTGTAAGTGTATGGTATGTAGTGTGTGTGTGTGTATCTGCATGTGTAAATGTATGCTATGTAGTGTGTGTGTATGTGCATGTGTAAGTGTATGCTATGTAGTGTGTTACTGTGCATTTTTGCTGACTTTAAAGGCCAGAATCTAGAATATTAATGGGGAAAGCAGAGAGCAGTTTTAAAGAATCTATTATTAAATGACCAATTAAGATAAAAATATTTAGCACTGTCTCTGCGAAGGTTAATTAAATACAGAGCTCACATAGCTATACCAGTGGTTTGAGCTTGTGTTTGATTTGCTGCCTAAGAGTATTAAAATATATGACTTTATTTAGAATTTTATTAATATTACTTTGGTCTTCTGATTTTTTTAAGCCCTGTCCCCGCTCCTGCCCACCACATTTAATTTTTTTGCCACAGGGCAATGATTATTTAAACATTTGAAGTACAAAATTATATTTTTCTTGTGTGAGTGTAAGTCCTGGATATAACATATACAAATGTTTTTATTGTATAATGGGCTTGGCCACATACATTTCACAGTTAAAAAGCAGCAACATGAATATCATTCACTTTCACATCACTAAGAAAACCAGCCAGACTTGTTTATCTTTGTAAAATTAATTTTTGAAACTTCCTAGAAGGCAAAATAATGTTTTAAATAGAAAAAAAAATCCAAGAAAGTGCTCCAAGGGTACAGTATGTCAGGAACAGATCTCCCACACCATCACCACAGAAAGGCAAACCGTTGAGATTTACTTACAAAGGTGTAGCACTATCAATAAGTGCAATTCATGCAAGCTGGATGATCAGAGCCCCCCAGCTGGCGTACTCCGGTGTTCAAGTGCACAGGTATAGAGACTGGTCAAAGATGGTGAAGTCCCAATATAGAACTCTCCACACCATTAAAAGTTGAATATATCCCCTACAGAATAGGAGGATTTCATTCTTTTAAAATGTGTGTATCTTGAAGATCTTTTTAACCTCTATAATCGTGTTTTTAAAAGAAGATGTATATTACATTATATTTATTGAGCCTCTACAACCATGTAAAACTGTAATATTGGGTTACACTGTACCAAATCATATTTGGCACAGTGCAACTGCAATAAACTTGTTCTGTACAGCGAGAGCATCACTAGATAAAGCTGCAGCACACACACACACATCTATCTATCTATCATCTACTTATACACTCATTCCTTCAAGCACAGAGGCACTCCCTAGGATATTTTATTTTTAATAAATTGAAACATTTACCCCCATTCTCAGACACCTATTAACCTCAATAGATTCTGCTGGTGTCTGTGGAAACGTTGAAACGTTACACTTTGTTGGAAAAAAAAATAATCTATCTATCATAGGTAGCCAGCACTCTTAGAGGGTATATACTTCGTCCATGAGTGCTGGCTACCTATGATTGTGGTATAGATAGAGAGATAGATAGATAAATAAAGATATTTTATCTTTTTGTTTGTTGGTAACTACTGCATTTTCCAGATTCTATTCCAAATGAAAGTCTCAGGAACAACAACGGCACAAGCTTGTTATTTGTGCACTAATGCTGGCATTAACACTATATTTATATATTTTGATAATTAATTCTGGCATTAATACTATACTGAATTTGGATCCAGATTGGGTGGTCTTTTTTTTCTCTTAAGTAACTAAACAAAGAAGAAGTTTGGCATAGTAACTGCAGGCACATAGACACCATCATTATTACCATGATGCCTAAAAACCCACATGCGCCACGTTACTCCATTACACATTTATCACCATTAAGGTAGCTATAAACCATATCAATCCCCAATGTAAAAACATCTCACCCAAGTAAAACCCTTACCTCATTAACCCCTAAACTCAATTTGCAACCATTGCAAATAATTGACTCAGCACTATTACCCTCTACTGCACTTTATCCTTTCCTTTCATCAAAAAAGTCTCAAAACTCTTGGCTGATGGTCTTATCTATGCACCCAACCTTCAAAATTATTCAGCACTCTTAGAGATCCCTTATCCAAGGGTTCTCTCACTGTGAAGGCAGACCCTACCCCAAATGTAGTGATACACACCAAAAAGGGATTTTCTTTATCTCATTTGATTGAAGCCCCAGTGTTCAATGTTCAGTCTTGTCTATCCACTGTAACTTTACTATATAAAATTATAATAGGTTTCTGTTAAACTCTTCAATAATAACAATATGGGAATTTTCAGTACAGTTCATGAGATGTTTGATAATCTGACAAGTAAAAGAGGAGAAGCACGTTAGCATGTGCCAAGAACAGTATTAAAATCACTAATTAATTGTCAAAAAAGAAAATTACTTTAAAATCATTATTCTTTTGTTGGACTAAACAATACAAAAATGTACATATTCCCATTAAATAAGGTGAAATTGGCTAATTTCAGCTCAGTTTAGATGTTGAGCCTGCTTCCAATGTCTGTCAATATGGATTTTACAGAAGAGAAGTAGGTCGATAAGGATACATTCTTCTTTTATTAAGTTTACTGAAAAGAACACCAGGTGGCTTATACATATCGGAGCACATACCAATTTGCACAAAATGAATCTGCTTGTGGTTACATCTAATTAAAACAAAGCCTTAATCTCCATAGTGACAAAGAAATAAACATTGTTATTCTCTTTAACCGAAACAGCGGCTAAAAGATCATATATAGAAAATGTCATATGTAAATTAGCCACCTTTATATAATATGGCACAATAAAGAGCACAAAGGGAGGTTTTTAACAATATGAGTTGAAAAACAAGATGCATAATGAAACTGTTAGCATTAAGACAAAGGAAGATGTGGAATATAATCTGCCATAATATTATACATAATTTAATATGATTCAAGAAACTGAAAAAGTTTATAAATGCAAAAATAAGAATTGTATGTCAGTATACAGTCATAAAATGTAAAAGCCAAATTAGAAGGAAATACCGTATCATATTACTTTGTTACATATGGTAACAGAAAAGGATTATTTTAAAAAAGGGTGTTCCAAAAAACTATTTTAGTCAAGTTATTAAGAAAACATAACTATACAAAAGGGAATTCAAATCCTATTTTATATAAAAACCCGATTGTATGCAGAAAAGGAAGGTTTTTATTTCTAAAAAAAAAAGAGAATCTGTCTATTCAAGGTTTTTTTTTGCCCACAAAAAAAGAATTTGACAGGTAAATATAACTTAAACCAAAAAAACCTTGTTTTGTGATTTAGACAAAAAATACTATTTAAAATTCTTGCAAAACTGCCACTATATTATTGTTATTATACTTTATTTATGAAGCGACAACATATTCCGCAGCGCTGTCCATGGATACAATTCATTTCAATAAAACAATGATATAAAACTTGTAAGAGACAGGGTAAAATTTACAAACACATACAGGAGGAATTGAGGGCCCTATTCCCGTGGGAACTACTATATAGTGCTAAACAAACATGCATGCTCCCTACTTTTCAAAAAAGATACCAAAAGATAAGGAAAATATTATAATAGATGTAAATTAGGAAGCTGTTTAAAAGTGCATGTTCTGTCTACATCATGAAAGAAAATAATTTGGGTTTCATGTCCCTTTAAGATCCCTAACGGATTTATGCACAAAACATTTTTTTGCCTATATATATATATAAAAAGTAAAGTGTTCATGACGCAGTTAGTAGTCAGCTGGAGTCACTTGTGTAGAGACAGGGTGTGGATGCTTGAAGCAGTCAGTGATGTGCTTTAAGAGCTGCATACGAACATTAAACGATTCTCAGGAAGGAGGGGTAAATCTTGCTCTCACCACGTACTCGCCTGATCGGTATCGCCACCGCCACACCACAGGAAGACTGGTCGAGCTGTATCCTCCACACCTTCGACGAACTCCGTAGATGAAAACCAGGCTCAGATTTCAGCACACCAGACACATTCGGCACTTCTCTCTTCTCTCCATCATCTCTTTTTTCATCTTCATTCATGTTTATTTATTTATTTTATATAAATCTTGCACCTTTATTAACTTGCATCATATATAGTTTGAGAATTTGATTTCCCTGAATTCCGCTTGCTGCAATATGTACGTTCTAGATGTGTTACAAATATGTTATATTTTTCATTAACCTAGGATAATTTGTTACATAGTTTCAGCTTGTTCTCCCTGCAGCCATGTATGTAATCTCAGCTGTTATTGATTGATTATGATTCTTTGAGCAACCAATAGGGTTCAAGTACTGCTTTTAAATGTTCGCGGTTTTCTGTATAGAATCACTGTCTAAGATTAAGGCCATTGGCCGAAACATGTCAGACCATTCTATTGAATCCTGTTAAAGCTTTTAAACTTGACCATTAAAATTTGGAACTTTTAATTGAAGACGTCTGGTTACTCGCTCTCTTTATTCCTATATATATATATATATATATATATATATATATATATATATATATAAATCAGCAGGAGGATACGGCACACACTTTATCTTCACAGCCACCTGGTGCTCAGCCCAAACATACATACAGTAAATAGGAACCGGATCCAACGGACGGTCTCCGTTGTGCAAAAAGATCCAAGAACAGCCGGCACACAGGAATTTTAACAGCAATCCTATTTAATATGAAAAAGAGAAACCAGACGTTTCGGCTTTACCACGAGCCTTTTTCAATGGTATTCAGACCGGTTAAAACAAAACACAAACCCACACCTTTACAACCATTAATTATATATATTGATTTAATTTCCCTGTTTACAATATTTAGATACGTTGTTTCTGTAAATATATACCACTATTGTGGTCCTCTGGGCTTTCACTCATGGCCCTTGTTGTGTTTGTTAATCACATGAATACTGCGCCTGTCGGCTGATTAGCTGAATCCGCCCCCTCCCACATTACCTTGGAGACCGGAGGTGTTTGTTTACATGGTGTCTCCTTGGATACCTTGTGCTCTGATGTTTCTCTGCGGCGCTGCTTGCGTGATGACGTCACACCGCGTTTGCTTAGAACCAGCTGTATTATGACGCCCTGTTTGTTTTACTATGTGCGGGAAGGAGCGGCTCGGTTCTGTATGCGGATTGGTGCTCACATGGGAATGGGTGGGTATTTAAGGTGTGGGTTTGTGTTTTGTTTTATCTGGTCTGAATACCATTGAAAAAGGCTCGTGGTAGAGCCGAAACGTCTGGTTTCTCTTTTTCATATTAAATCGGATTGCTGTTAAAATTCCTGTGTGCCGGCTGTTCTTGGATCTTTTTGCACAACGGAGATCCGGTTCCTATTTACTGTATATATATATATATATATATATATATATATATATATATATATATATATATATATATATATAGGGCCAGATTACGAGTGGAGCGCAATATTGTGCATTCGTTAGTGCGATATTTCTACTCTACTTAGTAATACAATTGCACGTAAATGTGTGCTGGCATTAAAAATACCGCGCAATGCTGCAAGCCAACCACTCAAGAGAGTGTGATTTCTTATGGGACCGCTCCATAACTTGTCCGCCTGCTCTGAGGCTGCAGACATCATCCTATACGATCGGGCTGATTGACAGCCCCTGCTAGCAGGGGGCAGCATTGCACAAGCAGTTCACCAGAACTGCTTGTGCCATGATAAATGTCGACAGCGTAGGTTGTCGGCATTTATCGATGTGTGGCGTACATGATACGCTACATTGTATCATGTCTGTCCGCACTTTAATAAATCGGCCCCTTAGGCACCAATGGGGGCCTCATTTTCATGCCGACAGCCACAACAAACAACCTAGTGCAGCGCAGGGGGCGATTCAGGCAGCGTTGGCCAGCAATAAATAAATATATATGCATATGCTTATATACTGTATATATATATATATATATATATATTTATGTGTCTATATGTGAATATACACATATTAAAACATAAATTTGTATGTATATAAGCACACAGAAAAAGTCCAGCACTCACTCACAAGCTCTCAACTAAGATAAAAGGCAGCAATGGAAGAGTTAGTTACCGCATCTGGCCAAATGGGAAAAGCCCAGGTACCTCGTCAAGGTCTCTTCCAAAAAAAAAAAGCCTGGGTCCCTAAACAGCCACACAATGCAGGCTCACAATCAAACAACTGTGAAAAAAAGCAACTGTGAAAAAATGGAGGGTGGACAGGCTTATGTAATCTCCCCAAACATATACAAAACACGGGTGGGGTCAGCACTCTCAGGTCGGACCGGGTACACATCCAATGACCCTGCAACATGCACAGCCCTGGGTGCAAATCAGCACTCTCAGGAAGCTGCACTGTCACCGGAGCAACAGGCAGTTAACCCCAGACAGGCCTTTATCTTAGTTGAGAGCTTGTGAGTGAGTGCTGGACTTTTTCTGTGTGTTATATTAATGTATTATATTTTTGTAATTTTCCCAGTTTGGGCCTTGCACCCAGGCCTGTCTGGGGTTAACTGCCTATGGCTCTGGTGACAGTGCAGCTTCCTGAGAGTGCTGGTTTGCACCCAGGGCTGTGCATGTTGCAGGGTCATAGGATGTGATTGTGTACCCGGTCCGACCTGAGAGTGCTATCCCCACCCGTGTTTTGTATATGTTTGGGGAGATTACATAAGCCTGTGCACCCTCCATTTGTTCACAGTTGCTTTTTTTCACAGTTGTTTGATTGTGAGCCTGCATTGTGTGGCTGTTTAGGGACCCAGGTTTATTTGGAAGAAACCTTGACGAGGTACCTGGGCTTTTCCCATTTGGCCAGATGCGGTAACTAACTCTTCCATTGCTGCTTTTTATCTTAGTTGAGAGCTTGTGAGTGAGTGCTGGACTTTTTCTGTGTTATATTAATGTATTATTTTTTTGTAATTTTCCCTGTTTGGGCCTTGCACCCAGGCCTGTCTGGGGTTAACTGCCTGCGACTCTGGGGACAGTGCAGCTTCCTGAGAGTGCTGGTTTGCACCAAGGGCTGTGCATGTTGCAGGGTCATAGGATGTGTACCCGGTCCGGCCTGAGAGTGCTGACACGACCCGTGTTTTGTATATGAATATAAGCATATACATATTTTTAACAACCCACATCCCCTTACTTTAGCCCCTTATAACTGCTTTATGCAGTTAATAGAAAAAAAAAGATGCTCATATTTATATTTTATTTTAATGTACTGTCCTCTTTATTTTGGGGCAATTGGGGCAACTTTTTATTTTTAACCACGCAAAGTGAATCGGGGAGCTTGGGGTCGCATTAACCAGCCACATGTAATGGCTAGTTATTTAACAAGTGCCAGTAAACAGTTAAATTTGCCCCTTTATGGCCGTACATTAAGATAGCGCTCCACTCCTAAGGTATGCTAATAATAGTGCAGACAGGATACAATATCGCTTGACCATGCTACCATTAGCATGCAACTTTGATATTACAAGTACATTGTAAACACATTAACAAGAGAACGGGTTGTCTTCCCGACTTCGCTTGAGCGCAGTCTATACTTTCAATGGATATTTGGACTGTACTAATTTGCGCTGGTATTACAAGTTGAAAGTTATACTTTGTGCTCCTGTAGCATACAGTTAATAAATTTAGGATGCTCAAAGAAACAGGAAAACGGTCCAATGGTGGTCAACAAATAGAGTATTTTATTTCATAAGCAGTAAACAGCAACACATCATACGTGATACAGCAGATCATGTAAACATCCTACGCGTTTCATACCGACAGGCACTTCATCAGGGATAGTGAATACACTCCTCCTCCTCCATTTTATAGTGTATACAATTGTGTCAAATTACATTCAGTTTTCAGGTGCACAGGTGATTGAAATTAAAGTGATATATTTGTTTCAAAACATACAATAAAATAAAAATATCAACAATTGGCCGCAAAATATTTCCTAATATAAGTATCCTCACATTGAGCACAGGAAAGTCTCTATGGAAAAGGATGTAAAATCCTAGAGAATAACAAAAGTGATGAAAGTGCATCATGGCGCATATTTACTTATCATGAACGATTCTAATTTTCTTGCATTAATCACACAGACATATAGGAAAAAGATATCAGGCAATACCATCTTAAGAGCCAATTCACATAATCCAGTACGCCTCAGGAGAGCAATCCCTAAGGGCCAATTCATCCACCTGAAACGGAACTGCATTAAGCAAGATACATACAGGAAACAGGCTGATGAATTAACAGAAAGGCTAAAAGCCAGAGGATATGATCAGAGCTCTTTATGTAATATTCGTGATGAGGTCAATAAAGCTGCTTTATTAAAAGATAAGATCAAGCCACAGGTAAAAGACAAAAATGATAGATCTAGGTTCATTGCAACATATAGCAAACAATACAGACAGATATGTAACATTGTGCAGAGGGTTTTACCAATCCTTAAAAGAGACCCACTAATAGGTGAAGAGATAGCTGACAAAGGAATACAATGTGTCTCGATAAAGGCAAGAACTTTAGAGAATGTCCATAAGAGGGACTTCAGTAGCACAGGTAGATCTAGTAAGAGTTGGCTGAATCCCAAGAAAGGCTTCTTTAGGTGCAGGACCCATCCTTGTAAAGGCTGCGAGCATATTTTTAAGGGAGACGTCTTTACTTCCAGTGTAAGTTTGTGGTATACCTGATCACCTTGTTCAAAACAATATACAGGGCGTACCACTCGCCTTCTTAAGGATCACATTAGAGAGCACATCAGCTCAATAGGAGCAGATCCCCTTAACACTCCAGTTGCTAAGCACTTTGTTATGCATGAGGTGGTTAGTATGAACGATATGTTCTCCTTCCAGTTCATTGATTGTGTCCCTAATGATATTAGAGGGGGAGGCAGATTATCAAAGCTGAATTGAAGGAAGCATATTGGATTTTTTTGTTACAGACAGGGACCACTCTGGGCATTAATATAATATGGGATCTTAAGACATATACAGGTGTATAGTGCATGTGCATATAGGGATCTTATTTATAAAGTCGTATGTCATTTTAGGCTGACCTAAGGGTGACATCACAGTGGTGTAAATTGAGCGCTCTATGCATATGCAATACGTTTACCTAATGTGTATTTTTGGTATGTATATCTTTGAGACGGTTAGCTTCTTATACTTACATGTACTTCTCTACGTATAATAATTTTGTAGTATTATACTATATCATGTCTCAATATTATGTACAATGTAAAGTGAAATATAGTGATACTGTACAGTGAGTTATGGTATCCTTGCTGAGACATTATGTATCTTCATTTATGTTCAGAATATATAAACGGCGATATAGATAAAATTCAATGTATTTAGTAATATCTATCTCTGTATGAGCTAATGTATATCTATGTATGAAATTTTTACTTATTCCCATAAGTCCGTTTAGAATAGTTCTGATAGTTCTTATCCTTTATTATCATCATTATTTTTGTGTTTTTCTTATGTGTAATATTGGTTGCGGTTTAATTTTGGCTGTGGTTTCCCTGCATGATTACAGACTACTATATATGCAGACATTTGCATAATTTTTTTTACCCCTATATTTATAAGTTCACTAAACAAATACGCTATATTATACGTTTACTTTTTCATATATTTAACACAATAGGGGTTAATTTTCTGCGCCATAATGCACTGTCATCACTTTTGTTATTCTCTAGGATTTTACATCCTTTTCCATAGAGACTTTCCTGTGCTCAATGTGAGGATACTTATATTAGGAAATATTTTGCGACCAATTGTTGATATTTTTATTTTATTGTATGTTTTGAAACAAATGTATCACTTTAATTTCAATCACCTGTGCACCTGAACACTGAATGTAATTTGACACAATTGTATACCCTATAAAATGGAGGAGGAGGAGTGTATTCACTATCCCTGACGAAGTGCCTGTCGGCATGAAGCGCGTAGGATGTTTACCTGACCTGCTGTATCATGTATGATGTGTTGCTGTTTACTAATTATGAAATAAAATACTCTATTTGTTGACCACCATTGGACCGTTTTCCTGTTTCTTTGAGCATCGTATTTGACAGGAAGTTTGGGATGCGTCTTTACGATCCTATAGCTGCCATTTTCTTCAGAACCTGGGAACAGAACTTCCGGATGGGTCACATGACCGTTGCCGAGTGAAGGGCCAGTTTGAGGAGCCTGACAGGGCTGTTAGCGTCTTCCGCTACTGTGTGGAGCTCGGAAGATTTACGTCTTTACAGGATAATATACGGAAGGCCATTACAGTCCCAAGGTACCTTTACTGTTTGTTATGGTTTAAAGACATTTTGAAAAGCGACTGACGTTCTGTACCGGACTGTACATCTACAAATAACACAGAATTGCATAGTGTCTGTACTAAAGTTGCCTAATCACTGTTTGGGCTTGATGGGAGTTTACTATTAGGACCGAACTTTTATACTTATAATCGGTTCAGCCCTTTACCGAGCAGTGATAATTTTCTTGCCTGAACTAATACATTTAGGAGTAAGCTTTATTGTTAGTAGCATGCATGGTCAGAAACGTTGTGTATTTCAATAACATATGACAGCATGCAAATTTCCTAAGATCTTCAACTGCTCATGCTAGTGTCCACTTTAAGATTGAAATGCAAGACAAAATTTTCCTTCCTCCTCGAAATTTGTACCCTCCATGTGCGCATGCTTGTCATTACGTAATCGCATTGCACACAGTCTCTTCAAACATACTGTATGTGGAGTGTGATTACATAATTCTGAGCATGCTCACATCCAGGTAGCAAAATCCAACAGGACACCAGTACTGAAAACTTTGAGAAAAGCAAAAGGACAAATTTATTTACAATGTTTGATGTATTTTGCAGCCCCCTTTTGTAAAAACATGATGATTACAAATATTACTTGATACAATATGGCAGAGGTGGCGGTACTCTGTACCAGCTAGAACCCCTACAAAAAAAGCCACGTATATACAGTATATATATCAATTTAAATATGTGTATGTGTTTATGTACAGTATATATGTGTATATGTTGCGGGCGAAGTAAGAAATTGGGTAATCCTAGTACTACTCGGGTAAACCTGATATTACCCAAGCGGCTGTGGGTAAAGCCCGATGTAATATGATAAATCTTCTCAGAGTGCATCGAGTCACTGCATCAAATATATATATATGATGCACTGTAATTCACACATCTTTACTATCTTTTTTGCCTCCGCCTGGGGGTTCAAGGGTGGTGAAGACCCCCATGTAAACCTTAGTTCCCAAGGTTCACTTGGGGTGGATGCCAGAGGATCGGTGGGGTGCCTTCCTTGAACCCCCTCCCCCCCCCCCAGGCAGAGGCAAAAAAATTAGTGTAGATGGGGGAATTACATTGCATCAGGCTTTACGCACAGCCACTTGAGTAATGTCAGATTTACCCAGGTAATCCTAGGATTACCCGGATTTCTGACTTTACCCATTACATATACATGTGTATTTATGTGTTTATATGTGTAAATATGTATGTGCATCCATACATACTTATATACATATATATATATATATATATATATATATATATATATATATATATATACACACACACTTCTGAACCCTTTCCAGTCAAATACCTTGAAACATGTAATTTTATCTTGTTTTTCATAAAATACTTGAAATTCCTATGTTCTTCACATATAATTTTTTTTCCTTTTTATTTTAACTTCTTAATGTCCACAACATACCCTGTACAGTACGTTGCTGGTCTTAAAGGGTTTACTCATTTAAAATAGCGCGGGACCACGCCATAATACCCAACCTTCTTCTTGTCCTTCCAGCTGGTCACAGGAAATCAAGAAATTAATAATGCAATCCCCATAGAAAGACCCTTAAGGAGTTAAAAAATTATATATATATATATATATATATATATATATATATATATATATATATATATATAAATATATACAGTTGTGTTCATAAGTTTACATACTCTGGCAGGATTTATGATTTCTTGGCCATTTTTCAGAGAATATGAATGATAACACAAAAACGTTTCTTTCACTCATGGTTAGTGTTTGGCTGAAGCCATTTATTATCAATCAACTGTGTTTACGCTTTTTAAATCATAATGACAACAGAAACTAGCCAAATAACCCTGATCAAAAGTTTACATACCCTGGTGATTTTGGCCTGATAACATGCACACAAGTTGACACAGAGGGGTTTGAATGGCTATTAAAGGTAACCATCCTCACCTGTGATCTGTTTGCTTGTAATTAGTGTGTGTTTATAAAAGGTCAATGAGTTTCTGGACTCCTGACAGACCCTTGCATCTTTCATCCAGTGCTGCACTAACGTTTCTGGATTCTGAGTCATGGGGAAAGAAAAAGAATTGTCAAAGGATCTGTGGGAAAAAGGTAGTTGAACTGTATAAAACAGGAAAGGGATCTTAAAAGATATCCAAGGAATTGAGAATGCAAATCAGCAGTGTTCAAACTCTAATCAAGAAGTGGAAAATGAGGCGTTCTGTTTGATAACATACTGCATTCATCTTGCCATCAATTCTGACTAAATTTCCTGTGCCTTTGTAGATCACACATCCCCAAAACATTAGCGATCCACCTCTGTGTTACACAGTAGGAATGGTGTACCTTTCATCATAGGCCTTGTTAACTCCTCTTCAAATGTAGCGTTTATGGTTGTGGCCAAAAAGCTCAATTTTGGTCTCATCACTCCAAATGACTTTGTGCCAGAAGGTTTGAGGCTTGTCTCTGTGCTGTTGGGCGTATTGTAAGTGGGATACTTTGTGGCATTTGCGTAGTAATGGCTTTCTTCTGGCGACTCGACCATGCAGCCCATCTTTCTTCAAGTGCCTCCTTATTGTGCATCTTGAAACAGCCACACCACATGTCCTGTATTTCACCTGAAGTTATTTGTGGGTTTGTCTTTGCATCCCGAACAATTTTTCTGGCAGTTGTGGCTGAAATTTTAGTTGGTTTACGTGACCGTGGTTTGGTTTCAACAGAACCTCTCATTTTCCACTTCTTTATTAGAGTTTGAACACTGCTGATTTGCATTCTCAATTCCTTGGATATCTTTTGATATCCCTTTCCTGTTTTATACAGTTCAACTACCTTTTCCCGCAGGTCCTTTGACAATTCTTTTGCTTTCCCCATGACTGAGAATCCAGAACCGTCAGTGCAGCACTGGATGAAAGATGCAAGGGTCTTTCAGGAGTCCAGAAACTCATTGACCTTTTATACACACACACTAATTACAAGAAAACAGATCACAGGTAAGGATGGCTACCTTTAATAGCCATTCAAACCCCTTTGTGTTAACTTGTGTGCATGTTATCAGGCCAAAATCACCAGGGTATGTAAACTTTTGATCATGGTCATTTGCGTACTTTCTTTTGTCATTATGATTTAAAGAGTAAACACAGTTGATTGATAATAAATGGATTCAGCCAAACACTAACCATGAGTGAAAGAAAAGTTTTTGTGTTATCATTCATATTCTCTGAAAAATGGCCAAGAAATCATAAATTCTGCCAGGGTATGTAAACTTATGAACACAACTGTATATATATATATATATATATATATATATATATATATATATATATTTATATATATATATATATATATATATATATATATACACCCATGCTTTCATATTAAAATTGGGATGTAAGTCACCAACTAAGTGTCCCAATGTTGACTGGCCCTAACACTACAATACTTTGCCTTCATGGCCTGAATCATTCCTGCTTTTTCTCTTTATATTAGAATGAGACTCTCTGTCTTTATACACATTTCCAATATATTGTCATGAACAACTGATCTTGAATGGGGTGCTTTAACCAATGGAAGATTGTCAGTCTTCCTTTTTTAACTACAAAAAATTGTAAATGCTGCAAAAAATGCCTCAAAAAATACCCGTGTATTGTTTTTTTGCAGGCAAATATTTGCAGCATTTAAAAATGTTTAATTTATTTGCAAGTGGATGTGCGCCAATACCCTCTGTTTTGTGTAACTATTTGGTCTCATTGGCAGCACTCCCAAAAATGTATTTACACTCTCTTTCTAAGGTATGCTAAACCAAACTTTGTGGATTTCTTTCTTTCTTTCTTTCTTTCTTTCTTTCTTTCTTTCTTTCTTTCTTTCTTTCTTTCTATCTATCTATCTATATCTATCTATCTATCTATCTATCTAAAAAAAATCATATAAATAAATATAGAAATATACATTTTAATATAAAAAGAACATGTTCTTCTATGTGACGAACAGAGGAATTTAAGTATCTCTAACTCACCTCATGTTTAGCACAGTTGGTCTTACACAGTGTCATAGAAGCTTATGGAGAGAAGAAGTTAGCGTGGTTGCAGTATCCAAAGTACTGAACTTTTTACTTTTAACTTGTAATACGAGTGCTAACCCAGCCGCAATTATTTTTTGCTTTGAATACAATTAGCGCGCAAGCGAAAAAGTTATTTAGCGCACCACTTGTAATCTGACCCAATATGTATAGAAGAAATAATCACGCACTGTATGTCTGCACAGAGTGTTGACAGATTTAACAGGGTAAAAATATTCTGACTGCCACCACAGGGAGCATGAAGATAGCAGGGAGCAGGAGCACTCTTAAAAATGAAATACTGCAGCAAATTCAAATCAGATTACCCTGTTTTCAGAGTTTATTATATTACAACCAGCCCTCTTTTTGTATGCATGTGCTTTTATATTAAAGGGACACTGAACCCAAATTTTTTCTTTTGTGATTCAGATAGAGCATGACATTTTAAGCAACTTTCTAATTTACTCCTATTATCAAATGTTCTTCATTCTCTTGGTATCTTTATTTGAAATGCAAGAATGTAAGTTTAGATGCCGGGCCATTTTTGGTGAACCACCTGGGTTGTTCTTGCTGACTGGTGGATAAATTCATCCAGCAATAAAAAAATGCTGTCCAGAGTTCTGAACTAATAAAAAAGCTTAGATGCCTTCTTTTTCAAATAAAGATAGCAAGAGAACAAAGAAAATGTGATAATAGGAGTAAATTAGAAAGTTGCTTAAAATTGTATGCTCTATCTGAATCATGAAAGAAAAAAATTGGGTTCAGTGTCCCTTTAAGGTAATACGTGTCTTGCATATTTTAAAACAATCTCTCCACCTTTCAGTTTACAAGATAAACAATAGAGATCTGCAGGGGAAAATGTTTAGTAAATACGCAAAAAGAAATTCTAGCTACACTCACGGAATCCGCCTATTCAGCTCATTAGCTCATTTTACAGTGAGGAAAACAACAAACTTTGAATTGCATGCTTATATGTATGAATGGCACAGTGGTTATATTATGATTTCTAAATATTTTTTTACTGAATAATTTCAATTACAAATGATTAACAAATTACTTTTTACTTTTTATTTCAAATATCTTATTCATTCCTTTCATAAGATTTTTAAATAGTGAATTTTTTTGTGTGTGTTCTAAAGGTAGAATTCTAGCAGTGGGTTTAAAGTACTGGTGAGATTTTTTAGAGAATGTTGCATCAGATGGCATCAGAACCTCAAGTAGTGAAGGGGGTAAGTAGCGCAACAATGGGCAGCATTTTTAAAATTATATGTACATGAATATATACATATATATATTTATGTGTTAATATGTGTATATACCCATATTCACGCATAAATATATATGTATGTAATCATATACATATATATTTACATGGCAGTCTATGAGAACACACAGTTCCCATAGACCGCAATGTAATGGCACTTTTTAGTGTCCACTCCCGCCAACTTTAAAGCCCTAAAACTGCTTAGTGCAGTTTTTTTATATTAAAAATATATTAATTTTCTGAGCGCTAATTGCTACCGCAAGCTCACAGTAGCAGTAACCAGCCACAGTAGCAGTAACCAGCAGGTTAATTATTACGCTCCACTTGTAATCTAGCCCTATTGTTTCTCAGTGTGTTAGACCAGTCCCCCAGTATAGAGTTAATAAGAGAAATTGTCAGTCCACTTTTAAATATACATTTTCTCCTTATAGTGTCAGCAATATAGTTAGACGAACTGTTAGTTTAGTACCACTGTGGGAGGTGTAGGAAGGTCAGTAGTATAACTGTCAAAATGAGTTTGACAAAACCTCCATAGTTATATTTCTAAGGTCCTCTAGTACAAGGAAGATGCGTATAAACAAACCTCCACTGCCGTGCTATCTGTTAAAACACCTTTCCTCGGAGGCGGAGCCAACTGCTGAAGCAACTGGACGTGTATCTGTGAAGCTCTGGGCCATTAGATATAACTATTGGATTTAAATTGCATATTAAGAGCCCAGACTTCATTCAGGATGTACTAGCCAGCTAAATTTATTCATCTCTCACTTAAAGAAACTGTAGCTACGCCATTTAATGAGCTCCTTGCCGATACCCATCTCCGAGCTCCGCCACGTGGAGAATACAGACAGCTCCTATATCTAAACAGCGCTGCGGATATGGAGGCCATAGAAATCTGGAAACAACGCTCTCAACACCTACTAGAGCGGCACTTTAAGAGCTTAAAATAAGACCTAATGTCGCAAATATTAGCCCTTATGCCGCAACAGAAACATGAGGCTAAGAACTCGGACCTAGTGTTGTGTGATGGGAGATGCGATACATTCACTGACAGAATTCAGAAACATCCAGAGATTCTCCCAGGTAGGTCTCCACTGTGCACTGAGAAAGGCGAGCAGGGACGCACATCGGACTTTGACCTTCAAGTTACAAGATCAAGCAGAGTCAGAACTGGCGGAGACATTGTGTTCTTTGGTTGCGCGCACACATGATGACATGCCTTATACGGACTTACCTAGTCACCATGATCTCTCAGCACAACTTCTAGCTGTCATCCCGGAGCATAGAGTTTACCCGTCGGAGGTGGCTGCTGTATTGGATCGGGCTCGGTATGACACCCTTGTGAAGTGTGGAGTTCTGGGGCTGAATCAATCCCTAGCTAAAGAAACCCCGTTTCCTCAGGCACTACAGGGACTATCCAAAATGGCTGACATTACAGGCACCAGCTCCTGCTTGCTAACAACTAGCGATATGGCTGATCGGCATAGCTTCCTACAAGGAGTTGAAATCGAGAGAACACGTAATTTGACCCCCCCGGCAACTAAATTTACATCCAGTTGCCCTACAATAACACGATTTGTGGCCAGCATTTATTCACACCGGAGGATATGGCTTAAAGACAGTGCAGGATTGCAGCTTTTTTCCCTGAGGCTCTTTCTACCTATAGGTGTGGGTTAAAGACTGGGTCTTAACTATACACTTTGAAGGGTTAAGTTACTAAACACACCGCAAGCCCTGAGTTTCTTCATTCGATTTTTGGAAGTTTTCCCACATGTTTCTCTACTATAATGTCGTTCAGATATATTATACCATTGATTTATTTGCCAAGCCAGTTAGACTGATTAGACTTATGTTTTATATTCACTCATCAACCTGCATAGCTGTGTGGACCTATTATTTATCTGTTAAAAGTTGACATATAAGATGCTAAATTAGACGCTGCTCACAGGAGGACCCTTGCTGTTCTTTAAGGGAGTAACTGCTTCCCACATACTATATTATTCAGGATACTGTGAGTCTCTGTAAGGGGATAAGATAGCTATAATAGTCTTTATATTCAGATCTACCTTCAACAAAATGACTTCAGACTGCATACTATATTATTTATTGCCTGTTTATATAAATATATTGTCATTGCAGGGTCTTTATAGTATATGCAGTTGGTTTACCAACAGAAATTGGATTAGCTATATAGAATGCTGTTCTACATTTACTTGTTGAATACCTATGCGTTTGGAGCTTTAATACACACACACAACACACCTGCATTTAACAGCCTGGCAGTAGAACTATCTCAGATGCACAGGTGAGACATACTTGGCATAAAGTGTAGTTTCATAGTGGAATGTCCCATATCCATTTTAGAGGGTGTAACTATTTGGGGAATGTTTGCCACTCTTTACATATGTTACCCAGCTCCCTCACAAAGCATTGATACATACACAAGGTGAGATACAATGGAGTCACTCAGAAGTAGCTAGGGTCACGCTGCTCTGAGAGTACCCATAAGATCCAGCTAGGAGACATAGCAGCGTACTTAGCACTCTTAAGACAGGCAAAACCTTATAGCATATTATGACATATACAGGTAGCATCCTCCCCATTAGAGGATTATGTGTTGAGAGCTGGTTCTCTCTGTGGGTGATACTCATTTCCTAATGTGATGGATTTAAGCCAGCCCACTCACTCTAGTCTAACTACCACCCAGATGTACTAAGATTACTCTTACCAGAGCGGGTAAACTCTCCTGATATATCTTTACAGCCAGCCTCACACTGAACATCACATTCTGAAGGGTAACCTTGATTTGATCAAGTTATATACATATAAAACCAGTTAGTTTTGAGATTGTGTCCTCCTGTTTAACTATATACATACATGTTTATAAACATTTTGGTGAACTTAAAGTTAGTTTGAATATATTACTAATTATCCAAATATTACTGATGGTTTAAGAGTAAGATTCCCTGGAGAGGATGTTTGTTATATGTTTCTCTTGTTTGAATCTGTCAAAACTGCTTTAATTTGTAATTTTGTATTACCTTGACCTCTCTATCCTCCTAGCGTCCAGCAGCAGTAATCACTAGTATATAGGAAGCCTTGTCATGTGCCGGATGACTGGGTGTCCTGTCTCTTCCCTGTGACCATATGACTAATTGCATAATCCTACTTTTATATCTAATTTTTCTCCACACCAAATATCTCTGACCCACCCTCGCACCATCTATCCACCTCTATGCTAGAATAAATCATTTATACAAATAGCTATTCTCCCCTGCCAAGATTTTAAATATCCATAAAATTTTCAGCATCCTAATGGCATACGGTGTCTGATGTCAATATCCTCTGCTGGCCGTACTATTATCTAGCGATGTTAGTTTTATTTACCTCACCTGATTATTGGGAGCTCCATGGTGCTAAATAGTGTAAAGTCCCTAAGCTTGATATTCTGTGTTTCTAGATATTTAATACTACATTTGGGCATTTATGTTTCTGGATTACTATATTCCCTAGGTAGATGTTATCAATGGGACAACTCACCTACTTCTACTATGCCCCTCTCCTCCCTTTCCCGCCGGTATCTATTGCCCGCGGGTCATATCCATATTCCTTCTCCCACATCGCCTATAGCTGGCATTTCCCCAGGAGGGGGGTTCATGCCGAAGTCCTTCATACTTCATATATTTTAATATTCCCCCTCACACATAACTTGGGCAAGAGATACCCCTACTCATTTCTTACCCCTTTCCTCTATGGTGTCTTATCATGTCTCTAGTCTTAAAGATGACATGCTTTACCATACTAAACTGGTGGGTTTGGGGCTTTCTATAATATTTTTTGCTTCTCACATACCGTCATATACAAATATGATTGCATGTTATTGATCTGATTCTATCACGGAATTGTTCCTGTTATGCTCTAATGTTTTCTCTTTTCCCTTACTCCAGATTCCATTGACACTGTTCACCTACTATACTGTTTTATAGTTTGTTTAATTTACATGGTGTTTGGTTTATTATATATATTATCTAGGACATTAGACAGGCTCTTTAAGCTCATACAAACTTTTGTATTTTAATATTAGCCCTCATTTGTCATTTACCCAGATTAGTTGAGTGCTTTGCAGTCTTCCCTTAATTCCATAACTCATCAATTTTTTAATTTAAGGATAGTTACCAAGTTATTCATATATCATTGCTACATAAGCACCTCAATGGGCATCTACACTATGGTAATATCATTTTATATTTATCTTAACGTTCTAAACCTCTAATTGCAGACTGGTTTACCTGTCTCTCCTGACATTTAGTTTAGTTTATAACTAGGACCTCGTATGTACCAAAACTGTATTTTTTATGTAGCCCTTACCTTTTCCCCATTGGTAAAGCTGATCAATTCAATTACTATATCTCAGGAGTTGCCCCTAAGCTGATACGTTATCTATGACCCTGGACTCTGGAGTTTGATCATATTCCTATTTTTATATACTAAATAAGTTATAGACCCCCCTCAGTGGTTTAATCCATAATTCCTCCAGCCAACAGCCTGCGTATAAGGTAACAACCTCCTGACTGTATAATTTCTCTTAGGTGCCCGTGTAGTCCTAGATGCCAAATGTCATATGTTCTATGCTGACTCTTTGATTTACCCCTAATTCTCCAATATATATCTTAGAGGTCCCATTGCGTCTCTCCTCATGTCCTTTCCTAAGGCTCTGCCCCTCCACACTCCCCCATATTTGAATAGCGGTGCTTATCCGCTGAATTTCCTCCCCCCTCATATTTTTGAAGCTAAAAAACTTCAGTTGCTAATATACTCCTTCCATTACAACTTTAGGTCTATAAGTGACCACTCCATATGCTATTTTTCCTCTAGTCTACATTTGTTTTTTCTGGTCCAAAAGTGGCCGTTTGTGATATCTGAGGAAATAAGTGAAGAATATAATATGAAAATAGAGGTTCTTAATACATACATAGCACAATACTATTTTGTTATTTCATGTATAAGAATAACTATTGTAAATTTGACTCTGTTGTTGTTTCTGTTTTCTATACCTTTTGTATTTACCAACATAACCTCAATAAAAAAATTATTTAAAAACAAAACAAAAAAAAACACCTTTCCTCATGTGACCACTGTTGAAGCTTAGCCCGGCCTTCTCCATGTCAGCCACTGTGTGGCGTGGAAAACCTGTCTCCTTTATCAAGGGGGGCGTGTGCTTCTCCTGGCAGCTCCAAATTGGTTCCACATTGTAACAAGAGGGGAAGGTTTTCAGATTGTGGTTGTAAGGTATGAATCTGAATTAGCAGGTGGGATGAAGCGCCTGTCAGGTCTTTCTGCCAGTGACCCTAATGCTATTTTTGGTTTGTACTAATAAACCCGATGATTGACTTTGCACTATAACAGCTTGGGAGTAATTATTCTTTACGAAAGAAAAAATCAGCTGCACACTGCGGTATAAAAATAAATTAAAAGATATAACTTTTAATGATATGGCTTAAAAACAAGGTACATAGAAGCTTGCAGGAATGAACATCCTGTTCTATGTACCTTGTTTTTAAGGCATATAATTAAAAGTTATATCTTTTAATTTATTTTTATAGCACAGTGTGCAGCTGATTTTTTTCTTTCGTTTTGGCTCACTTTTTTTGCGGCGGAACCGGTGTTCTGTTAAGGGACCGAACTTTTCAAAAGAGAGAACCATGTCACTTCCTGTGACGTTACATCAGCTGTTGTACACATTTTGCCCCACACACATACCTGGCCGCATACGTCACTGTGAAACTATTTAGACTAAACTAAATTGAGAAGCCTTTCTATAGCGCATGCGTGGGATTTTCTATCACAAATGGGGGGGTTTATGGAATGCTGTTTATTGGTCCCTGCATGACAAACAGCCAAATATGTGAATGATGGTGTAAAACAGATATAAATGTAAGGATATAAAATACGACATTGCAAAATGAATCTTCCAACACAAGCAGTGGCGATAGCCGAGTGGCTGTTTGTCATGCAGGGACCAATAAACTGCGTTCCATAAACCCCCCCATTTGTGATAGAAAATCCCATGCATGCGCTATAGAAAGGCTTCTCAATTTCACAAGTCTAAATAGTTTCACAGTGACGTATGCGGCCAGGTATGTGATGACGCTGGCACGCATGCGCATTAGGGGCAAAATGTGTACAACAGCTGATGTAACGTCACAGGAAGTGACATGGTTCGCTCTTTTGAAAAGTTCGGTCCCTTAACAGAACACCGGCCGCAATATTGGTGTGCACCCCCTGGGCTTCACACCTTCACCTTTACCCCTGTACTTCCGGTGGCGTTCACAGCGAGCACTGGACTTGGAGCGGCTTACTTTGTGGAAGAGTAATTATTCTTTGCATTCCGGTTTTATAAACCTTTAGATAATTGGGCCCACTATTTTCTGATACAGTATCATCTGACGCACTGAAGCAGCTAAGTTTTGTGATTAAAAACTAGGATGTAGAGGGCTAAGCAAAGGAGATAAAATGATCCAAATAGATATATGTTTCCATGCTAGGCATGAGGGCCAAAAATGAATGTCTAACATTTTATCTGGCCTCCATGAAATTCTGTATATGTCTGAACTAGGAAGGAATGATCAGTTCTTTTATTTATCTTTTATTTTATCTTGCCAAAATTTCTCTTAAACAGCAAGGGGGTAGATTTAGGAGACAGAATTTTTCCTTTATGTATCTTTCTATATATGAACAAATCATGAGGGCGTGATTGTACCATGAGGTCAGGTACATATAGGCACTTGAGCAACCAAAAACAATCACATATAATTTAGCTAAAGCATTGCTTATTTCAAGGTTGTTTTTTCAAATACAATTTGAGGTTGATGGGTCCCCTAGAATTAAGCATATGAGATCTCAGGTTAAAATGAAATGAGGAAGATAAGGAAACTGTGTGGTGTGTAGCTTTCTTGTCTATGGTGTTCATATTTGAATAAAATTGATTAGAAAGCTTGTTGATTGTGATGCTTGGCTTCTTTGGAGGTAATAAGTACGTGTAGACTGACAAGGTTAATGCAAAGTATGTTTGGAGAGGAGTAGGGTGATAGGTGTAGCTGGCTTGAGAGCAGAGACTAATAAGTTACTGTTTTCAACAGGGGCTATTTGGAGTTACTCTTTTGGACATGTGATCTCCCAGCTTTGAGTTGCTTTACTGTTCCTGTACTTAATGTTTACAGCCTTGTTATTTTGGAGGGTAATGGCGTAATCGTTTACAGCTTCTCTGTCTATTCAAGGTCCTATTTCAGACTCAAGGAAGTGAGGCCCTTTTATCCAGTCAATACTTTGATGAATTTGCCTGACTCTGGCTTATTGTCAGCAGCAGCATTACATTACATTTGGTATGTTCTCCACATAAACTCACTAAATCATTATTCAAAGATCTTAACTACTATTCATTCTGATTATTTTTCAAACTACTAAAGGCTCATTTCGATTGTGCCTTAATTTGGTTTGCCGAGGTTGCAAACCTATAAATATGCTGTTGGAAGCTATTCCGTGTATCGATTGTATAACGCGTTATACCACAATATCGGCAGCTATTATCCAGCTGCCGAAAAATATTTTTGTGTCCCATAGAAAGTAGTAGAAGCCGTTAAGCATTAATTTACACCAGGTTTACAATGAAAGCGCAAACTGTTAATACACTGTCAATACATTAAAAAAAAATTGCACCCAGCTCAACTTGGTGTAAAAGAGGAAAACTTTGCTTTTTGAGGCCTGATTCTCATTGAAATGTTAAAACTTGCAAATTGCACCCAGCTCAACTAGGTGTAAAAGAGGAAAACTTTGCTTTTTGAGGCCTGATTCTCATTGAAATGTTAAAACTTGCAAATAATGCAAGTGTTTAATGTAGATTTTCTTTAACCCCTTAACGACCAACGTACAACGTTGGTTGTTATGCCCTTAAGGACCAGCGACGTACCCTGTACGTCGGTGCAGTCCTGAGCTTCTCTCTGCCGCTATCTCGCTCAAAAGAGCGAGATCATGCTATTTCTGCATGCTCCATGAGTGGGGCACTGCAGAAATAGAGTTGTCGACGCAGAGAGGGCCAGCGGTAGTGCCGATCGTTGGTGGGTGGGAGCAATTTCAGGGAGGCGGGTGGGCAGCCCATCGCTGGTGAACTTCCGTCCAGCTGTGTGGAAACACTCGCCAGTGCGCGCGGGAGGGGTGGGTGGGGGGCGTGTGTGCGAGCGATCTGCACATATGTGCAAAAAAGAAGTGGTGGGAGAGGGTGGTAGGAGAAGATGGTGGGAGAGGGAGGGAGAAAATAATGTTGGGAAAAGGATCTGGGAGGGGGAGGGAGTAGTTTATTGAGGGGGAGAAGCTACACTACAGAAAAAAACCTAAATTATGCTTACCTGATAATTTCCTATTCTTCTGATGGAAAGAGTCCACAGCTGCATTCATTACTTTTGGGAAGGCGAGGAGGAGGCAAAGACAACCCAGCCAAAGGCTTGAATATTTCTTCCACTCCCCTCATCCCCCAGTCATTCTGCCGAGGAACAAGGAACAGTAGAAGAAATATCAGGGTGAAAGGTGCCAGAAGAATATAAGGACGCCCCACATAAAATTACGGGTGGGGAGCTGTGGACTCTTTCCATCAGAAGAAAAGGAAATTATTAGGTAAGTATAATTTATGTTTTTCTTCTTAAATGGAAAGAGTCCACAGCTGCATTCATTACTTTTGAGAAAACAATACCCAAGCTATAGAGGACACTGAATGCAAAGACGGGAGGGTACAATAGGTGGCCCATACTGAGGGCACCAGGCCTGAACCTCTACCCAGTAAAAGCCCCAGTGACACTGACTCACAGTTAGGTCAGAGCCAAACCAGAGACCGCAAAGGGACTCAACTGAGCCAACAGTCCACCAGGCGACACCGTCACTCAACAAACGGTCCCCCAAATCTATACCCTATTAGACTAAGCTAACAGGATAGACTTAACAAGCTCACACGTCCAGAGGAAACTGTGCAAACGCAGGTCCTTAGACCGCTCAGCCATCCTGACCTGCAGACCCACACTCAGCTGGACCAACCCAGCCTCCGGGATCCAAGACAAGGAAACAAAAGAATCCCGAAACAGATACAGGAACGAGCGTAAGGATAGCACAGCCATCCCCACAGAGCACAAGTACAACTCAACTCTGAAACAGACAACAAGGCCATAGACCTAAGGATCTATCAAAAGAAATGCCCAACAAGCCTGCTTGAAGCCAGCAAGACTCCAGGGGGAACCAATCCCACCTTTCCACCTCCCATCTAGGAGAAGCCCCAAGCAAGGACTCAATCTCCATAGGGAGGAGAATATCCCCTAAAGAAAAGGGATGATGCCGGAAGGGCAACAACTGTCCTCAAGGCCCAAATGCACTGGCTAATGGGAAGTGAAAATCCCAACACATTTGTCCTAGAAAATGACCCCCCTACAAGTAGCTTACCAGGCAGAGGCACAGCCAAACCATTCGCCTGCAGAGCAGGGAATCCACTGGAACACTGGCAAGCTGACCAAGGGAATGCAACCAAAGGAGCACCAGAAATTGGACATCCAGCGCCAGCAGCTGGGTATGAACCAACCACCCTTGAGGCTCAAGCCACACGGCTAACCAACAGATGACATGAGCCACTCTCTGGCAAAGAGTAAAAAATACTCCTAAAACCTGGCCAACCATGACCAGGTGAGGTAGATGGAGCAAGGACATAGACCAAGTTCCCACTACCATGGAACACCCCGACCAACCCTGAGATCCAAGCTTCCAAAATCACCCAAGACTGGGTCAGTAAAAAAGGCCAAGCAGAGCATCGGCAACCGGAAGTCTCAGGGAGGAAAAACAGGTCTGGGCACCTAATTGTTCAGGCAATCCTTACACTAGAACTAAACACCCCAACAGGCCAAAAAGCCAGACACAAGGGTATGGATGCATATCCAGAGAATCCGGAAAGTGAGAAGAACTCAAAAGCTCTGACCAAAGGGAGGAACCACCCCTAGCTAAAGTCCAGCGCTCCATAGGGTCATTCAATAACTGAAAAACATGTCTGAGCAACACGCGAATGTGTGCAATCCTTTAACGGAAGGCACAACTCTCAGGGACAGATACCCCCATGGGGAACTGTAGAGGCCCTCCCCAAGGCGAAAGGCCCGGGACAATAGGGCACGAGCACATTCTCAAATAAACGTCTAGACTCTGCAAACGAACAATCGCCAACATTATGTGGAAGCGAAAACGTGCTGCAACCTCTGGGGGAAACACACCACCCCGCATGGAGGAACCATAAACTGGGTTTACCGCATGTGCAAGTATGATTTGGTAGGGAACTCACCTCTCGGAAGACAGGACCCCCAGAGGCTGATGGCTCAGCAGTCCCTGGATTCCCCAAGCCCACGGAACCATGCGCTCCAAAATAGCATATGGAACAAAACTGGTTGACAGGCATCAACGAGGCCACTCCGGATTCATCACCGGACACAGAATCGGAATCTGAAATCAAAATAGTCCAAGTATTAGAATCCTCTGTTACTGAATCTGAAATTAACACAGTCTCAGCATCAGAATCCTCCATAACTGGATAGAGGATATTTAAATATGGACTAAAGTAGTGAAAAACTAAAATGGCACCTGACATCCCCATTGGGGCTGACCACCTCCTATGACCAAACCCCTGCGGACTAGAAAATTTCCTTTGCTACGCGGTCGGGAATGCAGAAATGGAACAACGGAACGTAGCCACGCCCGAACACAAGGTGAACCGTACAGTCCAAACAAGCGCGCCCAGCCAAAAGGCTGCGTCACTTCCAAAGGCTTCAATGTTCCAACCACGAGCCCAGTAAACATTGCACATAAGCAGGTTGAATCACATAACAAACATGGTTATAAAACCCCCCTTGTTCAATAACCCCCCTCAGGAAATATTAACCCTCGATTCAAAGATACTGAAAGAGACTCACTGAGACCCTTATGTTATAAGTTTGACCAGCAAGGTGGTAGCCTCTTGGGAAACATTCACATTACAGTACATTGCGAATAAAGTAAAATTTAATTATCTTAACGGAATCTATGCCGTGGAACAGTAACACAGCCCTTCAAGTGTGACGGATAGTAGCATCGCCTCTGCCATGGACTTGAGAGAAGAAAGCAGGCAGCGAAGCAAAGTTTCACAATGCCGATTGCTTGAGGAGCTGTTAATATGAGTCGGGATGGTTTCGCAGAAAGAAACCCCCTGCATCTCCAGACAAATTTTATCCAAGCCATCACTGAGAAACTGACAGAACTACTTAAAACTCCTGTCCCATGCCGAAGAGTATAACCCTCCATAAGAGACAAACAAAAATTAAAAATTCTGACTCTTCTCTGCTATCCTCCTGGGACAAAAGGCAAAGAATGACTGGGGGATGAAGGGAGTGGGAGGAGTATTTAAGCCTTTGGCTGAGTTGTCTTTGCCTCCTCCTGGTGGCCAGGTTCTTATTTTCCAAAAGTAATGAATGCAGCTGTGGACTCTTTCCATTTAAGAAGAAAATTATATAGATATAAAAAATGGGCAAATTTTATTGAAAAGCAGGTACTGGCAGATAGCTGCCAATACCCAAAATGGCAGGAAATAGTGAGAGTGGGGAGGGTTAGAGAGCTCTTTGGGGGGATCAGGGAAGTTGGGGGCTAAGGGGGGATCCTACACACCAGAATGTTTTTTTTTTTTTTAAATAAATAAATAGAAAATGCCTTTATTTTAGTACTGGCAGACTTTTTGCCAGTACTTAAGATGGCGGGAACAATTGTGGGGTGGGGGGAGGGAAGAGAGCTGTTTGGGAGGGATCAGTGGATGGGATGTGTCAGGTGGGAGGCTGATCTCTACACTAAAGCTAAAATCAACCTTACAAGCTCTCTACAAGCTCCCTAATTAACCCCATTCACTGCTGGGCATAATACACATGTGGTTTGTAGCGGCATTTAGTGGCCTTCTAATTACCAAAAAGCAACACCAAAGCTATATATGTCTGCTATTTCTGAACAAAGGGGATCCCAGAGAAGGATTTACAACCATTTGTGCCATGATTGCACTAACTTGGCGGTAATATGGTGGCATAAAATATACCAAAATGGGCCTAGATCAATACTTTGGGTTGACTACTACACTACACTAAAGCTAAAATTAACCCTACAAGCTCCCTAATTAAACCCTTTACTGCTAGGCATAATACACGTGTGGTGCGCAGCGGCATTTAGCGGCCTTCTAATTACCAAAGCCATATATGTCTGTTATTTCTGAACAAAGGGGATCCAAGAGAAGCATTTACAACCATTTGTGCCATAATTGCACAAGCTGTTTGTAAATAATTTCAGTGAGAAACCTAAAGTTTGTGAAAAAATTAACATTTTTTTTATTTGATCGCATTTGGCGGTACCAAAATGTGCCTATATACATGTGAAGGGTTATTCAGGGATTCCTAACAGATATCAGTGTTCCAATGTAACTATCGCTAATTTTGAAAACAAATTGTTTGGAAATAGCAAAGTGCTACTTGTATTTACTGTCCTGTAACTTGCAAAAAAACATGTAAACTTTGGGTATTTCTAAACTCAGGACAAAATTTAGAAACTATTTAGCATGGGTGTTTTTTGGTGGTTGTAGATGTGTAACAGATTTTGGCGGTCAAATTTAGAAAAAGTGTATTTTTTTCCATTTTTTTATCATATTTTCTAAAAAAAAATTATAGTAAGTTATAAGATATGATGAAAATAATGGTTTCTTTAGAAACGGTATATAATATGTGTGGGTACAGTAAATGAGTAAGAGGAAAATTACAGCTAAACACAAACACAGCAGAAATGTAAAAACAGCCCTTGTCATTAAGATAAAGAAATTGAAAAATGCCATGGTCCTTAAGGGGTTAATAGGTCATATTTATTGTTGTCCCATGTATAGGAATAGTTGCACTTATGTTCTTATGGAAATATCACTATGTATTTCCATATAAAAATATATGCAAGCAGATATCTACAAAATTCAAACTAGACCTATGCCTAGGGCAGCAATAAATGTTACATACATTAATAAAGTAGAAAATGTAATTATAATGAAAAGTAGTATTTGCTTATAGTTAAAAAAAATGTATTATAAATAAGTGTTTCTTTGTTTTTGTTTCTCTTTAGAGGTGATCACAGATAAGGAGTGTAGGCATTAAATGTAATAGTGTACGGTAGGGTTACCATAGCAACTAACTTCTTATGGCGTGATTTTCGAGAAAGATGATGTAGGATGGAAGTGATAAAACAACGTTAACTTACACTTACTCGAAAAGAGCAACTGCACGCACTGTGCAAAATATTTCAATGGAAACCTGGTGCTTAAATGGAGCAGTAAACTGCTTTTAGCTGTTGGCAACTTGGGTAGCTCCATTTTTTACAGCTTAGTGGAAACAAGCCCTAACTCTTTAGATCAGTATCGGTTTATATATATATATATATATATATATATATATATATATATATATATATATATATATATATATATACAGGGAGTGCAGAATTATTAGGCAAATGAGTATTTTGACCACATCATCCTCTTTATGCATGTTGTCTTACTCCAAGCTGTATAGGCATCTCTGTAATGAGAAGGGGTGTGGTCTAATGACATCAACACCCTATATCAGGTGTGCATAATTATTAGGCAACTTCCTTTCCTTTGGCAAAATGGGTCAAAAGAAGGACTTGACAGGCTCAGAAAAGTCAAAAATAGTGAGATATCTTGCAGAGGGATGCAGCACTCTTAAAATTGCAAAGCTTCTGAAGCGTGATCATCGAACAATCAAGTGTTTCATTCAAAATAGTCAACAGGGTCGCAAGAAGCGTGTGGAAAAATCAAGGCGCAAAATAACTGCCCATGAACTGAGAAAAGTCAAGCGTGCAGCTGCCAAGATGCCACTTGCCACCAGTTTGGCCATATTTCAGAGCTGCAACATCACTGGAGTGCCCAAAAGCACAAGGTGTGCAATACATGGCCAAGGTAAGAAAGGCTGAAAGACGACCACCACTGAACAAGACACACAAGCTGAAACGTCAAGACTGGGCCAAGAAATATCTCAAGACTGATTTTTCTAAGGTTTTATGGACTGATGAAATGAGAGTGAGTCTTGATGGGCCAGATGGATGGGCCCGTGGCTGGATTGGTAAAGGGCAGAGAGCTCCAGTCCGACTCAGATGCCAGCAAGGTGGAGGTGGAGTACTGGTTTGGGCTGGTATCATCAAAGATGAGCTTGTGGGGCCTTTTCGGGTTGAGGATGGAGTCAAGCTCAACTCCCAGTCCTACTGCCAGTTTCTGGAAGACACCTTCTTCAAGCAGTGGTACAGGAAGAAGTCTGCATCCTTCAAGAAAAACATGATTTTCATGCAGGACAATGCTCCATCACACGCGTCCAAGTACTCCACAGCGTGGCTGGCAAGAAAGGGTATAAAAGAAGAAAATCTAATGACATGGCCTCCTTGTTCACCTGATCTGAACCCCATTGAGAACCTGTGGTCCATCATCAAATGTGAGATTTACAAGGAGGGAAAACAGTACACCTCTCTGAACAGTGTCTGGGAGGCTGTGGTTGCTGCTGCACGCAATGTTGATGGTGAACAGATCAAAACACTGACAGAATCCATGGATGGCAGGCTTTTGAGTGTCCTTGCAAAGAAAGGTGGCTATATTGGTCACTGATTTGTTTTTGTTTTGTTTTTGAATGTCAGAAATGTATATTTGTGAATGTTGAGATGTTATATTGGTTTCACTGGTAAAAATAAATAATTGAAATGGGTATATATTTGTTTTTTGTTAAGTTGCCTAATAATTATGCACAGTAATAGTCACCTGCACACACAGATATCCCCCTAAAATAGCTAAAACTAAAAACAAACTAAAAACTACTTCCAAAAATATTCAGCTTTGATATTAATGAGTTTTTTGGGTTCATTGAGAACATGGTTGTTGTTCAATAATAAAATTAATCCTCAAAAATACAACTTGTCTAATAATTCTGCACTCCCTGTATATATATATATATATATATATATATATATATATATATATATATATATATATATATATATATATATAAACAAAAATAGTGTTCATTATCTATGTTTTATTACTAGAAGACTATTTTCTCCCTAGACCAGGCACTATATAAATTATTAATGTCCCACAACATTTTGCACTTTTGCACTGTTTTACATTTCAGTCACAGTTTAATTGATTTAGATCAATATAAAATTTATACTCTTAAGTCTAAATAAGGCTCAACACAATTGTGAAAATTTCTGGCGCCAGTGCTATTTTTGACACAGCGTTTCAACTTTAAATCAACTCCTATTTATATTTATTTATGATCCATATCCTTATAACAGGAAACATAACATCAAAACTTAATGCACTTTCACTTCTTAACTGCTTAAAACCACAAGTTCCCTTTTATTAGTAGGTTCCCTATTTCAATGGACTTTGTACACACAAGTCTCAGTCTTGGCAGCTTTAATCAGCCTGTGTCCTGGCATTTTCTAATAGCTTCCAGCCCATGTGGAAATAAGGAATCTTTTGCAACAAGAAAAGGAACTCAGACAACAGATAAAAATACTATTATTCTCCCACAAAAATAAAAGAGCTTTTGAACTATGTTTTTTGATACTGGAATTTTGTTTTTTCTTTTCTATTCATCTTCCGTGAATCGTTTCTCAACATTCTAAATTTGGATATTCACCACCAATAATGTGTGGCATGTGTCTTTGTATTACACATGGAAACACAGCATTCCTCAGTAGCATATGAATGGGTATAATTGGTCTTTGGACTTTTCCCTCCTACTGAGTGAGTTCAAAGCTTTATTCTGTCAATGGCAGTACTGCTTAAATAGACCATTTTAGATTTTCCTGCCTAATGAATGGTGTAATTTAGTTCTTGTAACCAATTTCAGTTTTAGATGTACTAGTTGTTAATTTTGTTTCTGAGTCTTATTATTTGGTGTATCGATAGCAACCCTACGGTTTTCCCCTGTGGTAGACTATAACATGATACTCTGGCATCTGTTTCTGGAGATGAAGGGGGGACTTTGGTGTATTAATGAAGATTAATGACTATATATAGGCATGTTGTTAGTAAGAGAAGTCAAGAATGGAATACAAAAATGTTTAATCAAAATGTCACTTGAAGTATAAAAAGTCCATCATTGACAAAAAAAAAGTTACGTAAATCGTAATAAATAATCTCATAAAAACTAAAGATAAATAATAACTTCAGCCAAGTTGGCATTTTGTGTAAATTTTATCTTAACCCCTTAACGACATGAGTCGTACAGGGTACGTCGCACACAACCTGGTCTTTAAAGACCAGTGACGTACCCTGAACGACTTTGGGGATTAAAGCGGCTGGAAGCGATCCTGATCGCTTCCAGCCGCTTTACGGTTATTGCAGTGATGCCTCGATATCGAGGGACCCTGCAATAACATTTTTCCCCCATCCGATGCAGAGAGAGCCACTCTGTGGCCCTCTCTGCACCGGCATCGATGGCCGCAATCGTTGGTGGGTGGGAGCTGACCGTGGGAGGCGGGTGGGCGGCCATCGGTGACAAATTGAAGACAGAGGGGGCGAGATCGGGGGTGGGGTTGTTGGGCGGGCTCACGGGAGCGCGTGCGTGCACGGGGGCCGGTGGGTGGGCGCGTGCACGGGGAGGGAAAGGGTGGGAACCGCTACACTACAGCAAAATCATTATATAAGACTGGCAGTAAGGGGGGATAAAATCCCTAACAAAAGTAAATCTAAGGGATCTGGGAGCGGGTGGGGGATTTGTCTGTGGGGGGGGGGAGCTACACTACAGAAAAAATGGAAAAAAAATAAAAAAAACCCTAAAAAAAAACATTTGTATTTGCAAACAGGGTACTGGCAGACAGCTGCCAGTACCCAAGATGGCTCCCAGTAAGTTAGAGGTGGAGGGTTAGAGAGCTGTTTGGGGGGGATCAGGGAGGTTGGAGGCTAAGGGGGGATCCTACACAGCTGCATATGTAAATATGCTTTACAATTTTTTTTAAAATTTTAAATATACCTTTTATTTTAGTACTGGCAGACTTTCTGCCAGTACTTAAGATTGCGGGGACAATTGTGGGATGGGGGAGGGAAGAGAGCTGTTTGGGAGGGATCCTGGGGTGTGATGTGTCAGGTGGGAGGCTGATCTCTACACTAAAGCTAAAATTAACCCTGCAAGCTCCCTACAAATTACCTAATTAACCCCTGCACTGCTGGGCATAATACACGTGTGGTGCGCAGCGGCATTTAGCGGCCTTATAATTACCAAAAAGCAACGCCAAAGCCATATATGTCTGCTATTTCTGAACAAAGGGGATCCCAGAGAAGCATTTACAATAATTTATGCCATACTTGCAAAAGTTGTTTGTAAATAATTTCAGTGAGACACCTAAAATTGTGAAAAATTTTACATTTTTTTTTAATTTGATCGCATTTAGCGGTGAAATGGTAGCATGAAATATACCAAGATGGGCCTAGATCAATACTTGGGGTTGTCTACTATACTACACTAAAGCTAAAATTAACCCTAGATGCTCCCTACATGCTCCCTAATTAATCCCTTCACTGCTGGGCATAATACATGTGTGATGCGCAGTGGCATTTAGCGGCCTTCTAATTACCAAAAAGCAACGCCAAAGTCATATATTTCTGCTATTTTTGAACAAAGGGGATCCCAGAGAAGCATTTACAACCATTTATGCCATAATTGCACAAGTTGTTTGTAAATAATTTCAGTGAGAAACCTAAAGTTTGTGAAAATATTTGGGAAAAAGTGAACACTTTTTTTTATTTGATTGCATTTGGTGGTGAAATGGTGGCATGAAATATACCAAAATGGACCAAGATCAATACTTTGGGATGTCTTCTAATAAAATATATATACATGTCAAGGGTTAATCAGGGATTCTTGACAGATATCAGTGTCCCAATTTAACTAGCGCTAATTTTGAAAAAAAATGGTTTGGAAATAGCAAAGTGCTACTTGTATTTATGGCCCTATAACTTGCAAAAAAAACAAAGAACATGTAAACATTGGGTATACTCAGGACAAAATTTAGAAACTATTTAGCATGGGTGTTTTTTGGTGGTTGTAGATGTGTAACAGATTGTGGGGGTCAAAGCTAGAAAAAGTGTGTTTTTTTCCATTTTTTCCTAATATTTTATCATTTTTTTTAAAGTAAATGATAAGATATGATGAAAATAATGGTATCTTTATAAAGTCCATTTAATGGCGAGAAAAACAGTATATAATATGTGTGGGTACAGTAAATGAGTAAGAGGAAAATTACAGCTAAACACAAACACCGCAGAAATTTAAAAATAGCCCTGGTCCTTTAGGGAAAGAAATTGAAAAATGGCCTTGGTCCTTAAGGGGTTAAAGTAATTTTTTTGTATAAGTAAATCAGAGAGTCTGGGGCCGATTTAAGAAAGTGCGAGCGGAAATGATACGATGTAGAGTATCATTTCCGCAGCACATCGAAAAATGCAGACAGCATACGCTGTCGGCATTTATCATTGCACAAGCAGTTCTTGTGAACTGCTTGTGCAATGCCACCCCCTGCAGATTTGCGGCCAATCGGCCACTAGCAGGGGATGTCAATCAACCCGATCATATAGGATCGGCGGATTGATCTCCACAGCCTCAGAGCAGGCGGACAAGTTAGGGAGCAGTTGTCTTTAGACCGCTGCTTCATAACTGCGGTTTCCGGCGAGCCTGAAGGCTCATGCGGAAAAAGGGGCATTCGGAGCTTGATAATTCGGCCCCTCTGTCTTATCTTATTGGTTTTCCTTTATTAATGAAGAATACACGAATATATTGAGAAATTGTAATCATTATTTAACCATTAAAACAACTTGGTGTATCAGGGTGATGAGTCATTAGTTTTTTCTTCTATATTTTTGTTTCCTAATGAAATCTTTGTGCCTCTCCCTGTGTGCTGCTTTGTGCCCCATCAGTGTATTTTTGTTTACCATCCTCAGCTATTTTTTGTTATGTACAGACAGACCCATTCATAAAAGGCAACTGGTGCCAAATTCAGGAGTGGCACAAATACGCAGTATAACATGCTAACCATTACTATATTACACTATTAGCTTTTAAATACCTAATATTTGCTACAAATATCTTACAGCACAATTCTAGCCTTTTTCTAAAAATGAACACCAAGATTTATAAGGAAAATAGAGACGTGCACTTTGATGAAAGATACCAGATGGGGTCAATGTGAAAGGTTTTTCTGTGTTCATTGAGAAAGCCCGTGTAATGCCAAATGTGTATTGAAATTTGAAGCTTCACTACTTGCCATAGATAGCAAATTGTGGATTGTCAGCACATGGAGAATTAGTGCAATTTTATGCTTGTTGTACATCACCATTGTCACAATAGTTTGTGTGTACAATGTGGCTATTTGAGCAGAAGCATACTGTTTGATAGGACATTACTACATATCATGTATCTATAGACTGCAGTGACAGCTAATTATACAGAGAGAGGGTATGTAAGGTGGTATCGACTAGGGAATTGTCTTCAAGAGCCATCTGAAGAGGTCACATGACATCCATAAAATGCAGATAAGCTTTTACAATTTTAACTCTTCTGAGTTAAATTTAAATAGTGTTATATTTAGAAAGGTGAGTTTCTTTAAGGTTTTTATTGAGTCATATTTGCTTTGTATGATTCTTTTAGCTATGCTAAAGAAGTGAAGCTGTAGAATATGCTCTGTAGGACATGTAGGCCCTAGATGAGCTATTTCTCTTTTTACAATGTGTCCACTAATAAAACTATTAACTGAACATAAACATCAATTATTTTTTTGTGTGTGTGGAAGATTTATTTTATTTGACATAAAATGTACGTTCAACATCAAGGTAGCAAAAATCATGCTCCTCAAATGTCTTAAAATCTTTCTAGTTTTCTATCCTTATGTCATGATTTGATTTGACCTTGATTGAGCTTATGGGTATCAATGAAAATAAATCAGCTTGCTACAAACTATTGCTTTATGGCTGATCTGAGATAACCAACCTTAATGAAGGTAAGTCTCATTTGGCTAATATTTTAATCCTGTGGCAATTGTTTTCATTCAGAGAAACAGATACTGGTAAATATTGTCACAGTTGTGAAATGAATGTGATTAAAATCCTTGTTTTAATGTACCAGCAGTTGAATATTAACACCACATAATTTACAGGTATAGCCATTATATTTGTATTAGTCTTGTTGCTATTAGTTTTGCACTGTTGCTAAGCTGCCACTTTCTGGCTTTTTTTTTCACCAGCTCAAAGCTGCTGTAAACTACTGGCTGCAAATCTTACAAAGGTTCCTAAGGACATTTCTAATTTACAACATTTTCTGCACAATTATTAGAATTATATTACTTTTTAGGAGCTTTTTTGACCTTCCAGAGAACAACAGATTTCAACTGGAGAGATCAGAAGACAGAATAGCCTCAAAACCAGACTTAATTTAATGGAGGCCATCTCCTATGGGAAGATGCCTTTGTTTTTATTCTATGATTGCCATGCAGAATCTACTTAAAATGTACCTTCATGTAGTCTGTGAGATCATTGGAAGTAATCATTCTTTTTTACAAGATCATTTTTGAATTCCCAGCATGTTAATGGCAATTAGGATTATGTGGTAATACCCAGACATAATATAGAAGGATTTGTTGGGACCTAACCTAAAGTAGAGTTCTAAGATCTGTCCCTTTATGGAAATGCTGCTGCTTATCCCTGTGATTCTGGTATTCCTGTTGCTGCTGAGGGAGTTTCTTTTTACTGGTGATGAGGTGGTCTACCTCTCTACTGGTTTTGACAATGCACATAATGTTGCTCTGTTGGGAAACCATATGGAGGGAGATTAGAGCACCAAGGATATTTATATCTGAGGAGGCTGGTTAGCAGCAAATGGGAATCAGGTTTTGCCAAGCCTAGGCTCTTATCTAAGGAGCTTGTTTGAACAATATAGTCACTGATTCCCTTGTAGAATTGTAGGTGCTTTTGTTTAAGTTCTTGGATGTTTAGTTTGCTGAAATCAAGCACAGAAACAAGTGAGAGGACTATGAACTGTGTTTGCCCATAATACTTTTTTTTTTTTTATCTAAAAAAGACTCTTATTATTTGCTTGACCTCGTAAAATCAATCTGACTTCTTTATAATTTAAAGGGACCCAAATTGTTTCTTTCAGATAGAGCATACAATTTTGAACTTTGAAATGTACTTATATTATCAATTTTGCTTAATTCTCTTGGTATCCTTTATTGAAGTAGCAGCAGTGCACTACTGGGAGGTAGCTGTACACATCAGTAAGTCAATGACAGCAGGCATATATGTGCAAACACCAATCAGCAGCTAGCTCTCGGCTCCTGAGCCTACCTCTCTCTCTCTCTCTTTCCATATAGGACCAGCACTCTAACATTGCATATTACAGTCAACCATTAGGTATATATAGACAAATGACTCCTCTCTCTTTTCATGGTTTTTCACTCATTTATTAATTCCAACATTTCGGTCCTTTCTTGGGACTTTGTCAATACAATACAACAGTTTCTAATACAGTACTTATACCCTGATAAACCACTCCCCCACTCACTCATATGATGCTACATTGCCCTTTAGTGGAAAAATTTGAATACTGCTGATTCCTGGGTACTTCCATTTCAATATTTCTAACTAGAAAAGAATATAAATATAAATATAAATATAAATATAGCATTAATGCATCACGTGACAGATATATATTCTCTTATGGTACAGTACAATAATATACATGAAATAAAACAATCTAAAGTTTCTAATACCTTATTCCTGATATTCATAGCCCTATTTTTGCTCTAAATAGATTTTTTCTATTTTGATATTTTGGTCATATCACATTGGTCACTTATAGAGACTGTCAGGGTGCCAGGAATCAGACTGAGACGAGAAGTGCAAAAATAATCACACCTTTATTAATAGCAAAAAATAATAAAAAGTCTACAAGTCAAATAACAAGCCAGGAGTCAAAACCAGAGCTGGTAGTCAGACGAGCCTAGTCTGGAGCCAAAGCGAATAGTCAGACGAGCCAGAATCAGGAACAAGGAAAACAGCAGAGTCAGGAACAAGCCAGGGATCAGGAACCAGGAAGGACGTCAGGCAGCCAGGTAATACACAGGAACTCTCACAAACAGGTCTGAGACAACGCAAAGGTAAATCATACTGAACAGAGGCCCTTTAAATAATAAGTGATGAGCTGCTGCAGAAGGACATACTAGTGTTCCTTAGAGGTGGCAAAACGAACAGAATTGCGAAAGCAATCTTGAACAGACATAAACAACTGGGAGGTATCGGGGCCCCTAATTTAACAGAATACTACACTGCGGCCAGATTAGCACAAGACACTTTACTACTAAAGAGAAACAATGAGACTATCTGGCCTACCCTAGAAGCAACATTGGGTGGTTGGGGCGAGACTGACGCAATTATTTGGGACCCCGGGAGTCCACAGAACAATAAGGAGACCACTAGACCGTACACTACAAATCTCACAGTAAACACCTGGAAAAAGGCAAGAGCCAAATACAACCTCATGCCACAATATTCTTTATACATCCCGATAAGATATATTTTACCCGACGATCTCGGGGCTCAGCTACAGAAATGGGAAAATAAAGGTCTATATAGGGTGGCAGACTTTATGGTGGGCGGACACACACTTTCATTTAATCAACTTCAGACGAAATTAAATCCCTTACAACTACACTGGTACATTTACTTGCAGACACGGTCGGCTATTCAGTCATATCTGAGAAACCCAAGAGAAAGTAACATCACACCAATAGAAACTCTATGCAAATCAGAAGGCCGTAACAAACATACCATCTCTATCTTATACGTAGCCATACAGGCTTCACAGATAACTACAAAATCCTCCACAATGTTGGCGTGGGAGAGAGAATTACTTACCTGTAAAGATATTAAAGAGTGGGAAACAATATTTCAAAATGCAGAAAAAGGGCTTATAAGTGTAGACCTCAAAGAAAATATCACTAAAACCATACACCGTTGGTATCTGACGCCCACAAGAACGGCTCACATGCATAAACAGGGAAATGCCCTCTGTTATAGAGGTTGCGGAGAAATTGGAACATACAGGCATATGTGGTGGGACTGTAGAGAAATTACAGAGATATGGAAACAACTATCCTTCTTTCTTAGTCAAATCCTGAATGAGACTATAGATCTAACAATCCAACAGGCTCTCTTACATATACCCATAAATAGATTTAATAAACATATTAACACATTTATTAGGATAATATGCACAGTCACAAGGACTTGCATAGCTAGACATTGGAAAACAGGTAGCCCAATCTGGACAGAGATATATAATAAAATCCAATACACATATAATATGTATGAGTTGGCATCACATACTCTTGATAATAAAGAAGTCGTTCAAGCGGTATGGTATTACTGGATAACTAAATGAGCACTAGACATATAGGACTAGCGGGAGATGTAACCTAAGGTGGTTACTACTAATATAAAAACCCTTATCTACCGATGTACAAATAACAAAAAACAAAATACGATGTGTCGTCATTTCCCTTCCCCACCCCTATTGCCCTTTTCTGTATTGCCTCCCATATACTTATCTTTTTCTGATGTTAGACTATCTCGGCTTACATTATTTAGAGATAGAATGATTAGTACTGGAAGCAGTGAAAGCTTAAACATAGCTCAGCAACAGGTGGAGTTATACTTGGATATTGAGAGTATGCTATTCCAATAGAGAGTCTACTTATCAGCACAGAAAATGAATGGACTAAGTGTCATTAACGTCAAAAGACGACAGGACTCTACTATTATTCTACAAGTGCTGAGATTACATAGCTAGTTAAATTTAGCCAGATATGAATAGAATGTTATAAAGTTTGTGAATCTAATCATTTGTCATACAGAAATGTTATTGCACAAACCTAATCTCTGGAACCCGAGATGGTGGAGTTCGATGCAGAGGAAGGTATTTTTGTTTTTGTATTTGTTCATTACTTCAAACCAATAAAAATTATTCAAACATAAATAATAAGTGATGACATCACAATTCTGAGACTGCATCCTGTCTCACATGGATGATGCACACCAGTCTGGCTATAAAAGGAAGTGCAGGAATTGAGCAGCATCCCCCACAATGCACCACAGTCAGGAAAAGAGGTGAGTAAAATGGCTGCCAGCAGCACATGGCAAACACAACAGGGAGAAAACCCTGACAGTACCCTCCCCTCAACGACCCCTCCCCCACGGGAGGACAAAAGGTTTATTGGGGAAACGGGCACGGAAGGCATGGAGGAGGGCGGTAGCATGAACATCAGAGGAGGGAATCCAAGAACGCTCCTCCGGACCGTAGCCCCTCCAGTGAACCAAATACTGTACACGGCCCCTGGACAAACGAGAGTCAAAAATGCTGCTGACCTCATACTCCTCATGGTTGTTAACAAAGATAGGATGGGGAAGAGGCAACACAGTGGTAAACCGATTACAAACCAATGGTTTCAAGAGGGAGACATGAAAAACATTGGAGATGCGCATAGCAGGAGGAAGGTCAAGAGCGTAGGCCACAGGATTAACCCGTCGGAGTATTCGAAAAGGACCAACATAATAGGGAGCCAATTTATTGGAAGGCACACAAAGGTTCAAGTTGCGGGAGGACAACCAAACTCTCTCACCAACCCGGTAGGAAGGTGCGGGCAGACACCTATGATCAGCCTGGAACTTTTGGCGCTGCATAGAACGATGAAGGCAATCCTGAATCTGCACCCACGTGGAAAGGAGTTGCCGGAGATGCTCCTCCAAAGCCGGAATACCCTGAGACATGAATGAATCGGGCAACACGGATGGTTGAAACCCATAATTTGCCATGAACGGGGATAACTTAGAGGAAGCATTAATAGCACTATTACGAGCAAACTCTGCCCAAGGTAACAGTTCAGACCAATTATTGTGGTGATCTGAGACATAGCAACGGAGGAACTGTTCCAGAGCTTGATTAGACTGTTCCGCAGCCCCATTGGATTGAGGGTGATATGCCGAGGAGAAGGAAAGCTGGATCCCCATTTGAGCACAAAAGGAACGCCAAAATCTGGAGACAAACTGGCTACCCCGGTCTGACATTATTTCCTTGGGTAACCCATGTAAACGGAAGACCTCCCGGGCAAAAATTGAAGCAAGCTCCTGAGCGGTAGGCAGCTTCATCAAGGGAATGCAATGTGACATTTTAGAAAAATGGTCAACCACCATATGGATAACAGTATTGCCATTGGAAACAGGGAGCTCGACAATGAAGACCATGGTAGCAGTAAATGGATCATACTCAGATTGGACAAAGGTAATCAGTGGCGTCCCCCAGGGATCAGTACTGGGCCCTGTTCTTTTTAATATTTTTATAAATGACTTGGAGCAAGGATTAAATAGCGACATCTCTATTTTTGCAGATGATACTAAGTTAAGTAAGGTCATTAGGTCAGAGCAGGATGAACTCTCTTTGCAAAGGGATTTGCTAAAATTAGAACTATGGGCAAGTGAATGGAAAATGAGATTTAATACGGAAAAATGTAAGGTTCTACATTTTGGAAGTAAAAATAAGCAGGCTATGTATTTTTTAAATGGGACAAGACTTAGCCAAACACAGGAGGAAAGGGATTTGGGAGTAGTAATAGATAACAAGCTAAAGATGAGTGCACAATGCAGGGCAGCGGCTTCAAAGGCTAATAAGATACTAGCATGTATTAAAAGAGGCATTGATTCAAGGGAGGAAAGCATAATTCTGTCATTATATAAAGCCCTGGTAAGACCTCACCTTGAGTTTGGAGTGCAGTTCTGGGGACCGATTGCTAAAAAAGATATTGCAGAACTAGAAAAAGTTCAGAGAAGGGCCACAAAGCTAATAAGGGGATTGGAGAAATTAACCTATGAGGAGAGGCTAGCCAAACTGGGTCTGTTCTCTTTAGAAAAAAGGCGCTTGAGAGGTGACATGATTACTTTATATAAATATATTCAAGGCCCATATACAGAGATGGCAGAAGCTCTTTTTATTCCAAGAAAATTGGTTCTGACAAGAGGTCATAATTTAAGGTTGGAGGAAAGGAGATTTAATCTCCTGCAACGGAAACGTTTTTTCACTGTAAGAGCAATAAAATTGTGGAACTCATTACCAAAGGAGGTAGTGAATGCCAATACCATAGATACATTTAAAAATAGTCTGGATAAATTTCTGTATATAAACAAAATTCATGGATATGATTGCTAGTATTAAATGGGTCACATTTTAATGGGGTTATTTAAGCTTAACTGGAGCTTTTTGTAAGTATTTTAGATTTGTATAGGTTGAACTCGATGGACTTCAGTCTTTTTTCAACCTTATCTACTATGTTACTATGGAAAGATGTGTCCAAGGACACTCACCATTAGCAATAGGTTGAAGAAGACCCACAGAAAGATGTTGAGGAGTCTTATTCTGTGCACAAACTGAGCAGGAGGCAACATACGCAGCAACATCAGAATGAAGACCTGGCCACCAGAATTGTCAAGTGATAGACCAAATCATTTGGTTCTTGCCTGGGTGACCTGCGGCTTTAGGATAGTGGTAAGTGTGCAAAAGTTTAGTTCGAAGATTCTCAAGAACAAAACACTTACCACTAGGTTTCTCAGGAGGTGCATTGGTTTGTGCAGCCAGGATCTCCTCCCCCAAGGCAGAAGTCAAATTAGTACGTATGGTAGCCAAAATATGGTCAGGAGGTATAACAGGAGTAGGTACAGACTCCTCCTTGGACAGAGGCGAAAATTCTTGAGAGAGGGCATCAACCCTAAAATTCTTACTACCAGGCAGGTAGGAGACCACATAATTAAAGTGAGACAAAAATAGCGCCCATCTGGCCTGTCGGGGCGACAAACGTTTTGCTTCAGATAGATAAGTTAAATTCTTGTGGTCAGTAAGAATGAGCACTGGCACGCTAGTACCCTCGAGAAGATGCCTCCATTCCTTAAGTGCCAAAATTATGTCCAGTAATTCCCTGTCCCCAATTTCATAATTGCACTCCGCTGGAGACAATTTCTTAGAGAAGAAACCACACGGATGCAAGGAACCGTCAGGCGTAGGACATTGAGACAAGAGGGCACCTACTCCAGTCTCAGACGCATCGACCTCAAGAACGAAAGGCAGGACAGGGTTAGGATGAGCCAGAACTGGAGCGGCAGCAAAGGCATTCTTAAGACTATCAAAGGCCTTAATGGCAGTAGGTGACCAATGGAGTGGATCATTCTCTTTACGGGTCATGCCTATGATAGGTTTGACCAAGGAAGAAAAGTTTTTAATAAACTTTCTATAGTAATTGGCGAACCCCAAAAAACATTGAATAGACTGAAGACCAACTGGGCGAGGTCACTGCAGAAATTCAGATAACTTGTCAGGATCCATGGAGAACCCTGCAACGGAGATAACATAACCTAGGAAGGTTACTTGAGTCTGATGGAACTCACATTTCTCGAGTTTACAAAACAGGCCGTTCTCGCGTAGTCTCTGAAGAACCCGTGTAACATCAGAACGATGAGCTTCAAGTGTGGGGGAGTGTATGAGGATGTCGTCTAAGTACACCACAACACACTGTTGCAATATATCTCGTAAAACATCATTAATAAATTCCTGAAAAACAGCAGGAGCATTACATAGGCCAAAGGGCATTACAAGATACTCATAATGCCCGCTCCTGGTGTTAAATGCTGTTTTCCATTCGTGGACCTCCTTAATCCTAACGAGATTGTACGCTCCTCTCAAATCAAGTTTAGTAAAGACCGTAGCTCCCTTGAGGCGGTCAAAGAGTTCCGTAATGAGCGGAATAGGGTAAGCATTCTTAATGGTAAGATGATTAAGACCCCTATAATCGATACATGGTCTTAACCCACCACCCTTTTTCTTCACAAAAAAGAAGCCAGCCACTGCAGGAGAGCAGGATTTGCGGATGATCCCCGATGCGAGCATCGGCAACATACTCCTCCATAGCACAATTCTCTGCAACAAACAGAGGGTACACCCGGCCCCAAGGAGGAATGGCTCTGGGTTGCAGCTCTATGGCACAATCATAAGACCAGTGAGGAGGCAATGTACTGGCACGCACATTGTCAAACACGTCTAGGAACTCTCTGTACTCCTCTGGCAATTGAGATAACGAAGAAGTGCACAAGACTTTAACTGGTTTCCGAAGACAAGTGGAAATACATTGCGGGGACCACGACAAAATTTTGGACCTGCGCCAGTCGAGACTGGGATTGTGCTTTTGGAACCAGGGATAACCCAGAACAACCGGAAAATGCAGAGAGTTTATCACCTGGAACTGGAGGGTTTCAAAATGGAGAGCCCTAACAGCCATGGACAATGGAGCAGTTTCGTGAGTAACGAGTGCGGGCTGAAGGGGCCTGCCATCAATGGCCTCAATAGCAAGCGGAACGGACCGAGGCAAAACAGGAATGGAGTGCTTTGATACAAAAGCACTGTTAATGAAATAGCCCGCAGCACCGGAGTCAACAAGAGCCTGAGGGACTATGGAGGAGTCCACCCATGAAAGGACAACCATGACCAAAGGTTTCTCCGGGAATGAGGATAAACCTCCCAAGGTCTGCCTCCGACAGGACCTTAGGTGTGAGCGTTTCCCAGCCGTGTAGGACAAGACTTCAAAAGGTGACCCTGTAACCCACAATAGAGGCAGAGCCCCTCCCTCCTCTTAAAGGCCCTCTCCGCCATGGAGAGATGTGTGAATCCCAGCTGCATCGGCTCAGTAGTACCTGGTGACTCGGGACCAGGAGGCATGGGAGGAGAGGGAAGCATGGGTGGGAATGAACACGTAGGAGACAACGGAACAGGAGGCTTCCGCAAGCGCTCCTTGAAAGAGGGCCTCTCTCTGAGTCTGATGTCAATTAGGATCAAAAAAAGACAGCAATGCCTCGAGATCCTCTGGTAAATCTCTGGCAGCAACTTCATCTTTAATCGCATCAGAGAGCCCATGAAAGAAGGCGGCAACAAGGGCTTCATTGTTCCAACCTACCTCTGCGGCAAGCGTACGGAACTCAATAGCATACTGAGCAACAGATCTTGTACCTTGCTTAATGGACATGAGTCGTTTAAGAGCAGAGGAGGAGCGAGCCGGAACATCAAATACACTTTGAAAGGAGGCCACAAATATAGGGTAATTTGAAATCACAGGTTTATTAGTCTCCCACAAGGAATTAGCCCAGGCAAGAGCTGTGTCAGAGAGTAACGAGATGAGAAATCCCACCTTAGCTCTGTCAGAGGGAAACGCCTAAGGTATCATCTCAAAGTAAATGCCCACCTGGTTCAAAACCCCTCTGCACTGAATAGGATCGCCTCCATATCACTGAGGTAGAGGTGCAGAACCGGACATGCTCCTGGTAGGACTCGATGCAGCAGTGGAAACCGGAGCAGCCATAACTTGCGGGACACTTTGGTCCAAATGTGTAGTGCGAGTCAGCAGGGTTTGCAGGGCTAGTGCAAATTGATCCAAGCAGTGATCCTGTTCATCCATCCTGGAAATGATGGCAGGTAAAGGTGGATTATTAGCACCATCTTTGAGTAATGTCAGGGTGCCAGGAATCAGACTGAGAAGAGAAGTGCAAAAATAATCACACCTTTATTAATAGCAAAAAATAATAAAAAGTCCACAAGTCAAATAACAAGCCAGGAGTCAAAACCAGAGATGGTAATCAGACTAGCCGAGTCAGGAGCCAAAGCGAATAGTCAGGCGAGCCGGAATCAGGAACAAGGAAAATAGCAGAGTCAGGAACAAGCCAGAGATCAGGAACCAGGAAGGACGTCAGGCAGCCAGGTAATACACAGGAACTCTCACAAACAGGTCTGAGACAACGCAAAGGCAAAGCATACTGAACAAAGGCCCTTTAAATAATAAGTGATGACATCACAATTCTGAGACTGCATCCTGTCTCATATGGATGATGCACACCAGTTTGGCCATAAAAGTAAGTGCAGGAAATGAGCAGTATCCCCCACAATGCACCATAGTCAGGAAGAGAGGTGAGTAAAATGGCTGCCAGCAGCACATGGCATACACAACAGGGAGAAAACCCTGACAGAGACATTGGTCACTTATAGAAAGCAGGAGAGATACAGGTATGGGTTCAAGACTCTGGGGTGCACTGTGTCAAGTTCAGAGGAATATAGGTGCATTAGCAAGTTTGATCCAACCACTCGTAATCCTTATATAACCAGTTTATTGGAAAAAGATTTAGGGATCCTTACTAAGACACCCTCCTTCAATAAACCTAACTTTGAAAGTTTGGAATGGGACACACTGAAAGGCCTAAAAAATAACAGGGATATTATCGTGAAGCCTGCTGACAAGGGTGGAAGAATTGTCCTAATGGACTATAAGGACTATCAGGGAGAGTCATTAAGACAACTAAGCAATTGTGAAAACTGTATTAAACTTTACAGGAACCCCACCCTTGATTATAAGAAGACGCTAAATAATATTCTGTTAATGGGCTCACAAAATGGATGGATCTCTGAAGGAGAAAGAAATTTCATGAGTACTGAATGCCCTAAGACACCAGTCTTTTACATACTCCAGAAAATTCATAAATCCTTGGACAATCCCCCAGGGAGACCCATAATTTCAGATATGGAGTCATTAAATCAGCAAGTAGCCCCATATTTGGATGATATCTTTAGGAGTATGTGAAACAAACACCTTCCTATATAAAGGACTCAAACCATTTTCTAGAGACATTGGAGGATATAAGATCTTGTGGGGATGAAGTAATATTTTTGACCATGAATGTATCTAAGTTATACACCTGCATCCTTCATGAGGAAGGGATTGAGGGGGTCAGGAATTTGCTAAAGGAAAATGCTAGATCTGTAGTCCCTCCTATAGAGTATATAGTCCTACTGTTACACTTCATATTGCATAAAAATTATTTTAAATTTGAGAAAGATGTTTTCCTGCAATACATGGATACAGCCATTGACTCTCGGGTGGCACCAAGCTATGCTAATATTTTTATGCATTCATATGAACAAAGATATATTTAGTATAATTAAATGTTCATACAGTATGGTAGAAAATATAGGAGATTCATAGATGATGTATTTTTCCTCTGGTATAAGGGTAAGAGTACCCTAATTGCATTTGTAGAAGTTCTTAATAATGTGCATAGCCCTATCAAATTAGTTCCAAAATGGGACAAAGAAAAAATAGAATTCTTGGACATAGACCTATTCAAAGAGAATGGCAGGATTGAGACCAGGGTATATAGAAAGCCCACTGACAGGAATACCCTGGTAAGATATGAGAGATTTCACCCTAGACATCTACTTAACTCCATGCCAAAGGCTCAAATGTTGAGAGCTATCAAACTTACCTCTAAACCTGAGGAAATAGAGAGGGCAGTGAATGATATGGGTGAAAGATTCTCTAGAAGGGGATATCCAATTGAAATTCTGGAAGACAGTAAACTGCAGGCCAGAATGGGAAGATAACATACAAGAGACAAAAACAATGATGATAGGATGTTCTTTGTTACTGACTACATTGTTGATAGTTGGAAAGTGCGTAAAGCAGTTTATGACAATTGGAAAATCCTCCAAGGTGATGAACACCTGACTCCTTTTGTTAGAGAGTTCCCAATATTCTCTTAAAGAAAGGGATGTTCTATCAAGGACATGCTAGTACAGGCAGACCCTATTGAGAAATATGAAAGATCCATAAAACACTTTCTGATGAAGAAACCAGGGGTGTATAGATGCCATGGATGTGTGACATGTGACAGCTAAATTATGGGTAACACATTCACACATAGTCACACTGGAAAGGTGTATGAGGTCAGACAATCACTTAATTGTGAATTTAAGTATTTAGTCTACCTGATCAAATGCCAATGTGGGGAATGTACATAGGTAAAACTGAATGCATGCAAAAGGAGAGAATGGCAGTACACAGATCGAGCATTAGACTAGCACTAGAGAAGGGGAAATCATATATATATATATATATATATATATATATATATATATATATATATAAAAAAAAAAAGAACATAGGAATTTGAAGTATTCCAAACGCACCTTCGGTTTAAGCACAGTTGGTCTAGCGCAGTGTTGGGTTAATGAGAGAGTGACAAATAGAAAAAAAAATCCTTTACCACGCCCATAGAATTCTATGGGGAGGAGTTAGTGCGGATGCAATATTACTGAAGTTAGCCCATCTGAGTCTTTTGCTCACACGCCAACTTTTTACTTTCAACTTATAATAACAGTGCTAACTAATTTTTTACCTTAAGCTCAGTTTGCGTTTAAGAGAGATAAAGATTTATTGCTCCACTTGTAATCTAGGCCTAAGTCTGGTAAACACTGGTAAAAACTCTAGTAACTTGTGGAGACAAGGCATATTTGGCCTGTCTACTATGAGAGTGGAGGGCCCTCTAGTGGGTCTGTAACAACATTAAGGGCTTACCAACTTGAAGTCTGGAGAATGTGAGATTGTGTTTTGTTACAATGTTGCAAAGGAGGAGGCGGTGTTTGTTCTTACCTTTATAGGGTCCTGCAGCAGAGTATCCGGCCTCTTTTTGGTTCCAGACTTCAAGAGGAAAGTTTCTGTGTCCCTGAAGGAAGAGTGTTGAAGATGGATAGGTCTAGGAGGAAATCTCTGCCACCCAAGAGATACAGGGAGGTTGTTGAGATGACGTCCAGGAAAAGAGGACCTGCTAGACAGACAGAGGAGCATGGATCAGATGATGTGGTACCCCCAACCCCCCAAAAAACGCCCACCCAGAGAAGTTTTAATAAGGGAAAAGGGCCTGCAAAGGGGGGTAGGAAGGGTGCTGGGCCCAAATCGAGCCCCATAGTGAGGCCTGGGTTAATATCCGGATCGCAGCCGGGGGGAGTGGGCTGTGTGGAGGCCCAGGCTGGGCCTAGTGGGGGGCGGGAAGGCCCGCAGGTGCTGGCGGCCCCCCTTATGGATCCTGGGGTTGATTTGGGGAGGGAGAGTGCAGATCCCTTGAAAGCTTTGCCACCGGCAGCCATGGCGGCGGTAATGGCCCTGGCACAAACTTTGGCCTCTGCTATGGCCCCTTCTGCCCAGGTGCTGGGTCCGGCCGCGGCCCAGGCTGTCGGTGGTTTGGTGGTGATACAGCAGGCCGATGGGGCGGGGGGCCCGGTATCGGCGAGTGCAGAGTGCGCAGCGTGGCCTTCCCTCTCAGGTGGCGGGTCACGCAAGATCTACTCCTCTAGTTCGTCAGAGGAGGAGGATCTCGGCCGCCATCTTGGAGGGAGGCCTGAGGCTGGAGATGTCCCACCGCGCGACCGGAGCGGCCCAGGTAACTTGGGGAGGCTTCCGGTCGCGGGTGGGGTGACAACAGGCGGCAGCGGTGTGAGGCAGGAGCACTTACCCAGGGAGGCCAGGGTGCATGGTGCGGTTCAGGCTCAGGGGTGCAGCATGGAGGAGAGGCCCAGCACAAGTGCGCAGGCGCGCGCGTGTGCTGAAGGGCAGAGAATGACCGCGCATGCGCACATGGTTGTGGCGGCTGGTAGTCAGAGGTGTGAGGCTGTGACTGATGGTGCAGGGGGGGCTTCAACTTTGGTGGCAGCGCGTTTGGGTGAAAACGGTTCCCGTGCAGCTGCGCATGCGCACACGGGGACTGGAGTTTGTGAAGGTACAAGTGTGTCTGGTGCTGGGGGGAGCAGGAACGTTGTTGCTTGTAATTTAAGGCTCACGGATGCTAGAGGTGGCATGTTTGTGGGGAATGTTGCTAGGGGCTCAAGTGGGTCGCATGCGGGGATAACGCATGGCGGTGCCCATGGGGCACAGTATGGCATCAGTGGAGAGACAGTGCTTGGCGGGCATGGTTGTGGGATGTCTGCGAATGAGGAGTTAGGGGTTGCTGAGCGTGGGCCGACATTAGGACAGGTTACTACGATGCAGGTGCAGGAGGAGGTCATTAAGAGGGCTGTTGAATCTGCGCTGCATGAGATGGCAAGGAAGCAGGCTCCTCCCGGGTTGAGTGCACATGCTCAGGAGGGGTCTGATCAGGAAGTTTTGATTAGAAGAGCTGTGGCTGCAGCTCTAGGGATGAGTGCTGGTGGGGACCATAGGATGGAGGGGAGGAATGTCTCTTTTGGCGCACCACCTGTTGGCCAGAGTACTCCCCAAGTTGCTTTGTCTCCACAGGTACAGATTAGGCCTGCTTCAGCTATGGCGACCGAGGCTGGGGCACTGGTGGTGGCGAATCAGAGCAGCGAGCAGCTGGATCAGACAGGATCGTCGGCACCAGCACCCAGTGAAGCAAGCCGCCCTGGACATGGTGAGTACTACGCACCCCACACGCTACAGGCTGACACAGGGTCTTCATCTAGTGGCTCAGGGTCAGACAGTGGGGAGGACCTGGGACTAGTGGGGAAAGGCCAGCGTAGAATGTTTAGGTGGATCAAGAAGATGGCGGCAGGGCATGCGAAGAACAGGGCCAGGGGGTCGGGGCCCTTGGACGGGGAGCCTGGGGTCGCAAGACCTGAGGGAGGTGCCCCCGGGGCTGCCGTGCCTTGTAAGGTGGCGGCACAGGGGGACACTTACCCGTGCTTGGTTCATTAACTTTACGGTCACCTTAAGATGAAAACAATTACGAAAATACAGGAGGGTCGCTACGTTAATGTTTTCGACCTCTCACTGGACGCGTTTAGGGCGAAAGAAAGGGCCCAGGATGGATCCGGCCCTAAAAAGGTACGCAGGCCTGAAACGTACGAAGAATGGCTTAAATGCTTCAGAGTACTAGCGGCCTGCTATGTGGATAGGTGGCCGTTGCAAGGCCATAACCTCTTTAAGTATCAGGATACTATTGAGGATATCCACAACAGATTTAAAGAGGGTGCATGGCGGGAGTATGACATGGCCTTCAGGAGGAAGATGGTGGGGAACCCATTACTGCATTTCGGCACGCAGGATATGCACCTGTGGTCGAAATTAGGGCTGGAAGGCGGAACCCCACCCCCAGCGCAGGCGCGGCAGGGACTCCAGCGACAAGGGGCAAGAGTCAGAAGGCGGGGGCGCGAATGCTGGAAATTCCAGGACAAGCAGTGTGACAGGGGGAGCAATTGCTCCTTTCGGCACATATGCAGATACTGTGGTGGTCCCCACGCCGGAGCGGATTGCGGTAAATGCAAGGACCAGGGGCAGCTTAAACCAGCTCCAAAACCGGGAGTTGGGGTCAAGGGCCCCAACCCCGCTTAAGCTGCCTCCTATGCTAGCATGGCTGGCACACTACCCAGACCGGGTGGCAGCGGCGCTGCTCAGGGATGGCCTGGAGTGGGGTTTTGTGATCCCGGTGACGAGAAATGTCCAGGGGTCTGGGTTACACAAAAATTTGAAGACGGCTTATGAATTCCCGCACGTGGTACGGGATAAATTGGCGAAGGAAGTCGCGTTGGGTAGGGTGTCCGGCCCATTCGCGGAGCTCCCATTGGCGGATCTGGTGATCTCGCCTTTGGGGGTGGTGCCAAAAAAGGAGCCGGGGAAGTTCAGGCTGATTCATCACCTGTCTTTCCCAAAAGGGGGATCGGTCAATGACGCCATTGACCCCGAAATCAGCTCGGTGCATTACCAATCGTTTGATAATGCTCTAGAGGTGGTAAGGTCGTGTGGCCCGGGGGCACTGATGGCTAAGCTCGACATAAAGTCGGCGTTCCGTCTGCTACCCCTCCATCCCTCAGCATTTAGGCTCATGGGGATGAAGTTCGAGGGGTGTTACTACGTGGACAGGTGCTTACCAATGGGTTGCTTCTTGTCCTGCTCATTGTTCGAGTGCTTTAGTTCATTCTTGCACTGGGTGGTGGAAACGGCGTCAGGAGGTGGGGCGATTGCTCATTACCTTGACGATTTCCTATTGGTGGGAAGAGCGGGTTGCGCGGAATGCGACCAGCTCATGATGGTCATGAAGGAGCTGATGGCTCGTTTTGGGGTCCCCCTAGCGGATGAGAAGACGCAGGGGCCATGTACGTGCATAACATTTCTTGGGATAGAAATTGACACGGTGCATGCGGTTTGCAGATTGCCGGATGACAAAGTGCAACGTATGCTGCAGGCCGTCAGGGCATTTATGGGGCGGTCAAGGGTTCCCATTAAGGAGGTCCAATCTTTGCTTGGCCTTCTGAATATCGCAGGGTGTGTGATCCCAATGGGAAGGGTCTTCAACCGCCGCCTGGAAGGGCAATTGAAGGGCCCTCGGGGCCATGCAACATGGGCTCGGGTCACAGATGAGGTGAAGGAGGATCTAGAGGTGTGGGATAAGTTCTTGGTTAACTTCAACGGGGTTTGCCTGTGGAGGCACCCGCCAGTTTCGAATCAAGCCCTTCACCTCTTCACAGACGCAGCAGGCAGCTCGGGTTACGGAGCATACCTGGATGGGGAGTGGAGTGCGGCTCCATGGCCCAGAGACTGGATAGAGGCTGGGTGCGTCAGGAACCTAACGCTACTGGAGCTGTTCCCAATTATAGTAGCTGTGGAAATATGGGGTGCCCGGCTGGCAAACAGGTCGTGGTGTTTTGGACGGACAACCAGAGTGTGGTGTACGCCATTAACAGGTTGTCTGCGACTTCGCCTAATGTCGTGTGCTATCTGAGGCACTTGGTGTTGCGCTGCTTGCAGCTCAACATATGTTTCACCACCAAACACGTCCCAGGAGTGCGGACGCACTCTCTCGATTCAATTGGGGGCAGTTTAGAAAAGCAGCGCCCAGGGCGGCGAAGGAGGGTCTAATGTGCCCTTCTTATCTTTGGCAGTTGATGAAGGTTGGGAGAGCATCCTCGGTTTAGTTAAGGCGTCCCTGGCCCCGAAGACTTGGGTGAACTACCTGGGCCACTGGAACAGATGGGATGCTTTCTGTCGTCAGAGAGGCGTTCAGGTACAAGGGGCCAATAGGGTTCATGTGTTGGAATGGCTGGCTTGGATGCGAAAAGAGGGAGTTAGCAGGGCAGGAGCTGCAGGTAGGCTGGCGGCAGTGTCCTTCTTTAACAAGGCGCTCGGTTATGCGGACCACTCTCGGGCTTTTCTGGTTAGAAAAGTGCTGAAGGGTTGGGGGAGGATAGTTCCCCGGGTCAAGGACCATAGGGAACCTATCACAGCGAGTAGGCTGAGGCAGTTGGCACTTGGCTTACAGGAAGTCTGCAAATCGGAATACGAGACGCTGCTCTTTCGAACAGCGTTTGCAGGAGCTCTGCGGGTGAGCGAGTTGGTATCATCGGCAAAAACAAATGGCACAGGGGGGGTTTTGGCGGCACATGTGCGGCTAGCCCAAGGGGGCGCCTTACTATTCGTTCCAAGGTCCAAAACAGATCAAGAAGGTAGGGGCACGTGGCTCCCCCTGGCGAGACAGGAGGAAGCAGTATGCTGCCCTGTGCGGTGCGTGGAGGAGTTCCAGAAACTCCGCCCGCAACATTGTTCGCAGTTCCTCGTGCACGAGGATGGAACGGCATTGTCAGTATTCCAGTTCAGAAAGGTCCTGGGGAGAACGGCGGGGTTAGCAGGGCTAGACCCCAAGAGAATAGCGGCCCATTCCTTTAGGATTGGCGCTGCTACCTGTGCAGCGGAGAAGGGGGTGGCAGCGTCGGAAATAAAGCGCTTGGGTAGATGGAGGTCAGCCCAATATAAAACTTACATTAGGCCCGCCCCTAGTCCACATTCCTAGAAGGGGATGTGGTTCAATGGCGCTTAGTTAGTCATGTTTAGCGGGCACCAACGGGGCCCCCGTGGGGCGATTAGCGGGTTGGTGCTAGGGATGGGGGCGGTGTATAGGGGAGCTTGACAGTGGGGGGGCTGTGTTGTGGGCCAGTGTGGCTCTGGCTTATGGGATATCGTCTGTTTTACCAGGTGTTTTGAGAAGTTCACCCCCAGTTCGAGCGTGGATAGTTGGACACTCATTTATCCATTGGGCGTCCATCAGGGCGCTGCGGACGCCGGAAGGGCAACAACTTGGATTCCAAACGTCCAGGGCCAACTTCCGGTGGTTAGGACGCAGAGGTCTTGTGTGGGGCGATTTGCCAGCTTTGTTGCAGGAGGCGCATAGGAGGTGGGGGCAGCCTAATGTTATAGTGCTGCATTTGGGTGGTAATGACTTGGGGGCATTACCGGCCCTGGATTTGATTAAGAGGATGACAGCAGATATCAGGTGGATTTACACCTGGTTGAAAGAGGTCAGAATTGGTTGGTCCAACGTGGTTGCTCGGCTGCATTGGCGACACATTGTGACCCACAGAGCCGCTTATAATGTGCGGAAGAAGGTGAATAGAGAGTTGGGGAGAGCGGTCACGGCCCTGGGGGGCTTCGTGATTAGGCACGATGGGATAACGGCCGACAAGAAGGACCTATTTCGTCCGGATGGGGTCCACCTGACCGACGTCGGTCTGGACTTGTTCTTGAAAGACCTTAAGAATGGGTTGTTAAGGGTGCTATAGAGTTCAAAAAAAAAAAGGGTTTAATTGTTAATGGTTATTAAGGTTATATTTAAAGTTGATGTTAAGTTATTATAGGTGCCTGTCGGTTTTTGTGTGTGGCGGCAAGAGAACGCCTGGCTCTTGTGGCGGGTGGTCAGGGCCCTGGGGAGCGGGCACGGGGAGAGAAGAGTGACGGTCTAAAAAGGGGAGGGGTTACGCCCGCCAGACGCCGGTCTGGGGGTCCTCTCCCTTGCGAACAAGACCGAAGATCTCTAACCTTCACAGCTCTCTCTCAGTGCCATTGGGCGTGACAGCCGGGTGTCACGCTGCAGACATCGAAAGGGGCCTTGACCATCTACCTAAAGGGGCTAGGTTAGGGAAAGATGCCGCCAACTGATATTTCTGTATACGAACTTGTTGCCAAGCTTGGAAATAAGATTTTAAGTGCCTAAGGTAATTCGAATAACATTAGGCACTAGTTATTCGTTTATTTGAATAAACGTGACCGTGACCGGTCTTTTTCTTCCCAACTTGGTGTGCTGTCTTATTTATTTATGGTATGCTACACGACGTAGGACGTAATAGGGGGTTTAGACCTTATGAGAGTGGAGGGCCCTCTAGTGGGTCTGTAACAACATTAAGGGCTTACCAACTTGAAGTCTGGAGAATGTGAGATTGTGTTTTGTTACAATGTTGCAAAGGAGGAGGCAGTGTTTGTGCTTACCTTTATAGGGTCCTGCAGCAGAGTATCCGGCCTCTTTTCGGTTCCAGACTTCAAGAGGAAAGTTTCCCGCCCACCCGTCCCTGGAGTAGCAGTGAATTGGCGGCGATGCGGCTTGGTAGGGTGAGTTAGCCCGGCAGGGGTAGGTTTAATTGAGCTAGCCTTATGTAAGACCGGGTTCTTAATTTAGTCACCCACCTCCATCAATAGGGTTGTACGATTCGATTGATCGAGGTCACCTTACTGGGTTGGGTTGATGCCTTGGCAGGCGGGTGGTCAGGGCCCTTGGGAGCGGGCATGGGGAGAGAAGAGTGATGGTCTAAAAAGGGGAGGGGTTACGCCCGCCAGACGCCGGTCTGGGGGTCCTCTCCCTTGCGAACAAGACCGAAGATCTCTAACCTTCACAGCTCTCTCTCAGTGCCATTGGGCATGACAGCCGGGTGTCACGCTGCAGACATCGAAAGGGGCCTTGACCATCTACCTAAAGGGGCTAGGTTAGGGAAAGATGCCGCCAACTGATATTTCTGTATACGAACTTGTTGTCAAGTTTGGAAATAAGATTAAGTACCTAAGGTAATTCGAATAACATTAGGCACTAGTTATTCGTTTATTTGAATAAACGTGACCGTGACCGGTCTTTTTCTTCCCAACTTGGTGTGCTGTCTTATTTATTTATGGTATGCTACACGACGTAGGACGTAATAGGGGGTTTAGACCTTATGGCTTTATTGCCAACCAGATAGTTCTTGCCTTTGTAAAATGTTGCATATCAAATAACTATCCCTTACTTAAACTATCCCTGAAACTAAGTAAAAAAAGTTATTTTGAATATCTTGAAGTCCGATCTTGATCAGAGCCTAGTAACAACAAATCAAGAAGTCACTGGTAGATGTCAAATTATAATACTTATAATAATACAGCAGAAATTCATATTGCTTTAACTAAAATAAAACTCTTAAAATAGGGGATTAACAATATTGTTAATGTTCTGCTATATCCTAATATACCCCATGGTGCTACAATTTATGCTTTTTAAAAGAGCACTGGAGGCTACTCTAATCTATGTCTCTGCCATTGGTTTATCATAATGTCCAAATATAAGCTTAAGTACTTAAACTCTGGCAAGTTTTGTATCTATAGATTCCCAAACCATTTTAAAAAGCTATATATGATTTAAAACACAACTCTTCACCTTTGTAGCAGAACCATACCAGTACTGGTGTATGGTCTCTGGAGAAGGTAGAAACATCTCACAGGGGTGCTCTTCCTTCATATATCCCTCTCTTTTCTGCTCATGTTAGTTCACACATAGCCCATAACCTGTTTGGAAAAAGGATTTATCCCAAAATGAAATAAAAAAAATGACTGAGCAGTATAAACACAAACAAGAACAAATCTGGTTTTCTTTTAATCGCTTATAAAGCAGTATGACTACTGGTGGCTCAGTACCAAAACTTGCCCATATGAAAGCAAAGAAGAGCATGAGCCAGATTAATCTGTCTGTTACAATGAAGCATGATTATGGTAGACTCACAAAGTGAAAGGAAATCTCTTAATAGCTTTATAGCTTCCACATACCTTAAATAACTGACAATATTAAGCTTTTAAAGATTAACAGCTCATTTATTCTTACAAATTTGGAATGAGTGAAAAAGCACTAGTCTGAGAAGAAGAAAAACCTTTGACAATTCCTATGATTCTTTGATGGCTAGGGTTAAGGCCTTTAGTAATCCTCCTCCTGCTTCTTGAACTCTTTGGATTTCTAATGATGGAATTTTGTATTATAGAAGGGAGATTTTTTTCCATCTCCAGTTCAATTGGAAACTATGTAAAGCCATCATAATCCTTTATCAGTTTATTATAGAGGAATAAAGAAAGGATTTCCAGAACTTTTTGGGAGCCTGAATTGGCAGAGGATGTTCATAAGTTTGTGTGGTCTTGTGACATTTTTGCTAAGGTGAAACATTCTACTATGGCTTCTGCTGGTTCATTACATCTTTTACAGAAATCCTAACTGTACCCGGATGTGTGTTAATGGATTTTATTGTGGATCTCTCTCTTTCTGATGGGCATGCCACTATCCTGTTGAATGTGAATTGCCTGACTAAGATGACTCATTACATCCCTGCTTTGGGTTTACCTCTACTAGAGAGAATGCTCTCTTGTTCCCGAAATAAGTTTTAGATTACCCTGAGATGTTTTATTTGACAGAGGTTTATTTCTCGGTTCTGGAAAGACTTTCTTTGCAGTTGATGTATCACTCATTCCTTGACCTCTGTTTATCATCCCCAGACCAATGGCCAGACTGAATGTACTAATCAAACTTTGGAGCAATACATGAGATGCTTCTGTTCCTGTCTTTATGGTAATTGGTTATGCTTGCTTCCCACAACAGAATCTGTTTATGATAAACATATTCACCAGTCCATCAAGGTCTCTCTGATTTTGCAAATTATTATTGTCATCCTACAGTTCCTTTCCTCTGTTTCATGTGTTCTGGATTTCAACAACATGAAGTCCTTCATATCTAAATATTCTATCATGTTTCAGACGTTGATTAAGGCTCAGCAGCAGCAGATTTTCTTTGCAGAAAATGCTTGCTCTTCTGCTCCTCCTTATTCTATTTTTGTTTTCCAGGCCAGGCTCCACTTACCAAAATTTTCCTAAGAGTGTGATATGACCAAACATGTAAACCTCTCTCAACATGCATAGATCAGCAAACATTTAAGTAAGTTTGGTCACATAATCCAGATGAATGCAATACTGCTCAAGGTAACTGGTGTACTGCTTTCACAAAATGTGGAACAACTATTGCATATAACACAGCAGGAAGCACTGTAACTTAAACACAGCAAAACTGTATTAACATAACAGGGTGTAACAGTCTTTTCTGCAAACAGGTGGAAGTCGAATGACTGGAGCAGCAAACTTAACAGAAGGTAGAGAAATTGCAATTTTAAAAGGCATGAGAAAGCAGCAAACAATAATTAAGTAGTGAGTCCAACAAAAAATATACGTAATCCAACAAGCCAAGGTCGAAGGGTAGGAGAAGGCTAAGTAGTTAGTAAACAATCCAGGAGTGGGTACACAAAGATCAAAAAATCAGATAATAGCTGGGTTACAGGGCAAAAGAACCACAATATTCTGGCAATGAGTAGCAGCAAGAAGTATGTTTTTATAGGCTGACTAACAGCACATGATCAGGTCCAGGTGAGAATGATTCCAGATAATTAGGTGATTTTCAAGGTAGAACTAAAGCACAACAAAGAGACAAAGGGATATGGCACCAACGTTCAAGTCCAAACATGATCATTTACTTACACAGAAACCAAATAGGCCGAGAACTAGAAAATAATACTAACAGGGCAGTAAAGGGTAAAATTGTTCACCAGGCAAGGCAAAACAAGCCAAACAGATACAATATAAGTCCAAATTGTCAGAGAAATGTTTTAAGGGAAAACTAGTCTAGCCAAGCGGATGCTGCTTTCTACACCCGAAGTTTCTGGCTCGTAAGACCACTGCTCCTTAACATGTCGAGCTGCAATCGATTCGATCCAATCGGAATGATTTACACCCCCTGCTAGTGGCTGATTGGCTGTGAATATGCAGGGGGCGGCATTGCACAAGCATTTCACAAGAAATGCTTGTGCATTGTTAAATGCCGACAGCGTATGCTGTTGGCATTTTGCGATGTTGGGTGGATATGATTCGCTACAGCGTTGTCAAGATAGATATACTTGTATATAATTCTAAACATTTTTGGGTTTCATGTTCCTTTAAGACAGAATATGTGGAAGCTCACAAGAAAAGGTTCTTCTTTTTGCCAGGTCCTGAAATATTTGAGACAGAAAGAACCTTGAAGGAGGACAGGCAAAATATATTTTGTATTATTGGAAAATATTGGAAAATACAATATAATTGTCTGCACGAATAACAAGGGATATGGAAATAGATATATACATTTTAAAGGTTATGAAGTTATGAATCTCAAGACTTTATGTTTATTTGGGAATCTAATATGCATAAATGAAGCATGTTCATAAGGAATTTGTTGAAGCTTTATTAAAAAAAAAAATGTCATAACAAAATAATAGAATATTCCCATATATTGTATTAATTTCATCTGGAATTTTATGTATGTGAGTTTTTTAAGGGATTTAAATCACGTGGGAAAAAAAGTTAGTGACTTGTTGCAATTTAATATGGAATGTGGTCTTTAGATATTAACCTTAAGGGGGGAAAAAACAAAGCATTTTTATTGAATTTTATGATAGCAGTCAGAGAGCCTAAAAATAAATAAACTATGCTTTTTATGAATAAACATTTTAAAAAATATATATTAATACAAAAATAGTTCTGCAGTGTCATACTTTTCATATTTACAAAACTTTTTATTTTACAGACAACAAAAAATGCAAGATAAAAAACGAGTGTAACAGGCATCATAAGTGAAAAAAAGTGTTTGTTACAAAGTCTCACCTACAAACCACATTTAACCAATTATATAACCCTGAATAGATATATGAACAGGCATTGGTTAAAAACACATGATTAAAACATGTTTACGCAGTTTGCTCTGGATATATGTCTACAGATTAAGTTAAAGTAAATTAAAATGGGAGAAAAAATTATTCTAATAAACAAAATTACATAAATGAATTCCTTGTGTAGCACATCTAATACAATATGGGCTAGATAACAAGTGGCTGGTTATTGCTACCACAAACTCTTGGTAGTAATTAGTGCTCTGAAAATTAACCAGAGGTTAGATCTCTGGTTAATTTTCTAAAAGTGCCCCAAATGCCCTCAAAAAAGAGGGCATTGTAGTTTTTTATTTAAAAAAATCTAGCATTTGTTTTTAATAAAAAAAACTTCACTAGGACATTTTGGGGCTTTAAAGCGGCATTGAAAAGTGCCTTTATATTGCGGTCTATGGGAACTGTGTGTTCCCATAGACCGCAATGTAAATATATATGTTTATGATTATATACATATATATTTAAGTGTTAATATGTGTATACAGTAAGGGAAACATTTATTTGATCCCCTGCTGATTTTGTACGTTTGCCAACTGACAAACAAATGATCAGTCTATAATTTTAATGGTAGGCTTATTTGAACAGTGAGAGACAGAATAACAAAAAAATCCCCAAAAAAACGCATTTCAAAAAAGTTATAAATTGATTTGCGACTTCCGTTTGGGGTGGAGCTTGTAAACAGCGTACTCCAGGTCTGTGCGGTGTCTAACCACCGCTGAAATTACTACCCAAGCTAATTCACCACTTATCCCAGCAACTATGTGGGGTGTCCGGTGTGGTGGTGCACGCAGCTAAGACAATTTGGCTGAGAGCTGTAAGTCCTCATTTTCTATGTGAATGAATGTTCGAAGGGAGAAAGCACCTGGCAGAGGCATAGACCTGGTGGCAGTATACCTGGGGTAAACCTATCCTAGCATCCCTTACCTGATACCGGAGTTCCGGAACTACTGAGCCGCAAGTTGTTCCTGTACAGAGGAGAGGACCCGTTACACCGAGGACAGCTTCCTGTAGCATGTGACAGGAAGCCAGTGCAGAAGCCAGTGCCGGTGAGGTGGAACGTCGCATCGTGGAGGGATCCATGCTGGGATGACCGACTTCACCTGGGCGCAGGCAAAATCATCAAGGCGGTGGACCGGGTTCCTATGGTCCGGGATGAGCTAGAAACAGCTCAACATCAAAATCCGGGTGCCTGTATCAAGACGCTGCAAGCTGAGCAGAAACTGTTGCAGCCGCAAGTATCGCTCTTTCTATTTTCTGTTTTCTTTGTTTGCCTCTCCATACTACCCACAGTTATGCCGGGCTGGCAGGGCTGAAGTGGAGACATTTTCATGTTACAGGGTTAACTGTTCACCATACTGGAAAAGGGTTATTATCATGTTGGATGCTAGATAAATTGTAATGCCCTTATATTGATCCAGGTGTGTTGATAACTTGATAAGTGCTCTTCCTCCCTGGACATTTTTTTGAGGTGGCTTTTCTCTGTGTTTAAATCGAAAGAGAACTTTGGAGAAAAAGAAAAAGCAAAGGATAAAGGAAAAAACAAAGAGGAAAAGAAAAAAGGGGGAAACCCAGTAATTTGCTTTTTATGCCAGCAGGGTGCTAATGAAGGGATATAAGAACTAGTATCCTCAAAGGACTTAAGAATATCCCCCTGGTATATGTAAAGATCTGAGGTTTTGCTTAACCAAGTTTATGTGTTTGCAACCATTGTTATTTGTTACTGTTCTACTTTCTACAATCTATGTTTGTTAAACAATGGGTTTATTCATACTATAGTATGCCAGAATGTTTCACAAATGTCAATATTGGCTATATTTCTGTCTTTCTTCTCTGAGCCTGAAAGTGATTTCATACCTTTCTAGGCTGTCCTGATATGACTCAATTAACTTCTAAAATTCTCTCTCTGTTGTACTAATATATACTGCTGGTACATAAGGGTTAAAAACATTCAAGCTTATATTACTGTTTATTGCTCTCTAGGATTTTTTTTATATTGCTCTTTCTGTTAGAGATCCTTGCCTATAAAATACTGTATTCAGTCTGTCATCTCTAGTAGCCAAATTAGATAATATTGAGATAGAGATTCTACTGTGTGTAAAGATATACTAGTACATCTTTTGTTCATTATATCTTAATTGTATTAATCTCCTATATAGATTTACACACAAAAATATAAAAGGGGGGGGGGGGGTATTTCTTTATTGGGAAAACTGTGCTTTCATAACTGCTTTGACAGGCCTATTTCACTTTTTACTTTTTTCCCCAAGCCAGGGGCTACACTTTATATAATTATACATATACACATTCATACACTTTTTAAAAAAAAAAATAATAAAAAAAAAAAAAGTCCTTTTGACTTACACTTATATTTTCTTTTGGTTTTCTATATATACACAATTTATGTCTAATGAGTCTACGCTGCGGCGTGGCTCTTAGTAACCTGGTTCATGTCTTTTTACTAAGTTTTCACTATTGCACTTAATTAATGGAAAAATTCGTCACTCAGACAAAAAAAAATTCACCTGTAATGCCTGCCAAAGTAAAGGATAAAAAATCTAAATCAAGTGATATTAGTCTCGATGCTACATTAAGTGAATCACCCCTCCCCTCTTTTGACATTCAGATGTTGATAACACAGCTGTCAGCTGTGTTCTCACCACAATTTGAAATGATCAAAAATGAAATCTCTGGTATGGCCTCTGAATTATCGACTCTCTCCACCGAAGTCAGGCAGTTTTCTGCCAGAATTGGTGAAGCAGAAGACAGAATTTCGGATCTTGAAGATCGTATAAATGCTCAGGAAGTAACTATTCGGAAACAGGATAGCACAATTCAAAATATGCAATTGCGCCTGGAGGACATGGAAGATCGCTCCAGGCGCAATAACATACGTATTGTGGGCCTACCAGAAACTGCAGAATACGAGGACCTAATGAAATTCACTTCCTTTGGGCTACCTCAAGCGTTAGGAATGCCAGCAGAGTGTTTACCCTTAATAATAGAGAGAGCACATAGGATAGGGCCTAAGAGAGCTCAATCTGATAGTGTAGCTAATAGCAGAATGTGTATATTTAAATTATTAAAATTCCAAGATAAAATGGAATTATTGAAACTTTTTAGAAAGAACGGCCCTCTCTTGTTGGGTAATCACAAGATCTTACTTTTTCAGGACTTCTCTAACGAGACATCCATGAAGAGGAAGTTAATGGCCCCATATTGCTCACAGCTAATAAATAATGGATTCAAGGCGCGTATGGTTTATCCGGCTAAGGTTATAGTTGAGGAGAGAGACTCAATATTTACCTTTCAGGAAGTTGCAGATATCCAAAAGTTTGTTAGTTTAAAAATTTCAACTTGAAAATTGATAAAACTGATCTATGTTCTATGCTGATTATGTCTATGACTGCCAGGACGTGTACAGTGTGTATGTGTGTGAGTGAAGTGTATGGGTGTTGGTTTTTTTGTTGTTTTTTTTTTCTTCTTTCTCTCTTCTTTTTCCCCCCTCTCTTTCTCTCCTCCTCGCATACGAGTCTATTAGGAAGATTGCTAAAGTGTTTAGATGAAGGTTAGAGATCCCAAGAAAGGGAGAAATGATTAAGCGAATTTTTAATTTTAAGATATATCTTTTTTTTATTAAATGACTGGAGTAAATATTCTGTCATGGAACGTAGGAGGTATATCCTCCCCTATGAAGAGAAAACTCATAGTCAAAACCCTTGCAAAAAAAAGACCAGATATTGTCTATATTCAGGAAACCCATCTCACTGACATAGAAGCTGCAAAACTTAGAATTAAATGGGTGGGTGAGGTTATAGCCACTTCAAGTACAGATAGGAAATGTGGAGTAGCGTTTTTATTCCATAAAGATCTTGATTATAAAATCTTACATATAGATAAAGATGCAGAGGCTAGATACTGTATATTATACTCCGAATTCAGATCAATCAGGTTGTATATGTGCTATGCAATGTGTATGGTCAAAACAAAAATTAGCAGAAGTTTTTGGGAAAAAATAAAAACTAAAATCTTTCCCTTCATAGGGGAGAATATCATCTTAGCGGGGGATTTTAATATGACATTATTTCCAGAATTAGACAGATTCTGTAATATAGATGCTAAAGAATATAAAAAAACTGCCAAATATTTTAGAACTTTTTGTTCAAAACTTAAACTGGTCGATATTTGGAGAATCAAACATCCAGATTCTTTGACATTTACATGTGAATCTAGAGCTCACAGAACCTTTTCCAGGATCGATCTCTTTTTGATATCCGAATCTTTATCGATTGTCCAAACTGTTTCAGGAATTGATGATATATTGATATCTGATCATGCAATAATATATCTAACTCTTCCCTCCCTGACTAATTTCACAGAGAGAACGCAGTCACTGTTCTTTCCACGGTATCTTTTGAATAATCCTAGATTTTCTAATTGGCTCAAGCAAAGATGGAAGGACTATTGCACACATAACATTTCTTATCTTAATAGAATTGAGATCTTCTGGGAAGCTGCCAAGGCTGTCCTAAGAGGTGAAATTAAGAGTTACCTAATAAATAGTAAAAAGAAGGCTAGGGCTCAAGAAATTCAGTTATCTAATAGAGTTAGAAACTCTTATAGAAGACTTTCTGAGGACTGTTCCACAAGTAGTTGGAACAAGTACCAGGAGGCGAGAAGAGAAAGATGTTTTTTTAGAACAGAAATCCCAAAATGAAGAAGCCAAAATTAATATTCAATTTAGAGGTCTTTATGGCGACTCAACTAAACATCTAGCAAAATTAATAAAAAATAGAAAGAAAAAGAATTATATTCTGGCTATTAAAGAAAACGAGATATGCCATACGGATTCAATGGAAATTAGTAGAGTGCTGTTCGCTTATTATCAGAAATTATATTCTAGTCAGGAAAGTAATGTTTATAATCAAGATAGATTCTGGTCTAAAATAAAGTTACCTCAAATTCAGGAAGATGAGTTAATATCTCTTAATGCTCCAATTGAGGCCGAGGAAATTAAAAAAATGATAGATAAGATGCGATTAAATAAGGCTGCTGGCCCAGATTGTCTTCCGGCAGAATTTTATAGAATACTGGCCCCGGAAATCATCCCTATATTGGGAAAATTGTTCAATAATTATTTTTATTTGGATAGTCCCATCTCCTCTTACTTTTCAGCCGCCAACATTACCTTAATTCTTAAGAAAGGTAAAAACCCGGAGGAGCCGGCTTCTTATAGGCCTATATCTGTGCTGAATACAGATTATAAAATTTTGATGGCAATAATAGCAGATAGGCTCTCTTTACTGTTGGGTAATATTATTCACACAGATCAAACTGGTTTTATGAAATCTAGGACGTCCATAAAGAATATCCGTAAAATAGTGACTTTTCTTGATTATTTTCATTATCTAAAAGAAAAGGAAAAAAAGAATCTTGCAAATGATTGTGCGATTCTTTCTTTAGACGCCGAAAAGGCATTTGATGCTATCTCATGGGCCCATTTATTTAAAGTCTTGGAGGAATTTGGCTTTAAGAATCAATTCCTGCAATTTATTCGGAAAATTTATAGAAATCCAATCTCGTTTCTTATTGTCAACGGTCATCTTTCTCAAAAAATTATCTTGGGACGGGGAACGAGACAGGGGTGCCCATTGTCGCCCCTTTTATTTAATCTGGCCCTGGAACCTTTAGCTATTCGTCTAAGAGATGTATTAGAGGGAATTAGTATGGGTTCATATACTCTTAGGATCCTGCTTTATGCAGATGATTTACTTTTTAAAGAACTCACTTTATTCAATACCCACTACATTGCAATGCTTAGACGAGTTTAGCTCATTTGCGGGTTATAAAATTAATTTTAATAAAAGCGAACTCATGTGGATTAATAAAAATTGGTATCGGCTTAATTTCTCACCATTGTTTCTAAAGGTTAAATCGGATCTGGAATTATGGATGGCATTTCCATTATCTATTACGGCTCGTATTAATTTAATTAAGACAATTATTTTCCCTCGCTTACTTTATCCCCTCCAGAATCTTCCTCTTTTTATTCTTAGCAAGGATTTACGTAAATTATATTCCTGCTGTTCCAAATTTATTTGGAATAACAGGAAATCGCGTATCTCTTTAGATAGACTTATGCAAAACTTTGAAGTAGCTGGCCTTGCTTTTCCTAATTTTAAATTCTATAACTGGGTTTGTTTAATCAAAACGGCAGTGGACTGGATTGTAGAAAAGGAGTTAGTGTTATCTTTAGAGATGGAGACTTCTATGGTCTCTCCCTTTGCTTTAAAAGCAATATTACATTGCCCTCTCCAATTTCTACGAAACAAGTTATCTTCTTTAATTTCTATCAGAAATGTTGTAGCGGCTTGGCAGAAGTGCTGTACAATGTTGGAAGTAGATTTTACATTTTCGGCATTTCTACCGATTACTGGAAATCCTCAATTTTCTCCAGGGGTTAAACAATTAGTATTCAGAGAGTGGGTTGAAAAAGATCTCAAATATATTTGTCAGATCCTTCCACAAGATGGGCAAATAATTTCCTTTGGAATTCTCTCTCAGCACTTCCAGCTAGCCAGATCCAACTTTTTTGCGTATCTGCAGGTGCGCCATTTTATTAACACGCGAAAGTGGGATATGAGTAGATTGAATGCATGGTCGGATCTCAATGTATGTTTTCAAAAATTTGCGACAGGAAACTCGTCTATTTCTCTCATGTATGATATTATGCTCTCTAAACAAACATTATTTTTTTAGACAAGTTGACTGTAGTTTGGATCCCCTCTTTTCCTTTACTAGACCCTGGTAAAATCAAATGTAGTATGGCAAGTGCAAAGAAGTGTGAAATCCACAGGAGCTGGAGAGAATCCCATCTAAAACTTATTAATAATTATTACTTATCCCCCTTAAGATTAGCTAAATTTTATTCTATCTGCAGCAGGGCTTGTCCCTGCTGCAATAAAGCTAAAGCTGATACCTTACATATGTTTTGGTATTGCCCGAAAATTATACAACTGTGGCGCAAGTTGGAATATTGGTTTAATGTACATTAAAAGACAACTATTACATTATCGCTTAATGAGATAATTTGGTTGGATGTCGCCAGCAATAGGGGCTTTTACGTAAACACCTTAAACACTATTATTTTAGCTGTCAGACATCAAATTCTTAAACATTGGAAATCTACTGCAGTTCCTGGATTATCTCAAATTCAGAAGGAGATTCAAACTCAAATCATATATGAATCATTTCATTTAAAAACCACATCAGAAAACAGAATAAAAACTTTTCTAGTTGGTTGGCTACCAATTATCAAATCCTACCCTCTAGCTATACAAAAAGCTATTCTGACCCCATTTTTGTCCTCAAACTCTTTCATGGACCTTGTGGCTCGAGACCTTTTTCCACATTCATGGATAACTAATTATAGAGAAGTATAAGGTAAATGGTTCCCATTGGTATAGGGAAATATATAGCTAGAAATGGAGAGAACAAGATTGGTAGGTTCCAAGAGATGGTAGGACAAGAGGAAATTGGAAAATGCTGAGAGAGGGGTAGGTGGGGGAGGGGAGGAGGAGGGAGGGAGATAGGGAGGTTTGCCTTTTTTTTTTTTTTTTTTCCGTTCCCCCGATTTTGTTTTAGATTGTTGGTATGTATGAATGATAAGTATGTGTTTAGGTTAAATGGTATTCTATTTAGTTTAATAAAAGTCCAACATTCCGTACAAACAGGCCATATGAGAGTATCTTTTTTTTGCCTGTAAATTTATCTAAGGAAATGTAATTCTGTTTTTTTTTGTTCTGTGTTTTATGTTTTTCTGTTTCTTTAACACCTGACCCTGCGTGGTACACAAAGGTGGAAATTTATTTTTGATTGTACTCATTGTTGGACATATAAATAAATGATTATAAAAAAAAAAATTGATTTGCATTTTAATGAGTGAGATAAGTATTTGATCCCCTATCAATCAGCAAGGTTTCTGAATGAGCTGAGATTAGGAGCACGCTCTTAAAGGGTATGCTCCTAATCTCAGTTTGTTACCTGTATAAAAGAGACCTGTCCATAGAATAAATCAATCAGATTCCAAACTCTCCACCATGGCCAAGACCAAAGAGCTGTCCAAGGATGTCAGGGACAAGATTGTAGACCTACACAAGGCTGGAATGGGCTACAAGACCATTGCCAAGCAGCTTGGTTAGAAGGTGACAACAGTTGGTGCTAATATTTGCAAATGGAAGAAAAACAAAATAACTGTCAATTTCCTTTGGTCTGGGGCTCCATGCAAGATCTCACCTTGTGGAGTTTCAATGATCATGAGAAAGGTGAGGAATCAGCCCAGAACTATACAGGAGGATCTTGTCAATTATCTCAAGGCAGCTGGGACCATAGTCAACAAGAAAACAATTGGTAACACACTACGCCGTGAGGTCCGCAAGGTCCCCCTGCTCAAGAAAGCACATGTACAGGCCCGTCTAAAGTTTGTCAATGAACATCTGAATGATTCAGAGGAGAACTGGTTGAAAGTGTTGTGGTCAGATGAGACCAAAATCAAGCTCTTTGGCATCAACTCAACCGCCGTGTTTGGAGGGGGAGGAATGCTGCCTATGACCCCAAGAACACCATTCCCACCATCAAACATGGAGGTGGAAACATTATTTTCGAGATCAATTGTATGTCAGTCCAGGAAGTTGTTTTAAAATTCTGCTCACCTTTAAAAACGATTTCCCGAAAAAATATTTTAGAATAAGTAATTTAGAAAAAGGGTTGGGCAAAATGGTGAGTGGTTAGAGACCTAACTTCAACACTCACCATTAGGATACAAAACATCCATAAAGATAAAGATACATCATATCTTGAATAATATCCAGGATACAACATTCTTGCACATACAACTGCCTTCAGAAAATGCTATAAAATAGTGAACACTTGAACCTTTTTTAAACATTTGCTTTTTCAAACATTTGCTTTTATGAAATGGATCTATATGATATCAGCAATTTCCAAAGCACAGTATTTCTATGCTATATGATTGTGCTATGTACATGCTATGAATCTGACCAGATAATCGTTCATTTAGGAATTGATTTACATAAAGATTTCATGTTGATTGTCTGTAGATTACTTAAGAATTTAATAATATTACATCTTATTTACCTGTGAATTGTTTATATTACATAGTTCATATTTTATTATTAACTCTGATCTGACATAGAGATATATATTTAAAAGACACCGGTGTTCTAAACATAGACTTTTATTGTTATTAACTTACGATATATATGATAAATATTGATTTTTAAATACTTTGTCTCCATTGCATAGTTTATATATACTATATCCATAACAACTAAGGTGGAAACATTATGCTTTGGGGGTGTTTTTCTGCTAAGGGGACAGGACAACTTCACCGCTTCAAAGAGACGATGGACAGGGCCATGTAGCATCAAATCTTGGGTGAGAACCTCCTTCCCTCAGCCAGGGCATTGAAAATGGGTAATGGATGGGTATTTCAGCATGACAATAACCCAAAACACACGGCCAAGGCAACAAATATGTGGCTCAAGAAGAAAAACATTAAGGTCCTGGAGTGGCCTAGCCATAGAAAATCTGTGGAGGGAGCTGATGGTTCGAGTTGCCAAACGTCATCCTCGAAACCTTAATGACTTGGAGAGGATCTGCAAAGAGGAGTGGGACAAAATCCCTCCTGAGATGTGTGCAAACCTGGTGGTCAAGTACAAGAAACGTCTGACCTCTGTGATTGCTAACAAGGGTTTTGCCACTAAGTACTAAGTCATGTTTTGCAAAGGGGTCAAATACTTATTTCACTCATTAAAATGCAAATCAATTTATAACTTTGTTAAAAATGTGTTTTTCTGGATTTTTCTGGTTGTTATTCTGTCTCTCACTGTTCAAATAAACCTACCATTAAAATTATAAACTGATCACTTCTCTGTCAGTGGGCAAACGTACAAAATTGGCATGGGATCAAATAATTTTTCGCTCACTGTATACACATATTAACACATAAATATATATGTATATATTCATATACATATATATAAAAAATGTTGACCATTGATGGGCTACATACCTCCTTCGCTGCGCGAGGTTCTGATGCCGGCTGTGACGGCATCAGAACGAGGCTCCCGAGCTCGTGTTCGCATTGCGATTAACTTGTAATACCAGAGCACATCATCTTGTGCTGGTATTATAAAGTAGAGCGCTAATATCGCTTGCATGCAAGCAATAATTAGAGCTCCACTTGTAATCTGGCCCTATATATGGTGATTTATACATCAGATTAGATTTATTAGGGTAAATATAATGGACAATTAATAATCCATCATAAAGCACTCACTAAACCTTGAATTAAAATTTAATATTTACATTTTTAACTTAACATTCTTAATATTCTATCATTATTTACTGAGTATTATACAATATATATATATGCGACTCTGGGGACAGCACAGCTTCCTGTGAGTGCCTGTGAGCACCCAGGGCTGAGCATGTTGCAGGGTCAAGGGATGTGTACCCGGTCCGGTATGAGATTGCAGTCCCCTTCCGTGTTTTGTATATGTCTAGGGTGTTTACATAAGCCTGTGCACCCTTCCCTTGTTCCCAGTTTGTTTGGATTTGAGAGTTTGCATTGTGTGGTTGTTTTAGGGTCCCAGGTATTGGAAAGGACCTTGATGTGGTAGCTGGGCTTGTCCCATTTGGCCAAATGCGGTAACTAACCTTTCCATTTTTGCCTTTAAATCTTAGCTGAGAGTTTGTAAGTGAGTGCTGAACTTTCTCTGTGTGTTGTATTGATTTGTTTTGTAATTTTCCCTATGGTTCTTGCACCCAGACCTGTCTGGGGTTAACTGCCTGTGACTCTGGGGACAGCACAGCTTCCTGTGAGTGCCGGTGAGCACCCAGGGCTGAGCATGTTGCAGGGTCAAGGGATGTGTACCCGGTCCGGTATGAGAGTGCAGTCCCCTTCTGTGTTTTTTATATGTCTAGGGTGATTACATAAGTCTGTGCACCCTTCCCTTGTTCCCAGTTTGTTTGGATTTGAGATCTTGCATTGTGTGGCTGTTTTAGGGTCCCAGGTATTGGAAAGGACCTTGATGTGGTACCTGGACTTGTCCCATTCGGCCAAATGCGGTAACTAACCTTTCCATTTTTGCTTTTAAATCTTAGCTGAGAGCTTGTAAGTGAGTGCTTGACTTTCTCTGTGTGTTGTATTAATTTGTTTTGTAATTTTCCCTATGGTTCTTGCACCCAGACCTGTCTGGGGTTAACTGCCTGTGACTCTGGGGATAGCACAGCTTCCTGTTAGTGCCCGTGAGCACCCAGGGCTGAGCATGTTGCAGGGTCATGGGATGTGTACCCGGTCCGGTATGAGAGTGCAGTCCCCTTCCGTGTTTTATATATGTCTAGGGTGATTACATAAGCCTGTGAACCCTTCCCTTGTTCCCAGTTTGTTTGGATTTGAGAGCTTGCATTGTGTGGCTGTTTTAGGGTCCCAGGTATTGGAAAGGACCTTGATGTGGTACCTGGGCTTGTCCCATTTGGCCAAATGCGGTAACTAACCTTTCCATTTTTGCCTTTAAATCTTAGCTGAGAGCTTGTAAGTGAGTGCTGGACTTTCTCTGTGTGTTGTATTCATTTGTTTTGTAATTTTCCCTATGGTTCTTGCACCCAGACCTGTCTGGGGTTAACTGCCTGTGACTCTGGGGACAGCACAGCTTCCTCTGAGTGCCCGTGAGCACCCAGGGCTGAACATGTTGCAGGGTCATGGGATGTGTACCCGGTCCGGTATGAGAGTGCAGTCCCCTTCTGTGTTTTGTATATGTCTAGGGTGATTACATAAGCATGTGCACCCTTCCCTTGTTCTCAGTTTGTTTGGATTTGAGAGCTTGCATTGTGTGGCTGTTTTAGGGTCCCAGGTATTGGAAAGGATCTTGATGTGGTACCTGGGCTTGTCCCATTTGGCCAAATGCGGTAACTAATCTTTCCATTTTTGCTTTTAAATCTTAGCTGAGAGCTTGTAAGTGAGTGCTGGACTTTCTCTTTGTGTTGTATTAATTTGTTTTGTAATTTTCCCTATGGTTCTTGCACCCAGACCTGTCTGGGGTTAACTGCCTGTGACTCTGGGGACAGCACAGCTTCATGTGAGTGCCCGTGAGCACCCAGGGCTAAGCATGTTGCAGGGTCATATGATGTGTACCCGGTCCGGTATGAGAGTGCAGTCCCCTTCTGTGTTTTGTATATATATATATATATATATATATATATATATATATATATATATACTCACCAGCCACTTTACTAGGTACACCTGTTCAATTGCTTGGTAACACAAATTGCTAATCAGCCAATCGCGTGGCATTTAGACATCTAGATGTGGTGAAGACGACTTGCTGAAGTTCAAACTAAGCATCAGAATGGGGAAGAAAGGGGATATAATTGACGTTAAACGTGGCATGGTTGTTAGTGCCAGACGGGCTGGTCTGAGTATTTAAAAAACTGCTGATCTACTGGGATTTCCACACACAATTATCTCTAGGGTTTACAGAGAAAGGTCTGAAAAAAGAGAAAATATCCAGTGAGTGGCAGTTTTGTGGACGAAAGTGCCTTGTTGATGTCAGAGGTCAGAGGAGACAACCAAGGTATGTAGAATACCATCTCTGAATGCACAACACGTCGAACCTTGAAGCAGATAGGCTACAGCAGCAGAAGACCATACCAGTGCTGCTCCTGTCAGCTAAGAATAGAAAACGGAAGCTACAATATGCACAGGCTCATCAAAATTGACAATAGAAAATTGGAAAAATGTTGCCTGGTCTGATGAGTCTCGATTTCAGCTACGACATTCAGATAGTAGGGTCAGAATTTGTTGTAAACAACATGAAAGCATGGATCCATCCTGCCGGTTTAGGCTGGTGGTGTAATGGTGTGGGGGATATTTTCTTGGCACACTTTAGGCCCCTTAGTACCAATTGAGCATCATTTAAATGCCATGGCCTACCTGAGTATTGTTGCTGACCATGTCCATCCCTTTATGAAACAGTGTACCCATCTTTTGATGGCTACTTCCAGCAGGAAAATGCACCATGTCACAAAGCTCAAATCATCTTAAACTGGTTTCTTGAACATGACAATGAGTTCACTGTACTAAAATGGCCTCCACAGTCACCAGATCTCAATCCAATAGAGCACCTTTGGGATGTGGTGGAACGGAGATTCACATCATGGATGTGCATCTGACAAACCTGCAGCAACTGCATGATTCCATCATGTTAATATGGACCAAAATGTCTGAGGAATGTTTCCAACACCTTGTTGAATCTATGCCACGAAGAATTAAGGCAGTTCTGAAGGCAAAAGGGGGTCCAACCCGGTACTAGCAAGGTGTACCTAATAAAGGGGCCGGTGAGTGTATATATATATATATATATATATATATATATAAAATAAGTCAGAATAAGAGGACAAAATCTAGTACCCATAAAGAGAGGGAATGCAGCACTCTTTTAAATACAAAAACACCCAAAAATGTATTAGAATAAAAAACATCAATAATTCAGAATGTAGCAAAAGATACACAGAGCAATCATAAAACGCTTAAATACAATATAAAATAAAAAACAGATAGGGCGAGATTTTACATATGGGGCGACGGGCGCAAAAACCCGAAGTTGCCAATTTTTTGTCGAATCGATCACATATACGGGCAGCTTACAAGTTACACGTGTATGTTTTACCTGTTGCTCGCAGTTTTTACTCCCATAAACTAACATAGAACCAGCATTGCCAGTCGATCATCATATCATATATTCAACGAAAGTACTTACGCGAGCAGAATGGAGAAATTTTACTCCATTTTCACCTCACCACACAGGTAATAAAGTACCATAACTCCCTGGAAGCCTTAACAAACACTTAACGCATGCACAATATCAACCCCTAATCCCCTAATAAAAGTTAACCACTAATCTGCCATCCCCACACAACGCAAAAACTAATAAAAGTTAACTCCTAATCTGCCAATCCCCACATCACAAACTACCTAATAAACATATTAACCCCTAAACCGCCATCCCCACAACACAAACTACATAATTAACCTAATAACCACCAACCCACACAACCAAAAGTATCTAATTACACTATTAAGCCCTAAACCCCCACCCCCACAATGCAAAGGCCTCTATTTATCAAGCTGTCAACCGCAAATACGCTGGAATTCTGCAGCGTATTTGTGGCGAGCCTGATTCGCAGTAGTTATCAAACCCTACAGACCAGCAAAAGTATAATTTAGTGACGTAACATACAATCCGGCGGACTCAGTCCGACACAGATCGATGCTTACGTCACTACAGATGTTCCGAACGCAAGTTCGGCACAATCTGACTACTTTTGGTAGTTATAAAAAAACTAGCAGGTACGCTCGCCACTATTCCGGCCCAGCGTACCTGGTTTCAATCCGCTGCCCTGTAGGCGGCAGATGCCATAGAAATCAATGGGAGTCTGAAAGCAGCGAAAGCTCATGTTCGCTGCTGCCCTATATCCCATTGATTCCTATGGTAACGTTTACACCTAACTATTTAATAACTACCTAGCTAAAATAAATACAAATTTACCTGTAAAATAAATCCTAACCTAAGTTACAATTACACCTAACACCTAAGGTAGAAAAAATCCTATTGGCTGATGCAATCAGCCAATAGGATTGAAGTTCAATCCTATTGGCTGATCCAATCAGCCAATAGGATTGAGCTCAATTTTATTGGCTGTTCCAATCAGCCAATAGAATGCAAGCTCAATCCTATTGGCTGATTGCATCAGCCAATAGGATTTTTCCTACCGTAATTCCGATTGGCTGAAAGAATTCTATCAGCCAATCGGATTTCAAGGAATGCCATCTTGGATGACGTCATTTAAAGGAACCGTCATTCGTCGGGTAGTCGTCTGTCTGGATGGATGCTCCATGTCGGATGTTTTCAAGATGGAGTCGCTCCTCGTCGGATGGATGAAGATAGAAGATGCCGCCTGGATGAAGACTAGTGATGTCGCGAACCTAAAAATTTGCGTTCGCGAACTGCAGACACAAACTTCCTCAACTGTTGATGAATGGGCGAACCGGGCGAACCGCCATAGACTTCAATAGGCAGGTGAATTTTAAAACCCACAGGGACTCTTTCTGGCCACAATAGTGATGAAAAAGTTGTTTCAAGGGGACTAACACCTGGACTGTGGCAAGCCAGAGGGGGATCCATGGCAAAACTCCCATGGAAAATTACATAGTTGATGCAGAGTCTGTTTTTAAGCCATAAAGGGCATAAATCACCTAACATTGCTAAATTGTTTGGAATAACGTGCTTTAAAACATCAGGTATGATGTTGTGTCGATCATGTAGTGTAAGGGTTACGCCCGCTTCACAGTGACAGACCAAACTCCCCGTTTAAAGGGACAGTCTACACCAGAATTTTTATTGTTTTAAAAGATAGATAATCCCCATTTCCCAGTTTTGCATAACTAACACATTTATAATAATATACTTTTAACCTCTGTGATTATCTTGTATCTAAGCGTCTGCAAACTGCCCCTTTTTTCAGTTCTTTTGACAGACTTGCAGTCTAGCCAATCAGTGCCTGCTCCCAGATAACTTCTCGTGCACGAGCACAGTGTTATCTATATGAAATATGTGAACTAACACCCTCTAGTGGTGAAAAACTGTTAAAATGCAATCTGAAAGAGGTGGGCTTCAAGGTCTAAGAAATTAGCATATGAACCTCCTAGGTTAAGCTTTCAACTAAGAATACCAAAAGAACAAAGCAAAATTGGTGATAAAAGTACATTGGAAAATTGTTTAAAATTACATGCTCTATCTGAGCACCGCAAACAACCGCAAACAGTCCATTTGCACAACCGCAAACTCCCCATTTGCACAAGGTTGGATACCAAGCTAGCCATGTCCCGTTCCTTGTCCTCACTGATGTCATTGAAGGTCTCTTCCTCCACCCAGCCACGTACTGATGTTTCACAGTCAAAAAAGTTTTTTTTTTTAAATTTACACTACTGTTACAACAGATATGAGTGGTGGCACTGGGCAAGTGGGCCTGGCAGGCAGGCAACTGCAATTAGATTACACAGGGGAAAAAAAAAACAGACTGATGTTCTAGCCCTAAAAAGTGCTTTTTGGGGTGCTGTCCTTACAGCAGAGATCAGATGAGTCCTTCAGGACTGTAGTGGACACTGAATAAACTAGCCTAGCTATCAATTTCCCTATTAAATCAGCAGCAGCTACACTGTCCCTCCTCTCACAAAGAATGCAGCTTCCGAATGAATCTAAAATGGCTGCTGTCCAGGAGCTGGTTGCGAACACGAACAAGCTATGTTCGCTGGGAACTATTCGCCGGCGAATAATTCGCGACATCACTAATGAAGACTTCTGCCCGTCTGGAGCACCTCTTCTGCCCGGTTGGAGGAAGACTTTGCCCGGCTTCGTTGAGGACTTCAGCCCGGTTGGGTGAAGACGTCTCAAGGTAGGGTGATCTTCAAGGGGTTAGTGTTAGGTTTTATTAAGGGGGGATTGGGTGGGTTTTAGAGTAGGGTTGGGTGTGTGGGTGGTGGGTTGTAATGTTGGGGGGAATTGTTATTTTTTTACAGGTAATAGAGCTGATTACTTTGGGGCAATGCCCCGCAAAAAGCCCTTTTAAGGGCTATTTGTAATTTAGTATAGGGTAGGGATTTTTATTATTTTGGGGGGCTTTTTTATTTTATTAGGTGATTAGATTAGGTGTAATTAGTTTAAGAAAATTGTAATTATTTTATTATTTTCTGTAATTTAGTGTTTTGTTTTTTTTGTACTTTAGTTAATTTTATTTAATTTTAATTAATTGTATTTCATTGTAGTTAATTTATTTAATTAAATTTATTATAGTGTAGTGTTAGGTGTAATTGTAACTTAGGTTAGGATTTATTTTACAGGTAAATTTGTATTTATTTTAGCTAGGTAGTTATTAAATAATAACTATTTAATAACTATTGTACCTAGTTAAAATAAATACAAAGTTGCCTGAAAAATAAAAATAAACTCTAAGCTAGCTACAATGTAACTATTAGTTATATTGTAGCTAGCTTAGGGTTTATTTTACAGGTAAGTATTTAGTTTTAAATAGGAATTATTTAGTTAATGATAGGAATATTTGCCAGGATACTGGGTTCCGGTTAGGGGGCGGAGTGAACAGCTGCACACTCCATGTCGGCGTGCTGGTTCAACTAAGGCAAATCTTGCCCCCACTCATAGCCTCATAGCCCGGCCCAGACGGGGTTCAGCTGGCTGAAGCGAGGCCCTGTGTCAGCGTGAGAAGGAACCTATATTGCCGGTGAAGGCTCAGCGGCTAGACCGCTTACTACTTTTTAATTCCTGTGGAACAGTCATTCAAACCCTGGGTGAGAACCTAATACCCTAGCATCCCTGGCAGCAAGTATCGGCGAGATTACCTGTTGGTGGCCGCACAGACCACGCAAGGAGGCTCGACTGCGCTGTAGCGGGGGGCGCTTCTGACGTGCGGAGGGATCCGAACGTCACGCTCCTCTCCGGCAGCGATTGGGAGCCGTGTGTTGCCGTCAGACCAGGGACCGGTGGTGTAGAGGCTGCACAGAGGTGGTGCTGCACAGAATACCCAAAAGGAAAGAAAAGGCGCCTACGTGAACCTGTGGAGTTGCGGTTGGAAACGGTAGTTTGAGACCGCAGGTGTGGATGCCAACTTGTGAACCATCTGGATTATCGAGGTACCTCATTCTACCCCAGCCGAAGTAGCCGTGGTGTCAATCAACGGAGCGGCTAAGTACAACATTAGCTGGGTGTTAAATAGTTCCCTGGTATTTGGCCCTTTGTAGGTACTTGGGAGCCTTTCCTGATACGGAACGGTTAGATACAGGGTCATAGGGGGCAGAAATAAGTATATAAAGTTCCATCGGCTGAGAACTGGTTAAGGAACTCTGTTGCCCAAACTGCAAGTCTTTTGGCAAAGAACTTAAAGGGACACTGAACCCAAATTTTTTCTTTTGTAATTCAGAAAGAGCATGCAATTTTAAGCAACCTTCTAATTTACTCCTATTATCAATTTTTCTTTGTTCTCTTGCTATCATTATTTGAAAAAGAAGGCATCTAAGCTTTTTTTTGGTTTCAGTACTCTGGACAATACTTTTTTATTGGTGGATTAATTTATCCACCAATCAGCAAGGACAACCCAGGTTGTTCACAAAAATGGGCCGGCATCTAAACTTACATTCTTGCATTTCAAATAAAGATACCAAGAGAATAAAGAAAATTTGATAATAGGAGTAAATTAGAAAGTTGCTTAAAATTTCATGCTCTATCTGAATGACGAAAGAATTTTTTTGGGTACAGTGTCCCTTTAAGCTCATATTGGGAACCCAAAGGTTATTGGAATAAAGGCTCCAGAGGATTGTTTGTTTCTTTTCTTTTTTTCCCTCATCTAAATTGGACTTTGCAATTTAATTGTCCTGTATAGGAGGAACTTTTTTGCCCTTTTTTTTTTCTTATTATTGTGTGTATTACAAGCAAAATCTGTTAACAGTTTTACCATTGCAAAAAAAAATTTTTTGTCTAATCAAGAGCTATTTTGGTCTAAGATCAAAACCCCCAAGGTACAATCAGAAGAATTGGTCTTATTGAATGATCCTATTACAATTCCAGAGATCAGCAAGGCGAATGATCAATTAAAATTGAACAAAGCTGCAGGCCCGGATGGGTTCCTTGCAGAATTCTACAAATCTTTGAAAGAAGATTTGCTTGAGCTATTACAGGATTTATTCAACATGTATTATACTACTGAAAACTCTATCTCGGAGTACTTTTCTGCGGCAAATATTTCCCTTATCCATAAAAAAGGTAAAGATCCAGAGGATCCTGCCTCCTACAGACCGATTTCGGTATTAAACACTGATTATAGGATATTAACGGCTATTATTTCTGCTAGGTTATCGCAGTGTATACAGGATCTGATACATCCGGATCAATCAGGATTCATGACCTCTAGGAACCCAATAACATTTTTTCGCAAAGTTGTGGTTTTCCTAGATTATGCATGGAATATTAACCAAAATGATAGGAGACAGGAGACACTGGATAGGGCGGTGCTTACATTGGATGCAGCTAAAGCATTCGATTCTATTGTCTGGGACCACTTATTTCGCTCTCTTGATGGATTTGGGTTTAAGGGAAATTTTGTTCAGTTTGTTAATAGAATCTATGCAAAACCAATTTCACATCTGTTGATTAATAGAGTGTGCTCTCCACCCATAGTTTTGCAATGGGGGACCAGACAGGGTTGTCCGTTATCGCCATTATTGTTTAATGTCGCCCTGGAACCCTTTGCAATTAGGCTTAGGGAGAGTTTACCTGGTATCTCATTCGGCTCTCAGCGGTTAAAAGTATTGTTATACGCTGATGACATACTCGTCTTCATGGAGAATCTCCATCAATCTATCCCAACCTTGTTGTCACTCCTTGAAGAGTTTGGTTAATTTTCAGGGTACAGAGTCAATTCGGATAAAAGCGAATTAATGCTAGTAGGTAAATCGGTTATCCCTGTGGTTAAAATCCCTTTTAAAAGGGTTGATGCTATTAAATATCTTGGACTAGTATTACATAAGAACCCTAAGCGGTGGTACTCTGAAAATTATATTCCATTATTGCAAAAAATCAAATGCGACTTACAATTATGGGCTTCATTCCCACTCGCAATTACCGCAAGGGTGAATCTAATTAAAACGATAATTTTCCCTCTCTTTCTCTATCCACTTCAAAAGTTGCCAATATTCATATCAAATAAGGATATTAAGGAATTATATGGCTATATCTCTAAATTTCTCTGGAAAGACAAAAAACCCCGTATAGCTCTTACGAAATTAATGCAGAAGTCTTCTTCAGGGGGTTTGTCATTATCGGATATCAAGATATATAATATAGTTACACTGATAAAATTTGCCTTTGATTGGATCTCGGATGCCAATACGGTTTCTTCTCTTGTTGAGGAGTTAGCATTAATATATCCCTTTGCTTTAAAGGCAATCCTTCACTGTAAGCCGAGACAATTACCATTCAATGTTTTTTCTCTCATCTCATTTAAGAATATAGTAACAGCCTGGCATAAGTTTTGTACCCTGTTGGGCATAGATCCAACATATTCAGAATTTTTACCTATTAAGGGTAATCCCCAATTTATTCCAGGTATTTCGCAGAAAGTGTTTGATCTTTGGGCTGAAAAAGGGTTAAAGTCGGTTAAACAACTTTTTGATAGTAACTATCGAGTGTTAGACGTGGAATCCTTTTTCAATCTGTTCGATCTGCCAAGGGCTAACCTGTTTGAATACTTTCAGATTCTTCATTTTATCTCTGCCCAAGAGTGGGTGTTTCCTTTGTCAGCTGCGTGGTCAGAAGTTAGAGTTATTATTCAAAAATTTACGAGGCGGGATACTTCGGTTTCATTGATCTATGACATTATGTTATCTAAACAAAGTCAAGTACATGTAAATAAGATTTGTAGTTTCTGGTCCACTTTGTTTTCGGATATAGATTATGAGACCATAGAACAGAGTTTTTCTATGTTGAAAAAATGTAAAAGTTCCTGTCAGCTGGAAAGAATCTCACACGAAGTTAATCAATAATTTCTATTTACATCCGCGGAAGATAGCTAAATTTTATCCAGCTAGATCAAGCATATGTCCTAAATGTTCTCAGATGGGTGCAGATTTACTGCATATGTTTTGGTTTTGTCCCAAAATTAACCAACTCTGGCTGAAGATGACTTATTGGGTGAATACACATCTTAAGATCTCGGTTAATTTGAAACCACGAGATATTGTGTTTTTAATCCCAATGCTAAATATGAGTAATAATCATTGGGTTAGTACTGTTAATACTATTATTTTGGCTATTAGGTATCTCATATTAAAACATTGGATATCGAACAGAGCTCCGGGGTTTAATGAGGCTATGAAAGTTATTCAAGAACAGATAATTTTTTAAGCCTATCATTTGCAAGATGCCTCAGATAGGAGGGTTAAAAGTTTCCTTGTAGCATGGTGCCCATTTATAAAGTCCTATCCCCTTCCCATACAGAAACAGATTTGCTTCTCGTATCTTTCATCCGTGAGTTTTATAGAATTAGTATTATTAGGTTTATTCCCTACCTCATGGATTGATAGCAGATAGGATAATATGCCATAAACCAGGTGTTGTTGGTTTTTTTTTTGTTTGTTTGTTTTTTTTTTTTTCTCTTCCTCTTTCTTTTTTTCTCTCTCTTTTCCGGTATCACGTAGGATTACGTGAATTGTAACTATAACTATAAAAAGCTCACCATGGAGATGAAGCTAGCTTATGTTTAATTAATAGTCTTATGCCAATTAAGAAGGAAATTCCGTTGTTAAGAGGATATTTTTTTGGCTGATTTATGACTATGATGTATTGTATTATTTGGTGTTCATTAAATAAATATTTAAAAAAAAAGGAATATTTATTTAGATTTATTTAAATTATATTTAAGTTAGGAGGTGCTAGGGTTAGACTTAGATTTAGGGGTTAATATGTTTATTATAGTTGCGGCGGTGTGGGGGGGCAGATTAGGGGTTAATAAATATAATGTAGGTGGCGGTGGGCTCCGTGAGCGGCGGTTTAGGGGTTAATACATTTATTAGAGTTGCGGCGGGGTCCGGGAGCGGCAGTTTAGGGGTTAAACACTTTAATAGAGTTGCTGAGGGCTCCGGAAGCGGCGGTTTAGTGGTTAATAACTTTATTTAGGTGAGGCGAGGTCCGGGAGCGACGGTATAGGGGGTAAAACAGTTAGTATAGTGTGGGTGCTTAGTGACAGGGGAGCAAGAAAGCTGCAAATAAGCCGAAGAGCAGCGAGATCAATGACTGTTAGTTAACAACAGTCCGCTGCTCATCACACCGTACTTGGTGCGTGGCTTTTTGATAGCTTTCTTGATAATTTTGGAGAATGTAATTAGGTCCGCGGCAGCGATGTTAGGTGATCTTAGTCGAGCATATTGCCGTTGAATGCAAGAAAGTCGACAGTTTGATAACTAGAGGCCAAAGTATTAACCTAATTGCTAAGCCCCATAACCTAACACCCCCTAAGTTAACCCCAATTAAAATACACACATAAAATAAAAAAAATACTAACTACATTAAAATTAATAAAAAAAATAACAAAAAATAAAAAACATAAATTACAAAAAAAAACTAACATTAAAAGAAAAAAACAATAGGTTATTAATCATTGATGAAGTCCAGCAATACACCTTCTTCCCAGCGGCGAAAGGTCTTCTTCCAGGCGGATCAATCTTCATCCATCGCGGGCCCATCTTCTATCTTCTTGCCGAAGGTGCGGAGCGGTCATAAGCAGCTCTCATCCTATTGGCTAATTTTAAATTTTCAGGCAATAGAAATGCAAGGGTACCCCAAAATATTAGGGGTACCTTGCATTCAATCCTCCGGCAAGAAGATAGAAGATGGGCCCGCGATGGATGAAGATGGATCCGCCTGGATGAAGACCTTTCTCTGCCGGGAAGAAGGGCTATTGGTAATTTATTTATAGATTAGGGTTTTTTTTATTTTGAGGTGGTTTGCTTTTTTTTAAGGGAGTGTTGGATTAGGAATAACTTTTTTTATTTTGGATAATTTCGTTTGTTATTTTCTGTAATGTTAGGTTTTTTGATTTTTTTTTTAATCTAGCATTTTTTTGTAATGTTAGCTTTTTTTATTTTGGGTAATGTTAGTTTTTTTTTTAGTAATTTATGTTTTTTATTTTTTGTATGTTTGAATTACTTTTAATGTAGTTAGTATTTTTTTATTTTATGTAAGTGTATTTTAATTGGGGTTAACTTAGGGGGTGTTAGGTTTGGGGGCTTAGTTATTAGGTTAATACTTTGCGTTGTGGGGTGTTGGCGGTTTAGGGGTTAATAGTGTAATTAGATCCTTTACGTTGTGGGGAGTTGGCGGTTTAGGGGTTAATAGGTTAATTAGGTAGTTTGCATTGGGGGATGGTGGTTTAGGTGTTTATAGGTTAATTAGGTGTCTGCGTTGTTGTTGGTTGGCAGTTTAGGGTTTAATATGTTTATTAGGTAGTTTGCGATGAGGGGTTGGTGGATTAGGGGTTAGCTACTTGTTTGCGATGGGGGGTTGGTGGATTAGGGGTTAACTGCTTGTATTCGTTATTACAATGTGTGGGAATGGCAGATTAGGGGTTAACTTTTATTAGTTATTGCGATGTGGGGGATGGTGGTTTAGGGGTTAATAATTTGTATTAGTAGTTGCGATGTAAGGTGGATTAGGGGATTTGAATGGCGTTTTGACGTGTTGGTTAAATTTTTTAAGACAGATTAGATATTTACAGGTGATTTCAACTTTTTTTTTTAACTTACGCGCCGCAAGATGATATACTGGCGTAAGTCACTGGCAACGCCAGAAATGTGCATTTGTGCACATTTCTGAACCTCGACAGTTTGTTCCACTTACGGCGGTATAGCATCTGCCTGCGCCGTTTATGTGATTCACCCGATGTTCAGGGTGAACTTATGGCGACATGGGTTTCAACAGTTGCGCTGAAACTTATACTGCATATGTAATCTCACCCATAATACCTAAATAGCCACATGACTAAAATAAGCATAAAGTTTAGAAGCCATAATATACACATCAATAATAGAGATTAGTAATTCTCAGACCTGCAACACCCACCTACACATAGGTATCACCTCCTATAGATGGTTAAGAAGCACACATAGGGGAATAAGACATGACACATCATGCCATCTGCATTATTCCTAAACAAGTTCTTATTTCAGCACTGTGTAATCCACAGACCAAAATATAAATCCCAGAGATTCTATAGGCTCATTAACGAAAGGCATTTGCCAAACACAAATACAGTTCCACAGGGAGGTATTTAAAGTGACAGTCAAGTCCAAAATAAACTTTCATGATTCAAATAGGGCATGCAATTTTAAACAGCTTTCCAATTTACTTTAATCACCAAATTTGCTTTGTTCTCTTGGTATTCTTAGGTGAAAGCTAAACCTAGGTAGGCTAATATGCTAATTTCTTAGACCTTGAAGGCCGCCTCTAATCTGAATGCATTTTGAAAAGTTTTTCACCACTAGAGAGCATTAGTTCATGTGTGTCATATAGATAACATTGAGCTCACGCACGTGAATTTACCTTGGAGTCAGCACTGATTGGCTAAAATGCAAGTCTGTCATAAGAACTGAAATAAGGGGGTAGTTTGCAGAGGCATAGATAAAAAGTAATTACAGAGGTATAATGTGTATTATTATAACTGTGTTGGTTATGCAAAAACTGGGGAATGGGTAATAAAGAGATTATCTATCTTTTTAAACAACAAAAATTCTGGTTTTGACTGTCCCTTTAAAACAAGAGCTTACATAGTTTCCTACTCACAGCTTCAACTCCAAAACTTATATGTCTATGGGCAAGATTTATCAATGTGTGAACAGACAGGATTTACATGTTGTAAACCTTTCCGTATTTGATCGCAAAATGTGGGATGCATTTGTTACCCATATTTAATATACCATGGGCGAACGCTTGTGCAAGTCTGCCCCCCTATCCTTAGGCAACCAATTGCGTAAGAGTAGGGCTTGTCCATCAACCAGGTTGAATTTATCCAGGGTCATTTTTTTCCAACTCCGAATTGGCAAGAGAGCGATCTGGGCATTCGCCTCATTAAAAATCTTGCCCTACATATCATATACAGGAGTTCTTGGTAATTCCAGCAGCACCGTCCCTATAGTGTGCATAATCGTTCATTCAAGAGCCCGATACCCACCACTTCAGTGGCTTGCTCTGTATACAGCGTGCTAGCAGCTTTCGCATAGGTCACATGACATTTTATATAAATAAATAAATATATATATATATATATATATATATATATAAAACAAAGCATAGAGGGCACCACATGGTGCAGATCAGGCGAGCAAGGTGCACAATATATAAGATAGCCAAATAGCTACTCACTTGATGTAAAGCACAGATTGTGCAATAAGGCAGACCGGAACCTCAAGTCTTCCGGTAGACACACAGCCAGTAAACAGGATGAGGTAGTCCCACAGGGGTGATCCCAAAACTTTACAAAGTCCCACCAGGGGGAGTCCAGGGAGGGAAAATAGGAAGGGGTCAAGTTCCTAAATTGTGACCCAAAGTGTACTTAATCCCACCAGTGGGAGTTAGCAAGTGTTATCCAGGTATGTCCCTTCAGCTTGAGGATCTAGTATTCAGCAGAGAACCACTGTGCATATAGCGGCAGAAAGGGTGGTGCTGTGTCTTCCCAAATGTAACAAAAAAGGCAGTACAGTGTAGCAGCAGGTACAAAATTAAAATGTTTAATAATAAAAAGTTTTAAAAAGCAACACGTTTCTCAGTGTCACAGCACGGTTTCATCAGGCTGATGAACAGTGGTTCTCTGCTGGTTCTCTGCTGAATACTAGATCCTCAAGCTGAAGGGACATACCTGGATAACACTTGCTAACTCCCCCTGGTGGGATTAAGTACACTTTGGGTCACAATTTAGGAACTTGACCCCTTCCTATTTTCCCTCCCTGGACTCCCCCTGGTGGGACTTTGTAAAGTTTTGGGATCACCCCTGTGGGACTACCTCATCCTGTTTACTGGCTGTGTGTCTACCGGACAACTTGAGGTTCCGGTCTGCCTTATTGCACAATCTGTGCTTTACATCAAGTGAGTAGCTATTTGGCTATCTTATATATTGTGCACCTTGCTCGCCTGATCTGCACCATGTGGTGCCCTCTATGCTTTGTTTTTTAGGATATCGTGATTGTGTTACTGCAATATCCACTTCAGCACTTTGTGGGATTTAATATTTGCATATTGGACAAATTTTTGTGTTTATTTGGACACTTAACAATATAATTATTATTATTTTAATATTTGTATTTAATTTAGATTATTTCACTATGCAATTTTTTTGCTAATTTCCTTTTTGATATTTATTGGATACACATTGATTATTATCATTATTATACATATGGTTATTACTATTATGATATAGCCCTATTCCTATTTTTACATCATTTTTACACTTACAAGTTAACAGAGTGTAACACTTATTGGTAGTATCACTTTTATTCACATACACTTTATTTTTGAATATTATATTTTGAATATTCTCTCTCTCTCTCTCTCTCTCTCTCTCTCTCTCTCTCTCTCTCTCTCTCTCTCTCTCTCTCTCTCTCTCTCTCTTTAAAAGTTCAAAGCTTTATTCAATTCCACTTGTGGATAAAAAAAACCATGGGGGTCTGAAACATATTGACACTCAGCACTTGTTGCTTCCAGCTGACATGTTTCGGTGTAATACCGTAATCATAGCTGATGGAATGCACAAGTGCTGCTTCATTTAAAAGCAGAGGAACATTCTGATTGGTTAATAACATAAACAAACCTGCGTGTGAGTGTACAAACTAATGATTGTTAAAAACATTAACCATTTACATACCTTGTGAATTGAAAAATGTTACAACATAGAAAGGAATTACAAAGCATTTACTTAAAGCATAATGCTTTAGCTTAAACTGAAATAAACCTGCAATCACAAGACACATACTGCATATATAAGCAGGTTGCTCTAATCCCCTATTGTTGAACAAAGGACAAATGAGAACATAGACTATTAGAAATTACAGAGTATTTACTTTAAGCATTTACTTAAAACCTAATGCTTGGACTTTACCTGAGACTAAACCTGCAATCACAGGACACATACTACATATATACAGAAAGCCAATCACAAGAAATACCTTGCTCCATGCTAGGAGTTGTCATCCCAAGCATGTACCATTAGCAGTAGCTAAAGGGGAAATTATCAGACTTAAACGAAATTGTACTGAAGAGTCAATGTTTTATAAGCAGAGAAAAGATCTAGACAAGAGGCTTGGAGAGAGGGGATACCCTAAGCATGTTATTAGACAGGCACATGCACAGGTTGATAGAGTTGATAGGACTACACTTCTCAAAGGATCTAAAAACAAGGAACAGACTTCAAGGACAGACAATAAGATTACCTTCGTCACTGACTATAGTACAGAATATAAAGATATCTGTAGTATAGTCAACAAACATTTCAAAATGTTAGTAGCTGACGACAGGCTTGTGAGCACAGTAGAGAAGGGCTTACGCTGTTCTTTCAGAAGGAGTAAGACCTTAGGGAATATCCTCTCACCCTCTGAGTTACCATCCTGCACTGAGAAGCCTAAGGGTTCATGGTTGACACATAGGGGGATGTACAGATGCGGCAAATCCAGGTGCAAACCGTGTGATTCTGCCACCATTTCGGATGAATTTCGTTCAACTGTTACAGGCGAAGTGTTTAAAATCCAGGCATGCCTCAACTGTACATCCTCCTATGTAATTTACTTACTTACATGTATAGAATGTAATTTACAATACGTGGGGCTCACTAGCACTGAGGTAAATACCAGAATTCGCAATCACCTTTCTACCATTAAGATTGGAGAAGCTAGTACCCCACTAGTCAAACATTTCAAATTCGTGTATAACAAAAGTAGCGCCACACTCAGGTGGCAGGCCATTGAAAGTGTCACCACTCCTTTGCGTGGAGGTGACAGAGCTCAGATTTTATGTAAAAGAGAGATGTTCTTGATTTTTAAGTTACAGACCCGTGTCCCCAAGGGTCTAAATTCAGAATATGATCTGATTAATTACTGGCAGTAGAAGTTTGCTGAGCACTCTAAGGCATTGTATACTTGTTTTTTACACACTAAGTTCTGTTAATGTTTTCCTCTTTGTTCTTATGTTTGTACTTTTTTTCGCTTTTGCTAGTCGTATTCTAGTAATCTAGCGCTGTTCCTCAGATATAATATGTCAGTATTCTTGATATATTCTGTTAGTTTTACACACTAATTTATACTGTATCTTAACAGGTAGTTTGTATTTATTTTTTTTGTTTTAAATCTTTTTATTAATTTTAAAACATACAACATTATAGAATAACATCAAGGGTCTCTTTATACAGGCCTGTCTCCAATCAGGAAACTTGTAATTGAATTTAAAGTCTATCAAGACAGATTGAGACCAGGAACAAATGAAAACACAAGGATCTCCATCACAGATATCGATATTAATCTATACATTCAACAAATAATAAGCATGCTTAGTATGAGAGCAAGCAGCAACATGGGTTGGGGGGGGGGGTGAGGGGAGGCAGAAAAAAGGAAGAAGAGGGAGGGAAAATGATTGATGAATATCAGGGAAGGTGTAGGTGTAGTTACTTTACTTTAAGGGGGGCATACTCCTGGAAGGAGGGAAGTCATTCAGAGTGTTTTTATATCTCTCTGTTCCCATATAAAGATAATGTCCAAAATGGCATCTGTTTTACCCTGAAAGCTATAATGTAGCTTATCAAGTGAGAGGACATGGTCCACTTCGCGGATCCACATTTGTGGCGTGGGTACTTGCGGCTTCTTCCAGAACCTTGGGATTAGGCGCTTAGCGCAGTTTATCAAGCATTGTAGTAATTTCCTGCGATAGTGGCATGCAAGTTTTGGGAGATCATTTAGTAGGATCATAACAGGGCTTAGTTCGATATTGGAGTTAAGGGTGGAGTTGATGTGAGTATTTATAGTTCGCCAGTACTGATTGAGTAGAGGGCACTGCCAAAAGATGTGTGCGAGGGAACCATTCTCCCCACAATGTCTCCAGCACAATGGGGAGGCATTCGGGAAGATGTTATGGAGTCGACATGGGGATAGGTACCAACGCAATAGAATCTTATAATTGAGTTCCACTATTATCGGGGAAATAGATGACTTTTTCGTCATTAAAAATATGTTGTTCTGTTGTTTTTGCGTAAATGTTATATTAAGTTCCTTCTCCCACTTAGCCATGTATGAGGGCGCGGATGGGGGAATAGGGTTTGATAATATTTTATGTATCAAAGAGATATGTGATTTATTAAGTGAGGGGGTTGTACATAATGTTTCAAATGGTGTGAGGGGGCTAGTAAAATCTGGCTTATGTGGTGATGAGAGGAGGGCATGTCGTACTTGAAAGTATGAGAACCATTTGTGAAAAGGGGGTCCAAAATCTAGGCTTAAATCTGTTTGTGTTTTAAGTTGCCCATTGTGGAAAAAGCGGTAGACAGGGGAGGGTCGGTAACTGTCGGCCGATTGTGGTATGGACAGCAGATCTGATGACATAAATGTAGTGTTATTAAGTAGTGGAGTTAAGGGGGAGATTGGGCGTGATACATTGGTATGAGCCTTGATGGTCTTGTCCCATACTCTAAGAGTTGATGCAATATAGTAGTTAAGTTTGCATCTTGTAGGCCTGTGCCTTTTAGGGATCCAACTCATCTCAGCCAGGTTGCATCCGGGTAACAGGTAGGTCTCCAACTTAACCCACGCCTTAGAGGGAGAGAGATGGTTCCACGCCACAATCCAAGCAAGATGGGTAGCCCTGTAGTAATACGTCAGATTGGGGATCCCCAGACCTCCTCTCTCTCTGCTGAGATACAGGTTCTGTTTAGCGACTCTTGGTCGTTGATAGGACCACACAAAGGATTCAATTATCTTTTGCTGTGTACTAAGAAATTGGGTGGAGAGATCTAAGGGAAGGACTTGAAACAAGTACAGATATTTAGGGAGAATGGTCATGGACACCACATTTACTCGCCCAAGCCAAGAGAGATGGTTCTGTCTATGCCAATTATCAAGCAGTGTGCGTATCTCCTTCTGAAGGGTTAAATAGTTAAGTTCGAAGAGGTCTGGTATGGATGAGGAGATGTGTATGCCAAGGTATTTCAGGGATTTTTCTATCGAGAATTTGGTGTGTTGGGCTAGGTAGGTGACTTCCTCTTCAGGAAGATTGACCGGTAGAAGGACAGATTTGTCCAAATTAATAGAAAAATTTGAGACTCTCTTGAAAGCCTCAAATTCCGTCAGGAGTGAAGGAATCGAAGTGCGGGGTGAATGTAAAGTAAAAATAATGTCATCCGCGTATAAGAGGCATTTCTGATGGAGAGAGCCAAACTCCAAACCTTTAATGTGAGTATTGTCTCTAATGTGAGTGGCAAATGTCTCCACTGTGAGGGCAAATAGGAGGGGGGAGAGGGGACAACCCTGACGTGTGCCATTATGTATTTGAAAGCTGTGGGACGCTACACCATTAGCCCGAACTATTGCTGTGGGGTTAGTATATAGTGCTCTAATTCTATTGATGAATGTTGCGGAAAAACCAAATTTCGACAGGGTCGACCAGAGAAAATCCCAGTCGACCCTGTCGAAAGCCTTCTCGGCATCTGTGGAAAGAATCATCATTTGTAATTTATTGGTAGTAGCTGTATATAAAGTTTGAAGGACCTGTATCGAATTATCTAGGTAGTTTGTATTTATATGTGTTGCATACAGGTTTAAAATATTGAAATTGCATTAATCTGATTAGCTCTAGATTAGTTTAGGACACTGACATGACATACATTACACTGTAACACAATAGGATACACAGTAAATGTTTATTTGTTTATTTACTTAAACCATGTTGAGCACTATTTATAATAGTCTATGTTCTCATTTGTCCTTTGTTCAACATTAGGGGACTTGAGTAACCTGCTCATATATGTAATATGTGTCCTGTGATTGCAGGTTTAGTCTCAGGTAAAGTCCAAGCATTAGGTTTTAAGTAAATGCTTAAAGTAAATACTCTGTAATTTCTAATAGTCTATGTTCTCATTTGTCCTTTGTTCAACAATAGGGGATTAGAGCAACCTGCTTATATATGCAGTATGTGTCTTGTGATTGCAGGTTTATTTCAGTTTAAGCTAAAGCATTATGCTTTAAGTAAATGCTTTGTAATTCCTTTCTATGTTGTAACATTTTTCAATTCACAAGGTATGGAAATGGTTAATGTTTTTAACAATCATTAGTTTGTACACTCACACGCAGGTTTGTTTATGTTATTAACCAATCAGAATGTTCCTCTGCTTTTAAATGAAGCAGCACTTGTGCATTCCATCAGCTATGATTACGGTATTACACCGAAACATGTCAGCTGGAAGCAACAAGTGCTGAGTGTCAATATGTTTCAGACCCCCATGGTTTTTTTTATCCACAAGTGGAATTGAATAGAGCTTTGAACTTTTAAATTGACCCTGGATTTCCCTTTTCTACAATTACTACGTTTAGCCAGTATCTGGGGTCTTTAGGCTTGGAAGCCTCTCACTCAAGCAGGCAGTATTTGGATTTACCTGCCTTTTCGGCCCTGGCAAAGTCTGCTTGTTCCCACTGAGGACCGGATAAGGGATACTCCGATTGGCCACCGCAATCACGTGACCGGCTGCGCATACGTCATCGGACGCTTACAGCGTGTGAAAGGATACACACTGAACACGGCACGCCATAGACGCCTTCAGAGCAGCGGAGGAGCATTGGGGATTGGTTTGCAACATTCAGAGCCGGACGGAAAGCAACAAACACAGCATTGCATTGTGCAGTGAGTACAGCCAGCAGCTGCTTTTGACATAGTCGAGTTTCACAAGGATTCTTACTATTGCTGTTGTTTTGTTTGAAGAGTCCGGGGAGAAATAGTTTGTATGCATGTCAAGCCCTTGCTGATTTATCTTACTGACGGATCTGATGACATAAATGTAGTGTTATTAAGTAGTGGAGTTAAGGGGGAGATTGGGCGTGATACATTGGTATGAGCCTTGATGGTCTTGTCCCATACTCTAAGAGTTGATGCAATATAGTAGTTAAGTTTGCATCTTGTAGGCCTGTGCCTTTTAGGGATCCAACTAATCTCAGCCAGGTTGCATCCGGGTAACAGGTAGGTCTCCAACTTAACCCACGCCTTAGAGGGAGAGAGATGGTTCCACGCCACAATCCAAGCAAGATGGGTAGCCCTGTAGTAATACATCAGATTGGGGATCCCCAGACCTCCTCTCTCTCTGCTGAGATACAGGTTCTGTTTAGCGACTCTTGGTCATTGATAGGACCACACAAAGGATTCAATTATCTTTTGCTGTGTACTAAGAAATTGGGTGGAGAGATCTAAGGGAAGGACTTGAAACAAGTACAGATATTTAGGGAGAATGGTCATGGACACCGCATTTACTCGCCCAAGCCAAGAGAGATGGTTCTGTCTATGCCAATTATCAAGCAGTGTGCGTATCTCCTTCTGAAGGGTTAAATAGTTAAGTTCGAAGAGGTCTGGTATGGATGAGGAGATGTGTATGCCAAGGTATTTCAGGGATTTTTCTATCGAGAATTTGGTGTGTTGGGCTAGGTAGGTGACTTCCTCTTCAGGAAGATTGACCGGTAGAAGGACAGATTTGTCCAAATTAATAGAAAAATTTGAGACTCTCTTGAAAGCCTCAAATTCCGTCAGGAGTGAAGGAATCGAAGTTCGGGGTGAATGTAAAGTAAAAATAATGTCATCCGCGTATAAGAGGCATTTCTGATGGAGAGAGCCAAACTCCAAACCTTTAATGTGAGTATTGTCTCTAATGTGAGTGGCAAATGTCTCCACTGTGAGGGCAAATAGGAGGGGGGAGAGGGGACAACCCTGACGTGTGCCATTATGTATTTGAAAGCTGTGGGACGCTACACCATTAGCCCGAACTATTGCTGTGGGGTTAGTATATAGTGCTCTAATTCTATTGATGAATGTTGCGGAAAAACCAAATTTCGACAGGGTCGACCAGAGAAAATCCCAGTCGACCCTGTCGAAAGCCTTCTCGGCATCTGTGGAAAGAATCATCATTTGTAATTTATTGGTAGTAGCTGTATATAAAGTTTGAAGGACCTGTATCGAATTATCTAGGTAGTTTGTATTTATATGTGTTGCATACAGGTTTAAAATATTGAAATTGCATTAATCTGATTAGCTCTAGATTAGTTTAGGACACTGACATGACATACATTACACTGTAACACAATAGGATACACAGTAAATGTTTATTTGTTTATTTACTTAAACCATGTTGAGCACTATTTATAATAGTCTATGTTCTCATTTGTCCTTTGTTCAACATTAGGGGACTTGAGTAACCTGCTCATATATGTAATATGTGTCCTGTGATTGCAGGTTTAGTCTCAGGTAAAGTCCAAGCATTAGGTTTTAAGTAAATGCTTAAAGTAAATACTCTGTAATTTCTAATAGTCTATGTTCTCATTTGTCCTTTGTTCAACAAAAGGGGATTAGAGCAACCTGCTTATATATGCAGTATGTGTCTTGTGATTGCAGGTTTATTTCAGTTTAAGCTAAAGCATTATGCTTTAAGTAAATGCTTTGTAATTCCTTTCTATGTTGTAACATTTTTCAATTCACAAGGTATGGAAATGGTTAATGTTTTTAACAATCATTAGTTTGTACACTCACACGCAGGTTAGTTTATGTTATTAACCAATCAGAATGTTCCTCTGCTTTTAAATGAAGCAGCACTTGTGCATTCCATCAGCTATGATTACGGTATTACACCGAAACATGTCAGCTGGAAGCAACAAGTGCTGAGTGTCAATATGTTTCAGACCCCCATGGTTTTTTTTATCCACAAGTGGAATTGAATAGAGCTTTGAACTTTTAAATTGACCCTGGATTTCCCTTTTCTACAATTACTACGTTTAGCCAGTATCTGGGGTCTTTAGGCTTGGAAGCCTCTCACTCAAGCAGGCAGTATTTGGATTTACCTGCCTTTTCGGCCCTGGCAAAGTCTGCTTGTTCCCACTGAGGACCGGATAAGGGATACTCCGATTGGCCACCGCAATCACGTGACCGGCTGTGCATACGTCATCGGACGCTTACAGCGTGTGAAATGATACACACTGAACACGGCACGCCATAGACGCCTTCAGAGCAGCGGAGGAGCATTGGGGATTGGTTTGCAACATTCAGAGCCGGACGGAAAGCAACAAACACAGCGTTGCATTGTGCAGTGAGTACAGCCAGCAGCTGCTTTTGACATAGTCGAGTTTCACAAGGATTCTTACTATTGCTGTTGTTTTGTTTGAAGAGTCCGGGGAGAAATAGTTTGTATGCATGTCAAGCCCTTGCTGATTTATCTTACTGACGGATTATCTCCTCATTTGAATTGGGCAAAGTTTGTAAGTTTGAGAGTGAGAGTTTTTTATCATCCCTATACAGGGTGCTTTCTCATAATGCACTTTACTAACTTTTCTTAGACAATATATATGTATATATATATATATATATATATATATATATACACACACACACAGTGCCCTCCACTGAAATTGGCACAGAATATCTTAAAATTAATTTTAAAAATTATTAAATATATTCCTAATTATAGGAGCAACAATGGTACAAAATTACTAAGGACCAGATTACGAGTGGAGCACTGTTATGTACGAGCGACCTATCAGCTCTTGTTAAAGGGACGTTATACAGCAAGTTTCATAAACCTGCATTTAATAGACACTACTATAAAGGAAAATATGCACAGATACTGATATAAAAATCCAGTATAAAACCTTTTAAAAGCTTCCCAGTTTAGTACTGTTGAGGAGGTTAGGCTGGGACCCCCACTGAAATGGGCTGAGAAAGCAGGAAAAGCAGACCATCCCCTGTATATGAAAGGACCTTTACACAAACAGGAATCTGTAGACATCAATATACATCTGATACTTTGGGACTTGGTTAGGAGTCAGAAAAAAAAGCATGTTATTTAAAAATAAGCATACACTATACATTTTTACAAAAACACCCCAAGATAGGCTATATAAATGGATCATCTACAAAACATTTATGCAAAGAAAAATCTAGTGTGTCCCTTTAACTGTTACTCTCGAATACAAAGCTGCACAAAACACATCAATAATATAATTAAAAGATCAGTTACAATCATAATAACCCTATCTAATAAAAATTATAACAAAAATTGCACAAAAAAAGTTATAAGAGCTCAAAGATATGAGGTCACAGGTGTTAGGGGGAAAAACAAAAAGACGGCAAAGGGCTTTAACACAGAGATACATACAAACATGTCTAAATATATATAAGTATGTAAAAATATATACATATATCAATACATATGTATTTGTGTTTTACTGTAATATTTACTGTACATATTTCACATTCCAATGTTTTTCACTTACAGGATAATGTCCTTTTTATTCTTAATTATGTATTTCTATACATATATGTGTGAAAAACATTGGAATGTGACATCTGAAAAAATTAAAATATTAATATTTCATGTTGGGTTAGCCCATTTGGTGAAACACGATCAGGTTTAGTTTTTTTAACTTTTTGTGCTCCATTGAAGTCTATGGGAGAACAGGTTAACACGCGCGTCAGGTTAGCACGCAAAGGAAAACTTTTTACTTTCAACTTATAATTCGTGCAGTATCCGACGTAAGCAAAAATCTTACTTCTTGCACAGTTAACAATCGAGGGGGAGCGATAAATAGCGCTCCACTTGTAATCTAGCCCTGAGAGTGCAAAATGATTTTACTTGCTAAATAGAAATTCTTATTAACTGGTTTACAACGACAAGCAACGCCACAAGCCTAATTTAACCTAATAAAAGGTACGTGTTTTCTAAAAGTGCACACCTTAGGCAATATGAAAAACCATAATAGGTCTAAATCCATAAAAATACAGGTGAAAATGTTATGTTTAAATATAGGCATGTTTATTTTGTTTACAGAAAGATTATTTCATGTTCATTCTTGACATATTATTGAGCACATAGTTTTAATGAGAAAGAAAAAGAAGTAATTAAGGATGATCCATGTCTCCTTAACACTCAAATACCAAATAAATATGCATTTTCTTAATCCTATAACCTATAAAAAGGCAGCATTTTATAGTCCTGCACAAGCATGCAGGTTTCATAACAGGTCTGATCTTTTTCAGGGCTTGAGAACGTTCAAACTCAATTTAACCCCTTAAAATCTATATTTACAAAAGGTGCACACATTAAGAGGCCTTAGCTCATGGAAAACATAATTTATGTAAGAACTTACCTGATAAATTCATTTCTTTCATATTAGCAAGAGTCCATGAGCTAGTGACGTATGGGATATACATTCCTACCAGGAGGGGCAAAGTTTCCCAAACCTCAAAATGCCTATAAATACACCCCTCACCACACCCACAAATCAGTTTAACGAATAGCCAAGAAGTGGGGTGATAAAAAAGTGCGAAAGCATATAAAATAAGGAATTGTAATAGTTGTGCTTTATACAAAAAAATCATAACCACCACAAAAAGGGTGGGCCTCATGGACTCTTGCTAATATGAAAGAAATGAATTTATCAGGTAAGTTCTTACATAAATTATGTTTTCTTTCATGTAATTAGCAAGAGTCCATGAGCTAGTGACGTATGGGATAATGACTACCCAAGATGTGGATCTTTCCACGCAAGAGTCACTAGAGAGGGAGGGATAAAATAAAGACAGCCAATCCCTGCTGAAAATAATCCACACCCAAAATAAAGTTTAATGAAAACATAAGCAGAAGATTCAAACTGAAACCGCTGCCTGAAGTACTTTTCTACCAAAAATTGCTTCAGACGAAGAAAACACATCAAAATGGTAGAATTTAGTAAAAGTATGCAAAGAGGACCAAGTTGCTGCTTTGCAAATCTGATCAACCGAAGCCTCATTCCTAAACGCCCAGGAAGTAGAAACTGACCTAGTAGAATGAGCTGTAATCCTTTGAGGCGGAGTTTTTTCCCGACTCGACATAAGCATGGTGAATTAAGGATTTCAACCAAGATGCCAAAGAAATGGCAGAAGCTTTCTGACCTTTCCTAGAACCGGAAAAGATGACAAATAGACTAGAAGTCTTACGGAAAGACTTAGTAGCCTCAACATAATATTTCAAAGCTCTAACAACATCCAAAGAATGCAACAATTTCTCCTTAGAATTCTTAGGATTAGGACATAATGAAGGAACCACAATTTCTCTACTAATGTTGTTGGAATTCACAACCTTAGGTAAAAATTCAAAAGAAGTTCGCAACACCGCCTTATCCTGATGAAAAATCAGAAAAGGAGACTCACAAGAAAGAGCAGATAATTCAGAGACTCTTCTGGCAGAAGAGATGGCCAAAAGGAACAAAACTTTCCAAGAAAGTAATTTAATGTCCAATGAATGCATGGGTTCAAAAGGAGGAGCTTGAAGAGCCCTCAGAACCAAATTCAAACTCCAAGGAGGAGAAATTGACTTAATGACAGGTTTTATACGAACCAAAGCTTGTACAAAACAATGAATATCAGGAAGATTAGCAATCTTTCTGTGAAAAAGAACAGAAAGAGCAGAGATTTGTCCTTTCAAGGAACTTGCGGACAAACCTTTACCTAAACCATCCTGAAGAAACTGTAAAATTCTCGGAATTCTAAAAGAATGCCAGGAAAAATGATGAGAAAGACACCAAGAAATATAAGTCTTCCAGACTCTATAATATATCTCTCTAGATACAGATTTACGAGCCTGTAACATAGTATTAATCACAGAGTCAGAGAAACCTCTTTGACCAAGAATCAAGCGTTCAATCTCCATACCTTTAAATTTAAGGATTTGAGATCCTGATGGAAGAAAGGACCTTGTGACAGAAGTTCTGGTCTTAACGGAAGAGTCCACGGCTGGCAAGATGCCATCCGGACAAGATCCAAATACCAAAACCTGTGAGGCCATGCTGGAGCTACCAGCAGAACAAACGAGCATTCCTTCAGAATCTTGGAGATTACTCTTGGAAGAAGAACTAGAGGCAGAAAGATATAGGCAGGATGATACTTCCAAGGAAGTGATAATGCATCCACTGCCTCCGCCTGAGGATCCCGGGATCTGGACAGATACCTGGGAAGTTTCTTGTTTAGATGAGAAGCCATCAGATCTATTTCTGGGAGTTCCCACATTTGAACAATCTGAAGAAATACCTCTGGGTGAAGAGACCATTCGCCCGGATGCAACGTTTGGCGACTGAGATAATCCGCTTCCCAATTGTCTATACCTGGGATATGAACCGCAGAGATTAGACAGGAGCTGGATTCCGCCCAAACCAGAATTCGAGATACTTCTTTCATAGCCAGAGGACTGTGAGTTCCTCCTTGATGATTGATGTATGCCACAGTTGTGACATTGTCTGTCTGAAAACAAATGAACGACTCTCTCTTCAGAAGAGGCCAAGACTGAAGAGCTCTGAAAATTGCACGGAGTTCCAAAATATTGATCGGTAATCTCACCTCCTGAGATTCCCAAACCCTTTGTGCCGTCAGAGACCCCCACACAGCTCCCCAACCTGTAAGACTTGCATCTGTTGAGATTATAGTCCAGGTCGGAAGAACAAAAGAAGCCCCCTGAATTAAACGATGGTGATCTGTCCACCACATCAGAGAATGTCGGACAATCGGTTTTAAAGATATTAATTGAGATATCTTTGTGTAATCCCTGCACCATTGATTCAGCATACAGAGCTGAAGAGGTCGCATGTGAAAACGAGCAAAGGGGATCGCGTCCGATGCAGCAGTCATAAGACCTAGAATTTCCATGCATAAGGCTACCGAAGGGAATGATTGTGACTGAAGGTTTCGACAAGTTGAAATCAATTTTAGACGTCTCTTGTCTGTCAAAGATAGAGTCATAGACACTGAATCTATCTGGAACCCTAAAAAGGTTTCCCTTGTCTGAGGAATCAATGAACTTTTTAGTGAATTGATCCTCCAACCATGATCTTGAAGAAACAACACAAGTCGATTCGTATGAGATTCTGCTAAATGTGAAGACTGAGCAAGTACCAAGATATCGTCCAAATAAGGAAATACCACAATACCCTGTTCTCTGATTACAGACAGAAGGGCACCGAGAACCTTTGTAAAAATTCTTGGAGCTGTAGCTAGGCCAAACGGCAGAGCCACAAACTGGTAATGCTTGTCCAGGAAAGAGAATCTCAGGAACTGATAGTGAGCTGGATGAATTGGAATATGCAGATATGCATCCTGTAAATCTATTGTAGACATATAATGCCCTTGCTGAACAAAAGGCAATATAGTCCTTACAGTTACCATTTTGAATGTTGGTATCCTTACATAACGATTCAATATTTTTAGATCCAGAACTGGTCTGAAGGAATTCTCCTTCTTGGGTACAATGAAGAGATTCGAATAAAACCCCAGCCCCTGTTCCAAAACTGGAACTGGCATAATTACTCCAGCCAACTCTAGATCTGAAACACATTTCAGAAATGCTTGAGCTTTCACTGAGTTTACTGGGACACGGGAAAGAAAAAATCTCTTTGCAGGAGGTCTTATCTTGAAACCAATTCTGTACCCTTCTGAAACAATGTTCTGAATCCAAAGATTGTGAACAGAATTGATCCAAATTTCTTTGAAAAAACGTAATCTACCCCCTACCAGCTGAGCTGGAATGAGGGCCGCACCTTCATGTGGACTTAGAAGCTGGCTTTGCTTTTCTAGAAGGCTTGGATTTATTCCAGACTGGAGATGGTTTCCAAACTGAAACTGCTCCTGAGGATGAAGGATCAGGCTTTTGTTCTTTGTTGAAACGAAAGGAACGAAAACGATTATTAGCCCTGTTTTTACCTTTAGATTTTTTATCCTGTGGTAAAAAAGTTCCTTTCCCACCAGTAACAGTTGAGATAATAGAATCCAACTGAGAACCAAATAATTGATTACCCTGGAAAGAAAGGGAAAGTAGAGTTGATTTAGAAGACATATCAGCATTCCAAGTTTTAAGCCATAAAGCTCTTCTAGCTAAAATAGCTAGAGACATAAACCTGACATCAACTCTGATAATATCAAAAATGGCATCACAGATAAAATTATTAGCATGTTGAAGAAGAATAATAATATTATGAGAATCATGATCTGTTACTTGTTGCGCTAAAGTTTCCAACCAAAAAGTTGAAGCTGCAGCAACATCAGCCAATGATATAGCAGGTCTAAGAAGATTACCTGAACACAGATAAGCTTTTCTTAGAAAGGATTCAATTTTCCTATCTAAAGGATCCTTAAAGGAAGTACCATCTGACGTAGGAATAGTAGTAGGTTTAGCAAGGGTAGAAATAGCCCCATCAACTTTAGGGATTTTGTCCCAAAACTCTAATCTGTTGGACGGTACAGGATATAATTGCTTAAAACGTTTAGAAGGAGTAAATGAATTACCCAAATTATTCCATTCTCTGGAAATTACTTCAGAAATAGCACCAGGAACAGGAAAAACTTCTGGAATAACCACAGGAGATCTAAAGACCTTGTCTAAACGTTTAGATTTAGTATCAAGAGGACCAGAATCCTCAATTTCTAATGCAATTAGGACTTCTTTAAGTAAAGAACGGATAAATTCCATTTTAAATAAATATGACGATTTATCAGCATCAACCTCTGAGACAGAATCCTCTGTATCAGAAGAATCATTAGAATCAGAATGATGATGTTCATTTAAAAATTCATCTGTATAAAGAGAAGTTTTAAAAGACTTTTTATGTTTACCAGAAGGAGGAATAACAGACATAGCCTTCTTAATGGATTCAGAAACAAAATCTCTTATGTTATCAGGAACACTCTGAACATTAGATGTTGATGGAACTGCAACAGGTAATGGTACTTTACTAAAGGAAATATTTTCTGCATTAACAAGTTTGTCATGACATTTAATACAAACAACAGCTGGAGGAACAACTACCAAAAGTTTACAGCAGATACACTTAGCTTTGGTAGTTCCAGCACCAGGCAGCGATTTTCCAGTAGTATCTTCTGACTCAGTTGCAACGTGGGACATCTTGCAATATGTAATAGAAAAAACAACATATAAAGCAAAATTGATCAAATTCCTTAAATGACAGTTTCAGGAATGGGAAAAAATGCCAGTGAACAAGCTTCTAGCAACCAGAAGCAACAAAAAATGAGACTTAAATAAAATGGAGACAAATTTGACGCCCACAATATTTGGCGCCTAAATGCTATTAGCGCCAAAAATGACGCCACATCCGGAACGCCGACATTTTTGGCGCGAAAAACGTAAAAAATGACGCAACTTCCGGCGACACGTATGACGGCGGAAATAGAAAAAAAAAATTCGCGCCAAGAAAGTCCGCGCCAAGAATGACGCAATAAAATGAAGCATTTTCAGCCCCCGCGAGCCTAACAGCCCACAGGGAAAAAGTCAAATTTTAAGGTAAGATAAAAATGATATAATCAAATGCATTATCCCAAATATGAAACTGACTGTCTGAAATAAGGAAATGTTGAACATCCTGAGTCAAGGCAAATAAATGTTTGAATACATATATTTAGAACTTTATAAAAAAGTGCCCAACCATAGCTTTAGAGTGTCACAGAAAATAAGACTTACTTACCCCAGGACACTCATCTACATGTTGTAGAAAGCCAAACCAGTACTGATACGAGAATCAGCAGAGGTAATGGTATATATAAGAGTATATCGTCGATCTGAAAAGGGAGGTAAGAGATGAATCTCTACGACCGATAACAGAGAACCCATGAAATAGACCCCGTAGAAGGAGATCATTGAATTCAAACAGGCAATACTCTCCTCACATCCCTCTGACATTCACTGCACGCTGAGAGGAAAACCGGGCTCCAACCTGCTGCGGAGCGCATATCAACGTAGAATCTAGCACAAACTTACTTCACCACCTCCATAGGAGGCAAAGTTTGTAAAACTGATTTGTGGGTGTGGTGAGGGGTGTATTTATAGGCATTTTTAGGTTTGAGAAACTTTGCCCCTCCTGGTAGGAATGTATATCCCATACGTCACTAGCTCATGGACTCTTGCTAATTACATGAAAGAAATAATTGTACATAAATTGGCATCAAACATTAGTGCTCTTGATTTTTTTCCTTATTTTTACAGATTATCACCAGATTTTGAGTAGGTATTGGTAGGCAGAAAAAAGTTGTGAGGTGCCTATGTGTGTGTGTGTGTGTGTGTGTTTGCAAATGAGTGTAAGATTGGGAGAGCACCTAGCCAGTGTTTACAGGGTATATGCAAGTAGACAGGAGTCTGAGGGTGTGTACAATTGTGGCAACAGTGCTTGCAAACGTGTAGTTAGGGGGTGGAATACCTTACGGTATGTGTAAGGGTGGCAAGAGAGCTTGCAGGAATGTATATTTAAGTGTGGGAGAATATCTAAGGGTATGTGTAAGGTTGGTAAGAGTGCTTGCAAACATGTATATGTAAGGGAGAGAATACCTTAGAGTATGAGTAAGGGTAGTAAGGGTGATTGCAAACATGTGTATGTGAGTGGGAGAATAGTTTATGTGTAAGGGTGGTAAGAGAGCTTGCAGGCATGTGTATGTAAGGGGGAGAAAAAACCTTAGGTTATGTTGAAGGGTGGTAACAGTGCTCAGTGCTCACAGGCATGTGTATTTCAGGGTGAGAGAATACCTTAATGTATGTGTAAGGGTGGTAAGAGAGCCTGCAGACATGCGTATGAAAGGGGGAGAGAATACATTAGGTAATATGTAAGGGTGGTAAGTGCTTGCAGGCATGTGAATGTGAGTGGGAAAATACCTTTGGGTATGTGTAAGGATGGTTAGAGTGCTTTCAGGCATTTGTATGTGTATTTCTATATAGGTAAAACCCATGACAACTTTCGGGTAAGAATAGCCAATCATCGTACCGCCATTGTGCTGCTTAATAGTGCTTGCAGGCATGTGTATGTAAGAGTGAGTGCTGTGGCTTTATTATATGGATTTATGCTCTATATGAGAGGGGAATGCAGTAACCCCTGCTACGTGCACCTACCACAAGATTAGAACTAAGAAAGATTGTGTTCAGTACTGGGCCTATTTATTATTTATATTTACAAAAGGTGCACACATTAAGAGGCCTTAGCTCATGCAAATAATTGTACATAAATTGGTATCAAACATTAGTGCTACTGTTTTTTTTCTTATTCTTACAGATTATCACCAGATTTTAAACAGCTATTGATAGGCAAAAAAAGGTTGTGAGGTGCCTATGTGTGTGTTTGCAAAGGTGCAAGTGTTTCTGGTAAATGAGTATAAGATTGGGAGAGCGCCTAGCCAGTGTTTACGAGAAAGGGGTTGCACAGAGTATATGCAAGTAAACAGGAGTCTGAGGGTGTGTACAACAGTGGTAACAATGATTGCAAACATGTGTAGTTGGGGGGATACCTTACGGTATGTGTAAGGGTGGAAAGAGAGCTTGCAGGAATGTGTGTGTAAGGGTGAGAGAATATCTAAGGGTATGTGTAAGGTTGGTAAGAGCGCTTGTAAACATGTATATGTAAGGGGGAGAATACCTTAGAGTATGAGTAAGGGTGGTAAGGGTGCATGCAAACATGTGTATGTGAGTGGGAGAATACCTTAGGCTATGTGTAAGGGTAGTAAGAGAGCTTGCAGGCATGTGTATGTAAGGGGGAGAAAAAACGGGTTATGTTAAAGGGTGGTAAGAGTGCTCACAGGCATGTGTATTTCAGGGTGAGAGAATACCTTAATGTATGTGTAAGGGTGGTAAGAGTGCTTGCAGACATGCGTATGAAAGGGGGAGAGAATATCTTAGGCTATATGTAAGGGTGGTAAGAAAACTTGCAGGCATGTGTATGTAAGTGGGAGAATACCTTAGGGTGTGTGTAAGGCTTGCAAAAGTGCTCTCCGGCATGTTTATGCAAGGGTGGGAGAATATCTTAGTGTATGTGTAAGGGTGGCAAGAGTGCTCTCCGGCACTAAACCGTTGGAAATAAAAGTGAGTACACCCCTAAGTGGAAATATCCAATTTTTCCCTCCCCTGTGTCATGTGACTCGTTAGTGTTACAAGGTCTCAGGTGTGAATGGGGAGCAGGTGTGTTAAATTTGGTGTTATTGCTCTCACACTCTCTCTTGCTGGTCACTGGAAGTTCAACATGGCACCTTATGGCAAAGAACTCTCTAAGGATCTGAAAAAAAGAATTGTTGCTCTACATAAAGATGACCTATGCTATAAGAAGATTGCCAAGACCCTGAAACTGAGCTGCAGCATGGTGGGCAAGACCATACAGTGGTTTCACAGGATGTGAGGGGTGTACTCACTTTTGTGAGATACTGCATGTAAGGGGGAGAATACCTTAGGGTATGTGTAAGGGTGGCAAGAGTGCTTGCAGGCATGTGTATTTAAGGGGGATAATACCTTAGGGTATTGTAAGGGTGGTAAGAGTGCTTTCAAGCATGTATATGTAAGGGAAAAATAATACCTTAGAGTATGTTTAAGGGTGGTAAGAGTGCTTGCAGTCATGTGTAATTTAAGTGAAAGAGAATACCTTAGGGTATGTGAAAGGGTGGTAAGAGTGCTTGCAGACATGTGTATGTAAGTGAGAAAGAATTACCTTAGGGTATGTGCAATGGTGGTAAGAGTGCTTGCATGCATTTGTATGTGAGTTGGATAATGTCTTAAGGTATGTGTAAGGGTGGTAAGAGTGCTTGCAGGCATGTGTACATGAGTAGGTGAAAAACATAGGGTATGTTTAAGGGAGGTAAGAGTGCTTGCAGTCATGTATATGTAAAGGATAGAGAATACCTTAGGGTATGTGTAAGTGTGGTAAGAGTGCTTGCAGGCATGTGTATGTGAGTTGGAGAATACATTAGAGTATGTGTGAGGGTTGAAAGAGTGCTTGCAGGCATGTGTATGTAGAGGAGAAATAATACTTAGGGTATGTGCAATGGTGGTAAGAGTGCTTGCAGGTATGTGTATGTGAGTTGGAGAATACATTAGGGTATGTGTAAGGGTTGAAATAGTGCTTGCAGGCATGTGTAAGTAAAGGAGAGAGAATGCCTTAGGGTATGTGTAAGTGTGGTAAGAGTGTTTGCAGGCATGTGTATGTGAGTTGGAGAATACATTAGAGTATGTGTAAGGGTTGAAAGAGTGCTTGCAGGCATGTGTGTGTAAAGGAGAAATAATACTTAGGGTATGTGCAATGGTGGTAAGAGTGCTTGCAGGCATGTGTATGTAAAGGAGAGAGAATACATTAGGGTATGTGTAAGTATGGTAAGAGTGCTTGCAGGCATGTGTATGTGAGTTGGAGAATACATTAGAGTATGTGTGAGGGTTGAAAGAGTGCTTGCAGGCATGTGTATGTAACGGAGAGAGAATGCCTTAGGGTATGTGTAAGTGTGGTAAGAGTGTTTGCAGGCATGTGTATGTGAGTTGGAGAATACATTAGGGTATGTGTAAGGGTTGAAAGAGTGCTTGCAGGCATGTGTATGTAGAGGAGAAATAATACTTAGGGTATGTGCAATGGTGGTAAGAGTGCTTGCAGGCATGTGTTTGTGAGTTGGAAAATATATTAGGGTATGTGTAAGGGTTGAAAGAGTGCTTGCAGGCATGTGTATGTAAAGGAGAGAGAATGCCTTAGGGTATGTGTAAGTGTGGTAAGAGTGTTTGCAGGCATGTGTATGTGAGTTGGAGAATACATTAGGGTATGTGTAAGGGTTGAAATAGTGTGTGTGTATGTGTATGTAAAGGAGAAATAATACTTAGGGTATGTGCAATGGTGGTAAGAGTGCTTGCAGGCATGTGTATGTAAAGGAGAAATAATACTTAGGGTATGTGTAAGGGTGGTAAGAGTGCTTACAAGCTTGTGTATGTGAGTGGGAGAATAGGGGTATGTGGAAGAATGATAAGAATGCTTGAAGACATGTGTATGTAAGGGTGATAATACCTTACGGTATGTGTAAGGGTGGTAAGAGTGATTGCAGGCATGTTTATGTAAGGGTGATAATACCTTAAGGTATGTTTATGGGTGGTAAGAGTGCTTGCAGGTATGTGTATGGGAGTTGGAGAATAGCTTAGGGTATGTGTAAGGGTTGAAAGAGTGCTTGCAGGCATGTGTATGTAAAGGAGAAATAATACTTAGGGTATGTGAAATGGTGGTAAGAGTGCTTGCAGGCATGTGTATGTGAGTTGGAGAATACATTAGGGTATGTGTAAGGGTTGAAGGAGTGCTTGCAGGCATGTGTATGTAAAGGAGAAATAATACTTATGGTATGTGTAAGGGTGGTAAGAGTGCTTACAAGCTTGTGTATGTGAGTGGGAGAATACCTTAGGGTATGTGGAAGAATGATAAGAATGCTTGAAGACATGTGTATGTAAGGGTGATAATACCTTACGGTATGTGTAAGGGTGGTAAGAGTGATTGCTGGCATGTTTATGTAAGGGTGATAATACCTCAAGGTATATTTATGGGTGGTAAGAGTGCTTGCAGGTATGTGTATGTGAGTTGGAGAATACCTTAGGGTATGTGTAAGGGTGGTAAGAGTGCTTGCAGGCATGTTTATGTGGGTTGGAGAATACCTTAGGGTATGTGTATGAGTGGTAAGAGTGCTTGCAAGCGTGTGTATGTGAGACAGGAAATACATTAAGGTATGTGGAAGAGTGGTAAGAGAGGTAAAACCCGTGACAAACGTTGGGTAAAAATGGCCAATCATCGTACCGCCATCCGTGGCTACTTAACAAGATAGAACATCTGAACAATCTGTTGCCAGACATTTTTCCCAGATGAAGTATAATGTGTCTAATTTGAGATACATGATTATAGATTGTGTTCCTTTTCTGGCAGTGGAGGTGACAGAGCACAGAAAGAGGCATGATGTACATGTATGTTGAATTACAAACATTTTAACATTTTTATGGTGTTTTATGGTGTTTATGTCAAATTCAAATGCATAGCTATTAGTGCAACTCTGTGTGTTATGATGTTGAATATATATGAACTTTATTGAAAAATATGCCTATTTTTAAATGAATGCTGCTATTCTTATATCTTTGTTAAGTCCCCAGTGGCCACATGTCTTCATAGTATGTATCCACCATAGTTCCCTTCTATCTAACTCCTTTTCCATTTTGCACCCTCTCCAGTGTAAGGACACCTTTTCTATGCCAATCCAGAGTAAATTATTTTTATTGTATAGAGGGCCACTATTGCAAAGTAAAGGGACTCCATGATCATCCTTTTCTTTTTCAGTTTTGTTCAGATGTTCTAATATTCTGGTCTTCACAAAACGTGAAGTTTGGCCTAAATATTGGATCTTACAATTGCATTGTATTAGATAGATTACATTTTTTGTCTTGCAACTAATACAATCTTTTATTTGATGGGTTTTACCTGTTGTAGTTGAAATAAAGGTTTTGTGTGTTCTTTTTGTATAGTTACATGCCTTGCAATGGCCACAAGTATAAAAGCCTGTAAGGTTTGAAAGTTGAATAGGTTTGGGGGGGTTCATGCCTTTAATTAGTAAAAGTGAAGTTTTCTCTTCCTCAGCCATTATTGGAAATCTTGGTTTACCAAAAAGGAAAGAAAACATCAGGACCTGCGCCTCTATTCCAAAACTTTAAGTACCTTTAACAGTCTTCTGGGGGAGACTGAAAGAAGGCAGCAGTCCATTCAGAGGGGAGTATTGTTTTTTGTCATCCGGTACAGTTATTGTTGTAAGACCTATAATAATCTGTATTCTGTTAGTTCTATATTTTATTATGCTGCCTGATGATGGTGAAAAAACTCTGAAATGCCATTTACAGCAAATGTTTGATGTGAGCAAGCAGAGAAGCACAGCGTGCCTTCTAAAAAGTGGAATTGTGTTCGCGGTTGTTTACTATGGTGCATTTAAACACGATTGGTGGTTCAGGTAAACATATGTCTTTAGATTCACTGCGGTGAATCATATTTTGGCATTTGACAAAGGGATTGTAAGAATCCCGAAACGTTATGCCGCTTTTTAGTTTGGTATAAATAAAGGTTACATTTTTATGCAAGTCCAGAGAGTGCCATTCTTTCTTCCGCAACAATTCTGCTTTTTTGATGTGCACCCTAGCAGTTATATGATATGAGAAGGACTTTGCTTATCCTGCTGGGACATTGATGTTTATTACGTTTTGGGATTTAGCACTCCACACTATTGGAGATTGAAATTTATATAGAAGATTTTGTTGTGAATTACAGTGAATCTGTGAAACTTTGATTTTTACTCTAAACATCCACTCTGATTTTTTCTGACATTGTTCTATCAAATCAAGTAATATTTGATTCACTTTTACAGATGGATACTCTGGAATCCATACCTCCTATGGACAACCTCTATAAGGATGAGGACTTTAATACAGACCCTTTTGTGTTCACAGATGAGGATGCAGAGACCATTCGTATCACGGATGATTTGAGTGAGTTGAGGGGTGATACCCCATTAATATATATCACAAATTGTTAAATCTACGAAAAAGGGAGATAGATTTCTACCTACATGCAGTTTATTTATCTGGTTATCACCACAATAGATATATCCCTAGAGGTTTTAGGGTGAGGAATATACCAACGGTTAGGGAGACAAAATGTGGATTTCTGTAGAACCTGGTGTTCCATTCTGAACAAATGTTTATATGATTTAATGTTATTAGTGATACAAGAGGTGAATCGGTTGGAAAAGAAATTTAAACAGGAGTTAGAAACCATTAAAGAGAAAAGTATGCACATTTTGTCCAATGATACAACTCAGGATTGGATATCAAAATTAGACTGTTTGGTTACTAAGTATAGGAATGATTTAGTCAGCTTTAAGAATAAGAAGTTAACAGCTGTGTAAAATAACTGTAGAGAAAGACGTGTCTATAGGTGGCTACATGGTAAGGAGGATAAATCCTATAAGAAAAAATAAAGATATGTGAGGGCTAGGAATCAGCTAAGTGTAGTAGAAAGTAGTAGGGGAGATTAATCTGAGCCTGACACTGCAGACACTAACACAGACAAGGTTCTTAAACATCAAAGATCAACTAATACTCAATCTTTTGCTGGGATAGCCACCAGATCCACTACAAAATCTCAGTTTTTACCCCAAACCGTAAAAGGAACAGACGCCCACACTGCAGAAGCAGCAGACATAAATTGCAAAAGATCAACAAGAGAAAGTAAATATTGTCTACAATTTAAGTAGTAGACCCCTTAGTAATGATGAACTATCTCTACTAAATAAGGGTTTATCCTTTATACCCACACCTAAGGAGAATACGTTGGATACAATTGTAGACATACATAAGTTACAACGCCAATTAAAGTTAAAGGATCACTTTAAAGACTCCATTAATTAAACTAAAACACAGTTTAAAAAAGCTTCCACTTTTGAATCCAATACTACCAATGTGTCCATCAAACAATTTACACGTATGCCTTAACTAATCTTACTAGAGACAATAGCATCATTGTCCACCCTGCGGACAAAGGTGGTGCTATTGTCATTAAGAATTATGTTGATTATAGAGATGAGGCTCTCAGGCAAGTGTCAGACAGTAAGATATACACGAAACTTAGAGGTAAACCCACAATGGTGTACAAAAAACAAATAGATCAATATCTACAGAGAGGTCTGGAGATGGGTGTTTTAAGTGAGAGTGATATGAATTTTCCAACATGTGATACACCGAAAATCCCGGTTTTTATATCTACTACCTAAAATACATAAGAGTATGATAAAGCCACCAGGTAGGCCGATTGTTTCAGCAAGAGATTCTTTGTTCTCCAATATGGCCAGGTATATAGATCACTTTTTACAACCAGTTGTGAAAAGTACCCCCTCATATCTAAAGGACTCTGCAAGCTTGTTGGGTATTTTACAGATATTTTCTGATCTACATCAAGATAACATTCTTGTAACCATGGACATTGACAGTCTCTATACCTCCATCCCTCACGAGGGCGGTGTAGAGGCTGTCAGACGTGTATTGTCCAAGAGTGAAATATATGAAGGTCCTTATATTGAGTTTCTATGTGAGCTATTACAACTCTGCTTGGAAAAGAACTATTTTAAATTCGAAAAAGAGCATTATCTACAGGTATCTGGCATGTCTATGGGCACTAACATGGCCCCTAGCTATGCGAATATCTATATGGCCTGGTATGAGCAGCTCATATTGAAACCTTGGACTAATAGTCATTTAAAATATTACACTAGATATATAGATGATGTCTTTCTGATATGGAGGGGTACTGCCACTGAATTGACTAAATGGGCTAAAGGCCTTAATGAAATTATAGGTCCAATATGCTTTAAGTTGGAGTTTGATATCAAAATTATACATTTTTTGGATTTGAATATCTTTAAGGTAATAGAAGGGAACCAATGCAGATTTGGTACTTCATTAACGTATTTTTCGCACCATAATATGCACCTGACCGTAAGACGCACCTAGTTTTTAGAGGAGGAAAACAAGAAAAAACCCTAAACCCTAATAACCCTAAACCCTAATAACCCTAAACCTAAGCCCTATCCCTAACCCCTAATAATCCTAAACCCTAACCCTAAACCCTAACCCCTAATAACCTTAAACCCTAATAACCCTAAACCTAAACCCCTAACCCTAATAACCCTAAACCCAATAACCCTAAACCCCTAACCCGCAGTGCCAATTTTTAAAACATTAAGGGCCAGATTGACAGCTAAATTCTTACCGGTATATAAAAAAAATTCACCTGCCCACAAACATTAAAACTAGTGCAGCATATGGCTCACCTGTTGCCAGTAGCACTAGCTGCAGCAGATCCCCGGGCCTTCACACAGCAGCTTCACTCAGATAAGCCCCCAGTCTCAGCTCTGCCCTGCTCCCGCAGACACTGTGTGTGGGTTGTACTATAGCGCTTCCATCTCAGACAGTGACAGATAACATGCGCCCCGTGCACAGGAAGTGTAACTCAATTAGGGGATGTGAGGTACTGATCCGGACACAATTTTATTGAAGCAGTTACCGGTATTTCAATGGACACAATTTTATTGAAGCAGTACCGTAAATTAGAGTAAGTGCTGTAACTAGATGTGACACCATCGCCACTGTTAACCCCGCTGCTCTAACAAAATTGGTAAGTAGCGTAAATATGCAAGCGCAGGGCCTGCATTCGCTCCATAAGACGCACAGACATTTCCCCTTACTTTTGAGGGGGGGGAAAGTGCATCTTATGGAGCGAAAAATACGGTATATAGCAAAGATACTGACCGAAACTCACTACTATTAGCCACTAACTTCCATCCTTACCATCAGAAGAAAAGTATAGTCACCTCTCAACTCACTCGAGTGATACATAATAACAGTGAGCATTCTACTATGCTAATACAACTCAATGAGATGGCCAATAAACTAATGGCAAGAGGGTATAACACACAGTTAGTTTTGGATACTAAAGAGAACCTATTAAGGAAACCTAAGGGACAACCACGAGAGAAGAAAATGGAACCACAACAAACTCCAGTTAACTTTGTAACTACCTATGGATTATTTATCACATCAAAAAACTGGAGACTGGTTGAATCTGATTCATCCTTACCATTTGGCAATATGAGGGCACCAAGGATGGTCTATCGAAGAGCACAGAATCTGAGGTACTTGCTGGTTAAAACAGACCCAAGGGCCTGCTATCAGAAGGACACATGTCTACAGTCATTGAAGAAGGGATGTTAACATTTCAGCACCCTCACACCAATAAAAGCTATGCCATTCGCCATGTTGTATATATTCTGATGTGCCCCTGTGCCCTGGGTATATGTCAGTAAGACGGTGACTACTTTTAAAGAACGTATGGCGAATCATCGTTCAGCCATCCGCAAAGCATTGAAAGAAGGTGAATCTGACCAACCTGTCGCAAGACATTGCTTACAGCTAAAACACAGCATATCCAGTATACGTACAATGATCATAGATCATGTTCCACCTCTGGCACGATGAGGCAATAGGAGTAATTTATTACTACGTCGAGAGTCAAGATGGATCTATGACTTGGATACAGTAATACCTAGAGGCTTGAACACATATATGGATTATAGTCCTTTCTTTGGCAATTGATCCATACAATTATATGGACATACCAACAGGATTGTACATGATTGTTCGATCTAGTAGAATCTCACTGGTTTTTACCATTCTTTAATTGGCATTGAAGACAAGTATTAGGTGATAGGCTTAAATGTAACTTTATGTATGTTGAAGTTGTGTTTTACTAGCTCTTCTCAGTTTAACTTGAGGTCTGTATTGTGATCATACTATGGGTTAAGTAAGAAAATGAATTATCTCCAGATAGTTTATTCTAATCTATCATCTTTTTATAATCTTTCTTGGCTCTTAGTTTTTTCTAATTTGTAATTTACTCTCTGTTAAGGGATATATTACAAAATACATTGGCCTAGATTTAGAGTTCGGCGGTAAAAGGGCTGTTAACGCTCCGCGGGCTTTTTTCTGGCCGCACCATAAATTTAACTCTGGTATCGAGAGTTAAAACAAATGCTGCGTTAGGCTCCAAAAAAGGAGCGTAGGGCATTTTTACCGCAAATGCAACTCTCGATACTAGAGTTGCTTACGGACGCGGCCGGCATCAAAAACGTGCTCGTGCACGATTCTCCCATAGGAAACAATGGGGCTGTTTGAGCTGAAAAAAAACCTAACACCTGCAAAAAAGCAGCGTTCAGCTCCTAACGCAGCCCCATTGTTTCCTATGGGAAAACACTTCCTACGTCTGCACCTAACACCCTAACATGTACCCCGAGTCTAAACACCCCTAACCTTACACTTATTAACCCCTAATCTGCCGCCCCCGCTATCGCTGACCCCTGCATATTTTTTTTAACCCCTAATCTGCCGCTCCGTAAACCGCCGCAACCTACGTTATCCCTATGTACCCCTAATCTGCTGCCCTAACATCGCCGACCCCTATGTTATATTTATTAACCCCTAATCTGCCCCCCACAACGTCGCCGACACCTACCTACACTTATTAACCCCTAATCTGCCGAGCGGACCTGAGCGCTACTATAATAAAGTTATTAACCCCGAATCCGCCTCACTAACCCTATCATAAATAGTATTAACCCCTAATCTGCCCTCCCTAACATTGCCGACACCTAACTTCAATTATTAACCCCTAATCTGACGACCGGAGCTCACCGCTATTCTAATAAATGTATTAACCCCTAAAGCTAAGTCTAACCCTAACACTAACACCCCCCTAAGTTAAATATAATTTTTATCTAACGAAATAAATTAACTCTTATTAAATAAATTATTCCTATTTAAAGCTAAATACTTACCTGTAAAATAAATCCTAATATAGCTACAATATAAATTATAATTATATTTTAGCTATTTTAGGATTAATATTTATTTTACAGGCAACTTGGTATTTATTTTAACTAGGTACAATAGCTATTAAATAGTTAAGAACTATTTAATAGTTACCTAGTTAAAATAATTACAAAATTACCTGTAAAATAAATCCTAACCTAAGATATAATTCAACCTAACAATACCCTATCAATAAATTAATTAAATAAACTACCTACAATTACCTACAATTAACCTAACACTACACTATCAATAAATTAAATAAACACAATTGCTACAAATAAATACAATTAAATAAACTAGCTAAAGTACAAAAAATAAAAAAGAACTAAGTTACAGAAAATAAAAAAATATTTACAAACATAAGAAAAATATTACAACAATTTTAAACTAATTACACCTACTCTAAGCCCCCTAATAAAATAACAAAGCCCCCCAAAATAAAAAATTCCCTACCCTATTCTAAATTAAAAAAGTTACAAGCTCTTTTACCTTACCAGCCCTGAACAGGGCCCTTTGCGGGGCATGCCCCAAGAAGTTCAGCTCTTTTGCCTGTAAAAGAAAACATACAATACCCCCCCCCCCCAACATTACAACCCACCACCCACATACCCCTAATCTAACCCAAACCCCCCTTAAATAAACCTAACACTAAGCCCCTGAAGATCTTCCTACCTTGTCTTCACCATACCAGGTTCACCGATCCGTCCTGGCTCCGATATCTTCATCCAACCCAAGCGGGGGCTAGACATCCACTGAAGAAGTCCAGAAGAGGGTCCAAAGTCTTCCTCCTATCCGGCAAGAAGAGGACATCCGGACCGGCAAACATCTTCTCCAAACGGCATCTTCGATCTTCTTCCATCCGGTGCGGAGCGGGTCCATCTTGAAGCAGGCGACGCGGATCCATCCTCTTCTTCCGATGTCTCCCGACGAATGACGGTTCCTTTAAGGGACGTCATCCAAGATGGCGTCCCTCGAATTCCGATTGGCTGATAGGATTCTATCAGCCAATCGGAATTAAGGTAGGAATATTCTGATTGGCTGATGGAATCAGCCAATCAGAATCAAGTTCAATCCGATTGGCTGATCCAATCAGCCAATCAGATTGAGCTCGCATTCTATTGGCTGTTCCGATCAGCCAATAGAATGCGAGCTCAATCTGATTGGCTGATTGGATCGGCCAATCGGATTGAACTAGATTCTGATTGGCTGATTCCATCAGCCAATCAGAAAATTCCTACCTTAATTCCGATTGGCTGATAGAATCCTATCAGCCAATCGGAATTCGAGGGACGCCAATACAAATCAGGGTTAGGCTCAGCCTGGCGGGGTGTAAGAGGAGGAAAACACGTGAGCACATTCAACGCCAGCCGCAAGGGCTGATGCTCGGGGGCTCCCTGCACAATCCCTCCAGGCAAGCCCACCAGGCTGATGGAATGGGGGTGCCCCCATTCGTCTAGGGCGGTCGCACCCCTTACTTAGGAGTTGTAGGACAGGGAAGATCTTGCCCGCCAACGTTCAGCTATTTAAGTATGCAAGTTAATAATAAGTTATTGTTTAAATAAATGCAACCCCTGTCCCCGGAGGGGGAAGGGGTTTTCTGCCATAACTGGTATCTGAGTGATTATTTTGGGTTATTGTGTGGGTATGGGAATTGTCATCACCTAGAGGGAAAGGTATAGAAAGTTATACCCTTATGTTTATGTGGGAATAATAATGGTGTCAATGCAACATTAGCTAAATGTATAGCTATTATAATAAAATCTTTGAATGTGAAAAATGAATTAACATAACATTATCTTGTTCTTTAGATACATAAAGCTTTGGACAGCTGAGAGTTCTATATTTTATATTAACTGTAAGGCTCCAGTATTATTTTAACAGCTATCAGGTGAAGGACTTGTAAAGAATGTGATGTGATTTGTTCCTTCCAGTGGAACACATTAACATAATATCAGATTGGACTCAGACAAGTGCACAGTACTAGTTTAGGAATTTTCTGCAGATCCTTTTCAACTCCCTATTGTTATAAAACTGGCCTAGATTGCCTGCTACTTTACTATTAACATCGATGAAAGATAAAATGCTTTAGGGTTAGTTTCTTATGTTTCTGTTCATTTTCATTTCATTTTTTCCCCCAGTGCTGGTTGTTCTGTGTCTTACAATAACATAGAAACCTTACATCTTCTAAGATGTATAATCGAAATAATACAAAAGATTGTTTTGTTGCATTAAAATGACAGTTTTAAATTCTAGCAAAACGTCCAGTAAAGATATTTCTATTCCATCCTCTTTCACTTGGAAAAAAACTTTATATTCTGCAGCACCAATCACAGCCAAACTATAGAGATGTATACTTCTCATTTCTCACAGTATTGACAGAGGTACTATAGCTTTTTAAAAACATTATTATGTATTATAATTTACAATAAATCTGGAGCTGGATAACATGTAAAAATGAATTCAGTTTATGTGAATATTAAGCCAAGTCAGCAGTGTGATTACACAGATTACAGTGATGAATGATATAGGAATGAATGTGACTGCTGTGCCTGTCATATAAAGTTGGTCCTGCCTAAAGAGAATGGTAGAGCTCTGAAATACGAGTTAATCTCCCTCCAACGAGAGACATGGCAACCCCTGTGTTTTAGCCTTTGAGTTGTCCTTGTCAGTGAGGTGCAGCCATATTTTTTTAGGCACATTGGGCAATAAATCCAGTTCTGGCTTACATACCCTTTTCCTAGAGTCCTCAGGGACTATATATATATATTTATAATATGTTAAATCTCATTCACTGTTAATATGCTATATATCAGGCCAACAGTTTGTGTAACTTGCAGACTATCAGTTTCAACCAAAATGATACTGTCGCTCATACACTCTCACTAATAGTTATTCTTTTAAAGTGATGGTAAACTGTCCCCTTTTTAAAATTAGATCCGGAATGTTAGTGATATTTTACATGGAGTTTCATCAGTAAGTTGCAATGAAAATGTGTTATAACTTACTTTTTAATATAGATATGAAATTCAAATACCCTACACTCCTGCCGCCCACTTCAAAAGTCAATTTTTCTGTGAGTTAAGGGTTTGACTTGTTCTCCATTCAGTGCTCTAGCTACAACAAAAGTGTCATATGGGGAGAGCATTGATTGGACAACAATTCAAACCTTTAGCTCACAGAAAAATGTTGTAGTGGGCGGCGGAGCGCAGGGTATTTGAATTTCGTAACTATATTAAAAGGTAAATTATAGCACATCTTCGTTACAACTGATGAATTAAACATCTAAAATATCACCAACATTACGTATCTGATTTTAAAAAGGGGAGAGTTCACCATCAGTTTAAGAACTGATTGACTGAGATTCACAAAGTACAATTTAAAAGATGGGGGTAAATGAAAAGAGGTAGGAGGTGAGGTGAAGAGAACAGAAAGGTGCAAACCACACAAATGCTGTGTCTTCTTAGCGACATCTAGCAGATCATGTTAGCTACACAACCAACACAACCACCCAATGCATAGCTGAGCCCAGGATTAACCTCTCAGCTCTAGGATTTGAAACATTTTAGTTGAAGCAATAAAATTCATACATATATACATAATTGTATGCGTAAACTGTATACTTTGTCAATTTTTTACTTGAAAATTTGTCGATTCTTAAGTCTCCGTTATTTTTTTTTAAAGAAAAGTTGGCAACCCTAGTGGGGTGGGTTTTTTTTCTTTACCTTTTTTCTCTCTTTTGACTTTTATGGGGAAATACATGAATGTGCAGGTGATATTGTAAGTTTTCCTTTTTGCGCTCGTCAGGTTAGCGCAAGTGAAAACAGTTAACTTTCAACTTAATTTCTTGCCATCAAAGTAGTGAAGAAAATCATACAAGAATCAGAAATTGTGGCTATACGATACTTTGCCCTAAGGAAGGACTGTGTTTCTAGAGCATAGATTTCCATGAAGACACTTTTGAAGATTCTCAGTCCATTAAAGATCATTTGTGTTTTAAAATTGTAAATTGATTTAGAAAGGACTAACATTAAAAACTGGTTAAATGTACGTAGCAGATAATGTGTTAGGAAACTACAGGGAGTGCAGAATTATTAGGCAAGTTGTATTTTTGAGGATTAATTTTATTATTGAACAACAACCATGTTCTCAATGAACCCAAAAAACTCATTAATATCAAAGCTGAATAGTTTTGGAAGTAGTTTTTAGTTTGTTTTTAGTTATAGCTATTTTAGGGGGATATATGTGTGTGCAGGTGACTATTACTGTGCATAATTATTAGGCAACTTAACAAAAAACAAATATATACCCATTTCAATTATTTATTTTTACCAGTGAAACCAATATAACATCTCAACATTCACAAATATACATTTCTGACATTCAAAAACAAAACAAAAACAAATCAGTGACCAATATAGCCACCTTTCTTTGCAAGACTTCTTCCTGTACCACTGCTTGAAGAAGGTGTCTTCCAGAAACTGGCAGTAGGACTGGGAGTTGAGCTTGACTCCATCCTCAACCCGAAAAGGCCCCACAAGCTCATCTTTGATGATACCAGCCCAAACCAGTACTCCACCTCATTTCATCAGTCCATAAAACCTTAGAAAAATCAGTCTTGAGATATTTCTTGGCCCAGTCTTGACGTTTCAGCTTGTGTGTCTTGTTCAGTGGTGGTCGTCTTTCAGCCTTTCTTACCTTGGCCATGTCTCTGAGTATTGCACACCTTGTGCTTTTGGGCACTCCAGTTATGTTGCAGCTCTGAAATATGGCCAAACTGGTGGCAAGTGGCATCTTGGCAGCTGTACGCTTGACTTTTCTCAGTTCATGGGCAGTTATTTTGCGCCTTGGTTTTTCCACACGCTTCTTGCGACCCTGTTGACTATTTTGAATGAAAAGCTTGATTGTTCGATGATCACGCTTCAGAAGCTTCGCAATTTTAAGAGTGCTGCATCCCTCTGCAAGATATCTCACTATTTTTTACTTTTCTGAGCCTGTCAAGTCCTTCTTTTGACCCATTTTGCCAAAGGAAAGGAAGTTGCCTAATAATTATGCACACCTGATATAGGGTGTTGATGTCATTAGACCACACCCCTTCTCATTACAGAGATGCACATCACCTAATATGCTTAATTGGTAGTAGGCTTTCGAGCCTATACAGCTTGGAGTAAGACAACATGCATAAAGAGGATGATGTGGTCAAAATACTGATTTGCCTAATAATTCTGCACTCCCTGTATGGCGTTAACAATTCTATTCAACCAAAAATAATAACAAAATGAAAATAGTATAGTGCAACTGTGCAAAAAATGTTTTAAAGGTTTTTATCATGCGATACTAAACACATTGTTTAAAAAGGTTAAAAAACTAATTGTTTTTTTCCCCCGTTGGTTCACTTACTTAAATGAAGTTGACAGATTTTTTTTCCAGAACTGGCAGCCACTAAAATCTCATTTAAAAAAAAAAAAAAACGGTAAAGGGAGGGGGAAAAGGAAGGACACACAGATTGGAACATACAAAATGTATTCTTTGATCAGGCCAGCATGTGCACTGTCCACCCTGGGGCAAATTACCCCTTAGGTTTTCAAATGTAAAAAATGCAATATAGTATATTTAAACAATGGACAACTTAGTCATCAATCACTACCCGAAGTCCACCGTTCCTGAAAATTCTGTGTTCACTTTATCCCAAACAGCTACCCTCATGAGAGATAAGCAAGGCTGTACAAATGTGAGTGCTGTGTTTAAAATGGAGAAGATTAACATTCAAAGTTCACAACTATACTCCAACAGTATAAACAAAAGCAGCTTACTCACAATGGTATATTCCTTTAAGAACGGAATTCCCTTTATATCCGCTGTAACTCTCTCTCCCAGATCCGTAAAGAAGTGCTGTGAGCGTTGTAGTGTGCAATCCGTATCGTTCCCTCTGTGCTGTGCTCAATTTACTTTCATGGGCGGTCTTTTATGCAGACTTTCATTCACTACCCTTGGGGTGTTGTACACGGATATTGGATAAATCTCCCCTGCAGAATCCCACCAACTCGTCCGTGCTCACTATCGGCCAAACAGCATCCGCATGATTAAACAATGAAGTAGTTAGGAGCACCAAGCGAGTGGGGTTCTAAAATCACTATTTATTGTTACATACAAAGTAAAAGTGAAGGGTACAATGCCCTAGATGAAACCTCTATAGCGAGAGGCAAAAGAAAGAATGGCTTTTGTTTCTTTTGCCTCCCGCTATAGAGGTATCATCAAGGGCATTGTACCCTTCACTTTTACTTTGTATGTAACAATAAATAGTCATTTTTTTTAACTTGGATGTAATGATTACTACAAAGCCCTATGTAAAATCATTTTAGATCAACATGATTAAATAATAAGCTATGATTTGCTTACAGGTTCAGAGCTCTATCTTTATTTTAATATACACTGAAAAAAATAAACATTTTTTTTTTTTTTTTTTTACTGCAGAAAGATTTAAAAATGTATTAACAAAAAATATAAGAATGTTTCAGAATAAAAGTAATATTTGCATTACAAAAAATATTCACCTTTTGAAATGGAAACCTTTAAGAAAGAGCTCTCAGAAATATCTCAGAGAATTTAAAACATCTGGTTCCGAAGGTTTTCAGTTTGAAGGTCCAAATAATATTCCTTTAAAAAAAAATGTGGTTATCACCACCTTGAACAATAGAGCTTACTTCTAATTCTTGCTTTTATTTTTGTATGAAGTATTTAATTCCCTGCAGGTACAATTTAGCTATATAAACTAAATATATTTTAGCTAAGAATCCACTCCAAATTAAGTTATTTCAGTATTGTGCATTGACTCCTAGCATGAGAAGGATTTTTAATGTCATGAACAAAGATGTAGTCTGATGAATGAAAAAGATTTGCTGTATCAAAAAAATAAAAAATATTGTAAAAGTCACATCAAACATCAACTCCCAATTTGAATGCTGAAAAAATAGAAAAAAGTTGTATATTTACAATTGTTCCATACAAATGTTAATTACCCTCAAATACTGTATAATGAGTGAAAATGGATATAGGGAACTATATGTTTCTGTAAAATGACTAATGTTGTTAAAATAATATTTTGAGATAGTTCAGTATTTAATGACATTTTATCTCATATGTATCTTCCTTTTAGTGTTGTGGGTACAATGCATTGCCAATACACCATGAAGTTTTCAAAGTGCACTGGAATAAGGCATGGCATAAATCACTATATATCATCACAGCTTGCATGTACAAATGATGACCTTCAACACCAGGCACTCAAAGGTCATACTCCTTGAAAGTAGGCTTTGATGACTAATAGTGATTTATGCCATGCTTACTTCAGTGCAATAACTGAACAGTATTAAATTATTTTTTTGTGGAGGGCTGCTGAGAAGTCAGCTGGTGAGAATGGTGAAACTGAGACATATTGTTTTTAACCAAACATACATTTAAGCTAAAGACTGATTCTATCTACCACTTTCGTCTAACACACTTTTCTTTTTATTTAAAAAAAAAATCTCTACCATATTGCTGTAAAGGGAAGCAGATGTGAGCATACAATGCATACTTCCAAATGTTGCCTAGTATAGAAAATATGCAACAGCCATAATGCCAACATAGGAAAACTCCCACCAATACATAACTCCAGTAAAACTTCCGGCCACTCAAGTCCACTGACTTGAAAGCCAACTTGTCTCTATACTGTCATTTACAGCAAATATTCATCCCCCACATCTTGGAATATCAACTTACCTAACATTCCACGTCTTGGGGCATTCACCTACCTAAAATCTAAAAAAATGCATCGTTCTTTCACACAAGATACAGATATTTGGAACAACTGGCTTGATTACTGCAACATCTTCATAATTTTTATACTCTTCAAATGACAACCCTGCACATCAATCCATTTTAACTGTTAGACTGTCAAACTGTAGCTGTGTGATAATTGTCTTGTACTCCCTCTACTTACTATCAGATTTCCCATCATGGATCATAACTAATTGTAGTCAGGGTTGTTCAAAGGAGGGACACACCAATTTGAGTCACTTTTTTATGCAACTAGGTGACCATGTTCAATATTTGTACAACGAGCACCTTCCTCCTGCTGCACATTGCCACTAATAATATAATTTTTGCAACATTTTATTCCACCACCTCCACCATGGAAAAAAAATGTTTGTGGATGCCCATGGTTGCCGTCACTTTATATATAGATAACATACTTAGAGCTAGATTACGAGTGGAGCGGTAATTACCGCTCCCGCTTGCATGCTAACTCCACTTGACTTACAAGCTGAAAGTACATTTTTTTCACTTGCACGATAAACCGATACGCGCAAACAGATTATGTTAGAATATCGGTACCATATTAACATGCTCCCCCGTATACTTCAATAGAGGGAGAAAGTTTGGCAAAAAACCTAACACCCTTACTCGCCCACTAACCATAAGCCCCTTACTCTAATTACCCCTAAACCACCACATAGCCCCCAGAGAAGTACCCCACTACACTAATAACCCTTAAACTGCCGTACCCCCACATTGCAATGTATCTGCTACTCTATTAACCCCTAAACCGCACACCCCCACATTGCAAAGTGCTCGCTATGCTATTAACCCCTAAACCACCACAACCCTCAATCACCAAATACCCCTCTACACTATTAATCCCTGGTGTCCAGTACCAGTGAAAGAAGCATCAGAGTACAGGAACCAGGAGCAGCGGATTGGATGTAAGATGAAGGGAAATTGTAGCAGCTTTTGTAAGAAATGTGCAGTAGAAGGGCTAAGACACTATGAGAAGATGTTGGTGAGATTCCGGATGTTGATGCAGCGAATGCAGACTTTGTTTTAATCCACTGAAGAGCAGTTTGTTGGCTTGTTGCTTTAATTCACAGAGCAGCAGACTACTGGCTTTTTGCTTTAATCCTCAGAGCAACAGTCTGTTGGCTTAAAGGAAGCCCAATAAGGCAGCAAACACAGAGGAAAGATAACAGCTCACCTTCCCCAGATTGCAGGTGAGAACTAGAGCATAATTTAGAGTGTAAATCACAAAAATGAATAGGAACTTCATCTAGAGAATTACTAGAGAACACAACACTACAGCTTCTACAATAACCAAGCACTGAGTGTTTGGTTAGCAGGTGTTTTAACCCCTTAAGGACCAAGGCCATTTTTCAATTTCTTTCCCTTAAAGACCAGGGCTATTTTTACATTTCTGCGGTGTTTGTGTTTAGCTGTAATTTTCCTCTTACTCATTTACTGTACCCACACATATTATATACCGTTTTTCTCGCCACTAAATGGACTTTCTAAAGATACCATTATTTTCATCATATCTTATAATTTATTATTAAAAAAATTATAAAATATGAGGAAAAAATGGAAAAAAACACACTTTTTCTAACTTTGACCCCCAAAATCTGTTACACATCTACAACCACCAAAAAACAACCATGCTAAATAGTTTCTAAATTTTGTCCTGAGTTTAGAAATACCCAATGTTAACACGTTCTTTGCTTTTTTTGCAAGTTATAGGGCAATAAATACAAGTAGCACTTTGCTATTTCAAAGCCACTTTTTTTCAAAATGAGCGCTAGTTACATTGGAACCCTGATATCTGTCAGGAATACCTGAATATCCCTTAACATGTATATATTTTTTTTAGAAGACATTCCAAAGTATTGATCTAGGCCCATTTTGGTATATTTCATGCCACCATTTCACCGCCAATGCGATCAAATAAAAAAAATTGTTCAATTTTTCACAAACTTTAGGTTTCTCACAGAAATTATTTACAAACAACTTGTGCAATTATGGCATAAATGGTTGTAAATGCTTCTCTGGGATCCCCTTTGTTCAGAAATAGCAGACTTATATGGCTTTGGTGTTGCTTTTTGGTAATTAGAAGGCTGCTAAATGCCACTGCGCACCACACGTGTTTTATGCCCAGCAGTGAAGGGGTTAATTAGGGAGCATGTAGGGAGCTTGTAGAGTTAATTTTAGCTTTAGTGTAGTGTAGTAGACAACCCAAAGTATTGATCTAGACCCATTTTGGTATATTTAATGCCACCATTTCACCGCCAAATGCGATCAAATTTTAAAAAACGTAAATTTTTTCGCAATTTTAGGTTTCTCACTGAAATTATTTACAAACAGCTTGTGCAATTATGGCACAAATGGTTGTTAATGCTTCTCTGGGATCCCCTTTGTTCAGAAATAGCAGACATATATGGTTAAGGCGATGCTTTTTGGTAATTAGAAGGCTGCTAAATGCCGCTGCACATCACACGTGTATTATGTCTAGCAGTGAAGGGGTTAATTAGGGATCTTCTAGGGAACTTGCAGGGTTAATGTTAGCTTTAGTGTAGAGATCAGCCTCCCACCTAACACAGCAGACCCCCTGATCCCTCCCAAACAGCTCTCTTCCCTCCCCCACCCCACAATTGTCCCCGCCATCTTAAGTACTGGCAGAAAGTCTGCCAGTACTAAAATAAAAGGTATCTTTTTTTTAAATTATTTTTTTAGCATATTTACATATGCTGCTGTGTAGAATACCCCTTAGCCCCAAACCTCCCTGATCCCCCCCAAACAGCTCTCTAACCCTCCCCTTCTACATTATTGGGAGCCATCTTGGGTACTGGCAGCTGTCTGCCAGTACCCAGTTTAGAAAAAAATATATATTTTTTTATTTTTTTCCCCACTTTTCTGTAGTGTAGCTTCCTTCCTCCAAAGAATAAAACCCCCACCCCCTCCCAGATCACTTCGATTGTTTAAAATAAATTTTTATTCCCCCTCTCTGCCTCTATATTTTAACAAACTGTTCCATAGTGTAATGGTTCCCACCCGCTCCCTCCCCGTGCACGCGCCCGCCCGCCTCCCTGCGTGCACGCGCGCGCATCCGTGCGCACCCCCAGCGAGCCCGCCCACGATCCCGCCCACCGCTGCATTACGACATGCACCGATGGCCGCCCACCCGCCTCCCACGTCGGCTCCCACCCACCAACGATTGCGGGCCATCGATGTCCGGTGCAGAGAGGGCCACAGAGTGGCTTCTCTCTGCATCGGATGGGGTAAAATGTTATTGCAGTGATGCCTCGATATCGAGGCATCACTGCAATAACCGGAAAGCGGCTGGAAGCGATCAGGATCGCTTCCAGCCGCTTTCAACCCCAACGTCGTACAGGGTACGTCGCTGGTCTTTAAAGACCAGGTTGTGTGCGACGTACCCTGTACGACGCGTGTCGTTAAGGGGTTAAAGGAGGGGCTTTATAAAGAGAGAGAGAGAGAGAGAGAGAGAGAGAGAGAGAGAGAGAGAGAGAGAAGAAACAAAAGCAAACACTGCACAGGCGACCCAAGTGCTGGTATAATATATATATAAACATATACACACTATACATACCCCCTTCAAAGAAAGACACTGTCAGACTTCCAGGTTTATGTTTAGTGGGATGCAGTCTATGGCAACAAGAAAGCAATAAAGGGGCTTTGACTACAGACAAACTCACTCAAGAATCTTTATCCTTCCCAATACCCTTTTCAATGAATGAGGTACGGAAGTTTACCACAACATTTTCTAGAATCCAAAATTTGTTGTATTTCAAATTCCTCTTGACCATCGATAATAATGGGGGGAAGAGGAGCTGGTTGCAACTCAGTGGCAAGAGGCATTTTCCTTAAGGGGTTAGGTAATCTCAAATCATTAGTGGACAACAACACCACATCACCAATCTTGTATTCTGGAGCATCTCTGTGATGGGCATCGTAATACAGTTTTTGAGTTGCTTGAGCTTGTTTTATGTTTCTTGTAGTAATTGAAACCATTCCTTGAGGTTCTCAATTGTTTGGGATACAGATGGACAGGACATTTTGACTTGTGATTTAAGGTGGATTAAAGGGTGGAAACCATAATTGGCATAGACGTTTGTATTCTTGGTAGAACTGTTGTTATATGGTATAGTAGTATTATATGAAAATTCAGCCATTGGAAGCAGGTCTGGCCAGTTATCTTTGATATGGTTACTATAGCATCTTAGGTATTGTTCCAACCATTGATTTGTTCTTCCTGTGGCCATTAGACTGGGGGGGATAGGTGCTGCTTAAATTCTTGTGGATTTGAAGGCTTTTGCATAATTATTTCCAGAAATATGACATAAACTAACTGCCTCTATCTGAAGTGATGGACTCAGGTAATCCGTGTAGACAAATGATGTTATGGAGGAAAACTTTAGCAGTCTTAGAGGCTGAAGCGAGTTCTATTAGGGGAAAAAAATGTGCCATCTTTGTCAGCATATCAACCAAAACTAATATTGTGTTATAATTATTTGAGATGGGAAGATATATTATGAAATCCATAGCTATGGATTGCCAAGGTTGTGTAGCTATTGGAAGGCGGACTTCCTTTGTTGTTTACTTTGAGCACATGTTGTACATGAAGTCACACATTCATTTGTTGTATCAGATATGCAAGTCCACCAATAATGTCTGTTAAAGGGACAGTCTAGTCAAAATTAAACTTTCATTATTCAGATAGGACATGTAATTTAAATCAACTTTACAATTTACTTTTATCATCAAATTTGCTTTTTTCTCTTGGTATTCTTAGTTGAAACTAAACCTAGGCAGACTCATATGCTAATGTATAAGCCCTTGAGGACTGCCTCTTATCACATGTTTTTTTTTATTGAGGGTAAAAGATACATACATTTATAGGTACGTTCAATAAGAAATAAATTCAATACAAATTAAACAATCCGTAGTCTACATGTCAGTGAGGTGACATATATATATATATATATATATATAATAGCTACAGATAATATGGATCAGTTGACCGGCTTGTACCAGACAAGCACGAACCCTCATTTTACCTCCCCATTGGAACAAATGAGGCCACTTTTGGACCTCTCAAGTAGCTAATAAGGTATATTGTAGGAGGATTATATTATTGTAAGGCCACTTTTGGACCTTAGAACAATCAGTTGTAGACATAGAAAGTATATCTGGAGATATGACAACAATAGGTACACTGTAACAATTACATAGGACTATATAAAAGAAACAAATTTGTATATTAAAGTGAAGATAAGCATCACTTGTGTTCCTATTAATATTATGTCAAGAACAATGTGTAAAGCAGACATTAACAATATGAATAAGTAAAATCTCAACTAAGTACACAAATATAAAGAATATAAACCGTAATAATATTGCAGTAAAATATAGTGATCTCCATTAACTATAGATAGAGGCTAGGAATTAGAACATCTGCTTTTGAGCTATAGTATATTAACTACCTTGATTATCCACCAGCATATTACATATGTAGATGGTGTAAAAGACTCAGAATATCAGTTGAATCTAGGGAACAAAGAAAACTAGGGTAATAAACCCAATAGGGGGCGCTAAGACTGATAATGTGTATAATACTAAGTATATATATACATATATAGGTGTGTATAAACAAATGCAATTTACTCTACCAGAGCCCGTGTTATATGAGCATAGATCTATATATATATATATATATATATATATATATATACACAAAAAATATACAAGCCACTGTGTAAGCAGAATTACATAAAATCACACATTTCCTTGCAATATTTGTCATAAATAACAATATCAGACACCAAATACCAGAGTCCCAAATTAATGGTGGAAATCAGACTCAGTAGACATAGTCCAGTACATTTCAAAGTATAATCGTTCAATGGTCCTCCAGGCCGCACTCAATCTTCACCCTCAAAAGGTCAGCAAATCTATAAATGAAACAAAAGGAAAGAGGCGCCGTATGTGTGAATCTGTAATACCCAGTAACAACGATAGAGCAAGTGCAGGCTACTCACAATATAGAAAGGCACTCCGATGTGCCTGTAGATGCAGGCTAGTTTTTTCAGCAGACCAGCTAGCTGTGCAAGGCACTCCAGGGTCCAGAAGTGAAAATCTGTATATCTTGACAAGCAGTAGATGGTCAGTCCAGAAAAATGAGACCCAGGAGCTAGGTGCAAACAAAAACACACGACTGTGTGGATCTGTAAGGTAACAATAGTTAGTTTACTACCTGTGCAGGGTACTCACATACTAGAGAGGCACTCAAATGTGCCAGTAGAAGCGGGCTGGTTTTCACAGCAAACCAGCTGGCTGTATAGGATATGATGCAGGCCACTCCATTTCTATTTTGTATTAGGCAGCCTACCTGTCAGTGTGCTGTCTTTACTATGAGACCTAATTGTACCGTTAGTGTTTTCGTATATTAGTACATAAATTTCTAACCTGGTTTCTCTATTACATGCCGGATATACATATAAATCCTTTACCAGATACCCGGCTAATGTATAGCATTCTGCCATTAGACAACAGTTTGCCAAGACGATCGTGTGGAGCATGGGATAATCCCTAATTGTATGGCGTCTGACGTATTGGTAGATCATAGGCTCAATAGCCACCAACGTCCAGCCCTCAAGACTCGTCAAAACACACCCCTATTACGCGATCTTTTGACATCTGCAATCACGCGATATTTAGTATGAGGGATTCCCTAGCATATACAGTGCATGGTATAGTCACGTGGGGCTCCAATTCGTCAGTATCACTAAATCCAATTGAAAGCAACCTCACAGCGAGTTCGTCACAACCCACACCCTTCTTTCTACGTCACGTTCCTAACTAGCACCCATAAACATCCGTGGGTATATCAGATCTAGAATCCCGTACTAGAAACTCTGCTCTTTATAGTAATGACTAAATCAACAGACTATAAACTACAACCATATGTGTACAAACATAACTATATGTAACGTCCATATACGAGGTATATACTATCCTGGATAATGGGAAAAATTAAATATATAATGAAATAAATCGTGCTAACTAATAAATCATACTAAATACATATATATGCTAAATATAACTAATCACAATCCACCTAAAATAGATGCTATACTATAACAATTGTGAGATTCATATATAATACTACCATAATCCCACTCTATACTATACCTATTGATGGTTAGAATACAATATTAGTAATACCAAATCCCTGTGAAATAATGGTGCTAATGCTCATAATATAGAGCCATATCTATAACATATTCTTTAATGTGCCATCATGCTACATGGAATTAATAATAAAAAAAATAAAAAAATAAAAATTAATAATAATGAATAATAAATAGTCCAACCCTAATCCTGGTTGGGAAACAATAATGTTACCAATTCCTAGTGATAGTGTATGCTAATACTACTAATGTGAATCAATATATGTCAGACAATACCATGTGCCAACTAAACTATAAGGAAATAGACACGAATCTTGTGTTATAGCTCATAATCCTAATGAAAATTATATTGTAAAGACCAAATGTCCATATTACCCTAAATACATACTATGTATCCATAATAGTAATGTAAATAGTAATACGCCAACCAATTATGTTTGTATTTGTATGTTTATCTATTAAGAGAAGTAGACAGATAGCGACAGTCAATTAAACTCCAGTTCACAATATTATGTGTGTTCATATGTATTGTCTCTATATCAGTCATAATATCTGGATTCTCAAAAAAATCCCCAATTCATATATGAATGAACAATCTCTACCTAATATGACCTCAAAAATCCCCCCATACTAATAAGTCAAAATGACCATCTCACGGCCAAATATGTCCCTCACAGAAAACTCGCAGTATCTATCACTTCATTTAGACCTAATGGAAATAAGGTTTTGAATTTGTAGATCCAATAGGTCTCTCTTTGTCTAAGGCGTGAGAACCTATTGTATGAGCGGCTAGATGGAATACTAATGGAGTGATCTTGAAGTTACATTTCCCTGCAGTATGCTCCTGGCAAACATGCCTAGGTACACTATGTTTTAGAGATTTGTTTTTGATGTTCCTAAGATGTTCGCTCCACCTGGTTCTTATTTTTCTACAGGTTCTCCCAATATATTGGAGCCCACATTCGCAGGTAAGTACATATATCACATATGAAGAATCGCAATAGAGTCCAGAAGTTATTTGATATTGTTCTCCCGTAATGTTAGATTTGACCCTAGATGCTTTATGGGTAATATAATCACACATATAGCAGCGGGTCTTCCCACACTTGAAACTACCTTTCCTAGAGTGTCTGATAGCTCCCGATTCAGAATTTTTGTTCTTATGTGCAGCATTTTTCTGTCTTTCACCTTTGGACATCATGACTATTTTACTGGGTGCTAGTCTTTGTTTTAAAGTAGAGGCCCTTCGATATACAATTTTTGGTCTTGTAGGTAACGTTTTTTTCAGGATGGGGTCTCTCAAGAGGAGGGGCCAATGTTTTTCTATAGTTTTTCCTACAGCTTTATAATTGGAATTATATTGGGTCACAAACAGGGGAATCTCCTTATAGGGATCCACGTTATCTTTCTCATCATTATTTTTTGTTGATGAGAGAAGTTTAGTACGGTTGAGTTTCCTTGCCCTATTGTAACTGTTGGTGACTAGTTGTAATGGATACCCTTTCTCAATGAATCTCGACTTTAATGTCTCTGATTGTTCATCATATTTATCTATAGATGAGCAATTACGTCTTATTCTACAAAACTGGCTAAAAGGTATATTTTTCTTCCAGTTTAATAGATGATTGCTGCCAAAATGCAAGAAATTATTACAATCAACTCGTTTAAAGTAAGTTTCAGTACAAACATTGCCCTCAGTATCCCAAGAAAGGTTAAGGTCCAAGAACTCTATCATAAATTGCTGAATGTTGGAAGTGAAACCAATACCCATATTGTTATTGTTAAGGTGTGATACAAATTGTTTTGCCTCATCAAGAGGACCATCAAAAATAAACAAAAGATAATCTATGTACCGGCCATAGAACACCAGATTGCCCCACCAGTTAGAGTCATAGATATACAATTTTTCAAAATGACCCATAAAAAGATTGGCAAAACTGGGGGCAAATCTGGTGCCCATGGCCGTACCCTTAACCTGCAAATAAAATTCATCTTGAAACTGAAAATAATTATGATGTAAAATAAAATCAATCAATGTAAGTAAGTATTCTTTTTGTGTCTTGGGCATATAGATATCGCCCTCCAAATAGAGACTAGTTGTAAAGAGACCTATCTCATGCGCAATATTGGAATATAAGGATCCTACGTCGCAGGATACCCATAGGATGTTAGTATTCTGGTTCCGTTTGACCTGTGATAACTTGTCCAACAGATCTTTAGTGTCTTTGATGTAGGACGGTAGATTACAGACATACCTCTGAAGAAAATAATCCACATATTCTGACAACTTGTCAGTCAAACTGTTAATGCCCGCTATAATTGGTCTACCAGGAGGGACTTTATCGTCCTTGTGTAGTTTTGGAAGATGGTAATAGAAAGGTATATCAGGATGGTCTGGCAATAAATATCTTTTTTCTTTTTTGTTTAGAATACCCAAGGTGTAACCATATTCCAATATTTTACCCAATTTCTTGGAAAATTCCAAGGTGGGGTCAGATGTCAGTTTTCTATAGTATTCTTGATCCCAAAGGATTCGTTTGGCCTCCTGAAGATAGTCACATAAATCTTGCAGGACAATCCCACCCCCCTTGTCAGCCTGGCGAATCACCAAAGTATCATTCAACCTCAGACTGCGTAATGCTCTTGCCTCATTGGGCCAGATTTTTTTGTTTTTTGGAATATGGTTAGGGATTCTTTCCCAATACATCTTCCTTAGGGGGAGACCAAGTGGATGGGGGATGGAGGGGAGTGTGTATAAATTCTTCAAAAAGTATTTCAGTGATTTGGCTCGGATTACAATAGAGAAGATTAGCTGATTCTCTTTCTCTTTGTGTATCCAAAGTAATAGGCATACCAGATATATTGCGGTTCTTCATCATTTTTAACGCAAAATACCTTTGTAAAGACAACTTTCGTGTATATCTATTCAAATCCACAAACAGATTGAATAGAATATGTGTACTTGGGGGACAATAAGATAGACCCCTCCCTAAAATTCGCACCTCATCATCAGTGAGAATATGTGAGGATAGATTGAAAATCCCACTTTTCAACTTTTGTAATTGTGCTTTTTTGTGGGTTTTCCCTCTGCCTCGTTTTCCCCGTTTGGGTATGGTCTCTTTTTTTGATTTGATGCCTGAGGTGTTGGTCTCCTCCAAAGGGGGGCCAACTGAGGGGTCTCTAAAAAACCCCCACCAGAGGTGGATGGCAGATTATCCCTGTTCATACCCTCTCTAGGTGTAGTGCGGTTGTCATCTAACTGACTCAGAGGCTGGTATCTGTTATGAATAGGTATATAGTTAGGATTATCAGAATCCTGATGGGACAGATTCCTCCTATAGTCTCTATCACTATGTTGTGGTCTTTCATTCTGTTGTTGGGAATTCCATGAATTCCTGAAATGATTTGTATCAAATCTGGGAGTCCACATATTCCCATTCTGATTATCGTGGGACCTGTTTTCTGTATCCTGGCCCTCATAGACTCTATGTGACTGATGGTTATTGTAACCCCAATAGTGTTGTCTAGGTCCATGGTATTGCCTAGAGTTTCTATTATTTCCATTCTTATTATTATTATAATTGTTGGAATTTTTATTGTTATTGTTTTTCGAATTTTTGACCACTATCCAATCCGAATTAGTCTGTGGTTTGTCCCTATTGAACGTATATACTTCTCCCTTACTATAATCATCATCATCACGTTTCATCTTTTTGTTTTTATTTGCTATGATTTCAGTAGTGAAATCGTCTACCCCTTTAATCGTTTGTGTATTCAATCTCCCATAATCTGGATGTTCTTTGAACCCTTCCAGTTCTTTTTGGACAGAGTCAATTTCAATACCAGTTTCATCTACCAATTTTTGTCTATGTGCAATAAGTAGATCAATCAGTTTAAAAGCACATTCATCCAAAGTGGAAAACCACTTGGAAAGGAGCTCTGGATCATTTTTGAAAGAGCAATTTTTAAACAGTCTTAGACCTCTAGGTATCTGTTTCTTCTCTTTGTACTTTTTAAGGCAGTCTAGGTCCCACCAATGTCTGTTTTCTATTTTTAATACATCTTCTAGTTTGGAAAAAAGATTCTCAATACTAACTAATGTCAGTGGGTCACTGTTAGCTGCAGTATTAGTATTATTTGCATTCAGATTGTGACTGAGTCTCCTCTGAGCTCTTTCAGTGGAGGATAACATAATGAAAAATTCACTATATATTTAAATTAATAATCTTAGTGGTAATAAGCAGCACCCCTATATGACCACAAAAAGGTATGGATAAGACTAGGCACAAAGAAAACTAGGGTAATAAACCCAATAGGGGCGCTAAGACTGATAATGTGTATAATACTAAGTATATATATACATATATAGGTGTGTATAAACAAATGCAATTTACTCTACCAGAGCCCGTGTTATATGAGCATAGATCTATATATATATATATATATATATATATATATACACACAAAAAATATACAAGCCACTGTGTAAGCAGAATTACATAAAATCACACATTTCCTTGCAATATTTGTCATAAATAACAATATCAGACACCAAATACCAGAGTCCCAAATTAATGGTGGAAATCAGACTCAGTAGATATAGTCCAGTACATTTCAAAGTATAATCGTTCAATGGTCCTCCAGGACGCACTCAATCTTCACCCTCAAAAGGTCAGCAAATCTATAAATGAAACAAAAGGAAAGAGGCGCCGTATGTGTGAATCTGTAAGACCCAGTAACAACGATAGAGCAAGTGCAGGGTACTCACAATATAGAAAGGCACTCCGATGTGCCTGTAGATGCAGGCTGTTTTTTTCAGCAGACCAGCTAGCTGTGCAAGGCACTCCAGGGTCCAGAAGTGAAAATCTGTATATCTTGACAAGCAGTAGATGGTCAGTCCAGAAAAATGAGACCCAGGAGCTAGGTGCAAACAAAAACATACGACTGTGTGGATCTGTAAGGTAACAATTGTTAGTTTACTACCTGTGCAGGGTACTCACATACTAGAGAGGCACTCAAATGTGCCAGTAGAAGCGGGCTGGTTTTCACAGCAAACCAGCTGGCTGTATAGGATATGATGCAGGCCACTCCACAGTGTGCAGGATCACTAGGTAGCTCAGGATGGGGGATAATCAACAGCAATGAGGATATATGGTTTAAAAAAGGTTTAATAATAATAAAAACAATCATAAAATACATATATCACTCATGCCATATGAGTAAAAAACATGCAACGCGTTTCTCGGTAACCACCGTTTCATCAGGCATGTACAATATTCTAAATCCACATCTTATATAAGCCTGAGCTACCTGTATACTCCCACCCCAGATCACACCAAGAACCAATCAAAAAGCCCTTTGTTTAATTGATCATTGATTGAAGCACCTGAACACTTCTCATAGTGTTCCTCTCAAGGGAACAAAAATAACAATTAGTTAACTTCATAATAATATACCCCAATGGGACAGATTAATGAGATAGATTTAAAATATACCCCCATGGGAGAGATTAATAACAAGTAGACTACTATTATGGATACAAAGTGTGCAGACTGTGTACTTCTAAATCAATGTAACCATATTCCGTCTTAATAATCACCTTAAATTGCTATTTTGTATTAGGCAGCCTACCTGTCAGTGTGCTGTCTTTACTATGAGACCTAATTGTACCGTTAGTGTTTTCGTATATTAGTACATAAATTTCTAACCTGGTTTCTCTATTACATGCCGGATATACATATAAATCCTTTACCAGATACCCGGCTAATGTATAGCATTCCGCCATTAGACAACAGTTTGCCAAGACGATCGTGTGGAGCATGGGATAATCCCTAATTGTATGGCGTCTGACGTATTGGTAGATCATAGGCTCAATAGCCACCAACGTCCAGCCTTCAAGACTCGTCAAAACACACCCCTATTACGCGATCTATTGACATCTGCAATCACGCGATATTTAGTATGAGGGATTCCCTAGCATATACAGTGCGTGGTATAGTCACGTGGGGCTCCAATTCGTCAGTATCACTAAATCCAATTGAAAGCAACCATGTAGCATGATGGCACATTAAAGAATATGTTATAGATATGGCTCTATATTATGAGCATTAGCACCATTATTTCACAGGGATTTGGTATTACTAATATTGTATTCTAACCATCAATAGGTATAGTATAGAGTGGGATTATGGTAGTATTATATATCAATCTCACAATTGTTATAGTATAGCATCTATTTTAGGTGGATTGTGATTAGTTATATTTAGCATATATATGTATTTAGTATGATTTATTAGTTAGCACGATTTATTTCATTATATATTTAATTTTTCCCATTATCCAGGATAGTATATACCTCGTATATGGACGTTACATATAGTTATGTTTGTACACATATGGTTGTAGTTTATAGTCTGTTGATTTAGTCATTACTATAAAGAGCAGAGTTTCTAGTACGGGATTCTAGATCTGATATACCCACGGATGTTTATGGGTGCTAGTTAGGAACGTGATGTAGAAAGAAGGGTGTGGGTTGTGACAAACTCGCTGTGAGGTTGCTTTCAATTGGATTTAGTGATACTGACGAATTGGAGCCCCACGTGACTATACCACGCACTGTATATGCTAGGGAATCCCTCATACTAAATATCGCGTGATTGCAGATGTCAATAGATCGCGTAATAGGGGTGTGTTTTGACGAGTCTTGAAGGCTGGACGTTGGTGGCTATTGAGCCTATGATCTACCAATACGTCAGACGCCATACAATTAGGGATTATCCCATGCTCCACACGATCGTCTTGGCAAACTGTTGTCTAATGGCAGAATGCTATACATTAGCCGGGTATCTGGTAAAGGATTTATATGTATATCCGGCATGTAATAGAGAAACCAGGTTAGAAATTTATGTACTAATATACGAAAACACTAACGGTACAATTAGGTCTCATAGTAAAGACAGCACACTGACAGGTAGGCTGCCTAATACAAAATAGCAATTTAAGGTGATTATTAAGACGGAATATGGTTACATTGATTTAGAAGTACACAGTCTGCACACTTTGTATCCATAATAGTAGTCTACTTGTTATTAATCTCTCCCATGGGGGTATATTTTAAATCTATCTCATTAATCTGTCCCATTGGGGTATATTATTATGAAGTTAACTAATTGTTATTTTTGTTCCCTTGAGAGGAACACTATGAGAAGTGTTCAGGTGCTTCAATCAATGATCAATTAAACAAAGGGCTTTTTTGATTGGTTCTTGGTGTGATCTGGGGTGGGAGTATACAGGTAGCTCAGGCTTATATAAGATGTGGATTTAGAATATTGTACATGCCTGATGAAACGGTGGTTACCGAGAAATGCGTTGCATGTTTTTTACTCATATGGCATGAGTGATATATGTATTTTATGATTGTTTTTATTATTATTAAACCTTTTTTAAACCATATATCCTCATTGCTGTTGATTATCCCCCATCCTGAGCTACCTAGTGATCCTGCACACTGTGGAGTGGCCTGCATCATATCCTATACAGCCAGCTGGTTTGCTGTGAAAACCAGCCCGCTTCTACTGGCACATTTGAGTGCCTCTCTAGTATGTGAGTACCCTGCACAGGTAGTAAACTAACTATTGTTACCTTACAGATCCACACAGTCGTGTGTTTTTGTTTGCACCTAGCTCCTGGGTCTCATTTTTCTGGACTGACCATCTACTGCTTGTCAAGATATACAGATTTTCACTTCTGGACCCTGGAGTGCCTTGCACAGCTAGCTGGTCTGCTGAAAAAAACAGCCTGCATCTACAGGCACATCGGAGTGCCTTTCTATATTGTGAGTACCCTGCACTTGCTCTATCGTTGTTACTGGGTATTACAGATTCACACATACGGCGCCTCTTTCCTTTTGTTTCATTTATAGAATCTAGGGAACAGAAGATCTTATGATCACAGTGCTCTCTATTTTACTATTTTACTGATGATCCACCTTTTGGTACATATAGGGGATAAATCCACCATGCAAAATATCTTTCAAGGATTATCTTTACGTGTGAAATAGCCTCACTGTTGAGCAGGGAGCCTCATGTGAAAATTGTGGATAGAGCTTCTCGGGCCCCGGTTATATATACCCTGCTGACAGTGCTGCCCCAGGTTCATTAGAACACCTTTCCACAAAAACAGTGAGAGTAGTCAAATAGGGTTTTCTATACATCACTGGAGAAATTGAATTATCTAAAGAGGGAACCTGCCTTCAAGATCAACGGCATAGCATCAACATGGATTCCGCTCAGTTTATAGTATTTTGGGTAAGCATAGAGATAGTAGGCTACCACCTCTCCTATACTCCTCCCCCCTTTTTTTTTCGTCTTTGACAATTATATTAGCTCGGGCTAAATGGTATATAGGGGAGTGTAATATTTGTAGTAGCAGAGCTCTAAGGGAAGGGCAGGCTAAAATCTTTTATAAGATATTTCCCACATAAACATAAAGATCCTGACACCTGGTTAACTATATTGCATTAGAATAGAGCATGTCCTATTCACATTTAAGCTAATGAAAACACTAACATAACAAACATCAACTTAGAATATACAGGTAAACAGTTATTAATAAAATGAGTAGGTGCATGGTGTCCCCTTGTGAGGGCAATTTTTCTGCATAGAGCCCCTACAAAATCGCATTCGGAGGGGAAACTACAGGAAATGAAAGGCAGCCCCTCTCACTGATGCGATAGTGAGCACAGCTAAGTACCCCTAACAAAAACACCCCAGATAGTTTAGCCCTTAAAGTACGAGATTGCAGGGATCACTAAATGCATTTAATAATATCGCTGAGTAACAGGTACAAATCTAGAGTGCATTCTGTGAGCAGGGTAAACATTGCTGTCACTATGATAAGATTAACATGCAGTGTAAGTCAGTCGGCAGCTGAAAGTTTCTTACTGACCACACATTGCATGCTCAGAGTCAGAATAAGGATCGGGCCCCCATATATAATTGATAGGGGACCCCACCTAGCCCACTCCAACTCTCAGGCTATCGGGAAGACAATAGGAGCTCTGCCGCCATGGTAAGACTAAATTCCAGCAGGATAGCGGTATCGAGATCTCAAGGAATATCACCTGCACAACGGAAGCCATAATAGTGTTCTGTTGTAGGAAGATCAGCATCTCGGTAGTGATATCCTCTTGCAAGGAAAAAGGCCGCAGACCAGCATGATCGAGCCGCTCTGGATCGCCAGCCGTCATGTTAGAGGCCTCAGTTAGTAGGAGTTTCTCCTCTGGCTGATTTGTTTTCCTGTCTTCGCGGTCTATCCTTGGGCACCATAGCGCTGTAGGTTCTTCTTGCCCTGTGATGTGCACAGAAGTCACCAGGATAGGGATATAGTTTTTAGCGCTAGAGTGCACCGAAAATTGTGCTGTGGGTGAGGGGGCAGCTCCCCAACTAACCCCCCCATCCTCACTGGGATCTTCTTGGGTATAGTCAACAGGTGATCGCTGATTCCTGCTCTGAGGCCCCACATGAAGGATCAGTTCACTCAGCTCCCGTTCCAATTCTCTAAAGTGATCTTGTAAGAGCTTCCCATTTAGCCAATGCCTCCATTTGTGTTCGGATAGTGTGGTGAATTTACCATATTAAAGCGGATCGCTAAAGTAGCACCTTATGGCAAAAAAAAAAAAAGGCAGTCCAAATCTGACTGCTTTACCCGCACGTACGATGTGGGGGGGGGGGTGTTGAATCCTCGTGGTGAGGCCGCCGCCTGAGAGCTCAATGGTCCAGATCAGATTAGCGGATGGTGCAGAATAACTTCAATAACCGGCGGGTTAGAAATATCTTGCTGAGAGCCAGAGATATTGCGACTTTTCATAGCCGCTGCCTAGACATGCCCCCTTATCACATGTTTTTTTAAATTCCTTTTCAACACAAAGATACTGAGGGGCCCATTTATCAAGTTCCGGATGGAGCTTGAGGGCCCGTGTTTCTGGCGAGCCTGCACTGTCGGATCAGGTCCGCCAGACCTTTGATAAATATCCCCCTGAAAGTACACGTGGGCCATATAGATAACACTGTGTTCAAGCACAGAAGGTTATTTAAAATTTAGCCCATCACAATGCTAATTGCAAGACAATAGATAATAAACATTCACAGTTATGTGATCAGGGGGCTGGAAGAAGGTTCTTAGATACAAGGTCATCACAGAGGTAAAAAGTATATTAATATAACAGTGTTGGTTATGTAAAACTGGGGAATGGGTAATAAAGGAATTATCTATCTTTTAAAACAATAACAATTCTAATGTAGACTGTCCCTTTAAGAAGTTCAAGAGTCCTATTAATTCCAGGAGTTCCAGAAGCAGGTGAGTCATGAACAATAGACAGAATTTTAAATATAAGTGAAGGAGGTATATAAATCCATCCGTTATGATGGAAGAACTTGAGTTGAAGGATCAGTAGTATCTAAAATGTTGGGTAGTTTGTATTTCAGTTATAAAATCTGTATATAGGCCTATAAAGCAGTGATCTGGAAAAAGAGTTTCTTCAGCTGATTTTTTACCTAAATCTTCCCCCCTTACGGGATAATGAATTGTTGTCAATCTCCATCCACCACTGTCCTTATTTGGAGGAGCCACTGGACTTCAATACTGGATACATTACTGGTTTCCACTGTCATTGTGTTATCAAAATGTCCATTGTTTGGTGTTAGCAGAAAAGATAAAATAAAAAAATGCAAATTAGGGACATATATGTGGCAGACTTAAAGGGACATGAAACCGAACATTTTTCTTTCATGATTTCGGAAGAACATAGGCCTAGATTTAGAGTTTTCTCGGTAACGACCCGCGTAGCTAACGCTGGCTTTTTTCTGGCCGCACCTTTTAAATACCTCTGGTATTGAGAGTTCACAGAATGGCTGCGTTAGGCTCCAAAAAGGGAGCGTAGAGCATATTTAACGCCACTGCAACTCTCGATACCAGAGTTGCCTACGGACGCGGCCAGCTTCAAAAACGTGCTTGTGCACGATTCCCCCATAGAAAACAATGGGGCAGTTTGAGCTGAAAAAAAACCTAACACCTGCAAAAAAGCCGCGTTCAGCTCCTAATGCAGCCCCATTGTTTGCTATGGGGAAACACTTCCTACGTCTGCACCTAACACTCTAACATGTACCCCGAGTCTAAACACCCCTAACCTTACACTTATTAACCCCTAATCTGCCGCCCCCGCTATCGCTGACCCCTGCATATTATTATTAACCCCTAATCTGCCGCTCCGTAAACCGCTGCTACTTACATTATCCCTATGTACCCCTAATCTGCTGCCCTAACACCGCCGACCCCTATATTATATTTATTAACCCCTATTCTGCCCCCCACAACGTCGCCTCCACCTGCCTACACTTATTAACCCCTAATCTGCCGAGCGGACCGCACCGCTATTATAATAAAGTTATTAACCCCTAATCCGCCTCACTAACCCTATAATAAATAGTATTAACCCCTAATCTGCCCTCCCTAACATCGCCGACACCTAACTTCAAACATTAACCCCTAATCTGCCGACTGGAGCTCACCGCTATTCTAATAAATGTATTAACCCCTAAAGCTAAGTCTAACCCTAACACTAACACCCCCCTAAGTTAAATATAATTTAAATCTAACGAAATTAATTAACTCTTATTAAATAAATTATTCCTATTTAAAGCTAAATACTTACCTGTAAAATAAATCCTAATATAGCTACAATATAAATTATATTTATATTATAGCTATTTTAGGATTTATATTTATTTTACAGGTAACTTTGTATTTATTTTAACCAGGTACAATAGCTATTAAATAGTTAAGAACTATTTAATAGCTAAAATAGTTAAAATAATTACAAATTTACCTGTAAAAGAAATCCTAACCTAAGTTACAATTAAACCTAACACTACACTATCAATAAATAAATTAAATAAACTACCTACAATTATCTACAATTAAACCTAACACTACACTATCAATAAATTAATTAAATACAATATCTACAAATAACTACAATGAAATAAACTAACTAAAGTACAAAAAATAAAAAAGAACTAAGTTACAAAAAATAAAAAAATATTTACAAACATCAGAAAAATATTACAACAATTTTAAACTAATTACACCTACTCTAAGCCCCCTAATAAAATAACAAAGCCCCCCAAAATAAAAAAATGCCCTACCCTATTCTAAATTACTAAAGTTCAAAGCTCTTTTACCTTACCAGCCCTGAACAGGGCCCTTTGCGGGGCATGCCCCAAAGAATTCAGCTCTTTTGCCTGTAAAAAAAACCAAATACAATACCCCCCCCCCAACATTACAACCCACCACCCACATACCCCTAATCTAACCCAAACCCCCCTTAAATAAACCTAACACTAAGCACCTGAAGATCTTCCTACCTTATCTTCACCATACCAGGTTCACCGATCGATCCAGAAGAGCTCCTCCGATGTCTTGATCCAAGCCCAAGCGGGGGGCTGAAGATGTCCATGATCCGGCTGAAGACTTCATCCAAGCGGGGGCTGAAGAGGTCCATGATCCGGCTGAAGTCTTCTATCAACAGCATCTTCAATCTTCTTTCTTCCGGATCCATCTTGGAGACCTCCGACGCGGAACATCCTGCTGGCCCGACGGACTACCGACGAATGAAGGCTCCTTTAAGGGACGTCATCCAAGATGGCGTCCCTCGAATTCCGATTGGCTGATAGGATTCTATCAGCCAATCGGAATTAAGGTAGGAATATTCTGATTGGCTGATGGAACCAGCCAATCAGAATCAAGTTCAATCCGATTGGCAGATCCAATCAGCCAATCAGATTGAGCTTGCATTCTATTGGCTGTTCCGATCAGCCAATAGAATGCGAGCTCAATCTGATTGGCTGATCGGATCGGTGATACTGATGTCCGTCCGCACATTGATAATTTGGCCCCAAAGGGTGAGCCAATAACAATAGGCATATATATGCAGCCACCAATCAGCAGCTAGCACCCAGGTGATTTGCTGCTCCTGAGTTTATAAACCCTTCAAAAAAGGATAACAAAAGAAGGAAACAAATTAAATGATATAAGTAAATTGGAAAGTTGCTTACAATTGAATGCTCTGTTTGAATAATAAATATCTAATTAAATAATGAAAGTATATTGCATAGTTGTTTTACTATGCATAATTAAGCATTTTTTTAGTATAATCTAAAAGTGTTCACTTCCTAATTATGTTCTATGATCTGATCTACATACATTGACAATCCTCTCAGTGTAGGTTTCTACTATTCAATCTACATTATTTGTAATCAGCAGAGATTATGGGCCCCATATAATAAATTACAGACGACAAGGTCCCTGAATTGGGAACATGTCCACACACCATTGTGGGTAACGGGGCAGCAAATACTGTATGTCCACTCCCTGGATGTACCATTGCACAAGCACTTTCTTATGCAACTCTGCCCTCTGCTCTTGAGTGACCAATCCCACAAGAGCAGGGCCTGTTAATCACCCCAAATTAACATGTTTTATCTCTGAAAACTCAGAGATGGAGGAGAGGGTAAGAAGTAGGTGCCGTATTACCACTGCTTCTTATATTGCTAAAAAAAACTCCACAATGTTTATTGTTTAAAAAGATAGATAATCCCTTTATTACCCATTCCCCAGTTTTGCCCAACCAACACGGTTATATTTATATACAGGTGAAACTCGAAAAATTAGAATATCGTGCAAAAGTTAATTTATTTCACTAATGCAACTTAAAAGGTGAAACTAATATATGAGATGGACTCATTACATGCAAAGCAAGACAGTTCAAGCCATGATTTGTCATAATTGTGATGATTATGGCTTACAGCTCATGAAAACCCCAAATCCACAATCTCAGAAAATTAGAATATTACATGCAATCAATAAAACAAGGATTGTACATAGAACAATATCGGACCTCTGCCCCTTTTGCAGCAATTACTGCCTCAATGCGGCGTGGCATGGAAGCTATCAGCCTGTGGCACTGCTGAGGTGTTATGGAAGACGAGGATGCTTCAATAGCGGCCTTCAGCTATTCTGCATTGTTCGGTCTCATGTCTCTTATCTTTCTCTTGGCAATGCCCCATAGATTCTCTATGGGGTTCAGGTTAGGTGAGTTTGCTGGCCAATCAAGCACAGTAATCCCATGGTCATTGAACCAGGTTTTGGTGCTTTTGGCAGTGTGGGCAGGTGCCAAGTCCTGCTGAAAAATGAAGTCAGCATCCCCATAGAGCTCATCTGTGAAAGGAAGCATGAAGTGCTCCAAAATCTCCTGGTAGACGGCTGTGTTGACCCTGGACTTGATGAAGCACAGTGGAACAACACCAGCAGATGACATGGCTCCCCAAATCAACACAGACTGTGGAAACTTCACACTGGACTTCAAGCATTTTGCAGTGTGTGCCTCTTCATTCTTCCTCCATACTCTGAGTCCTTGTTTTCCAAATGAGATGCAAAATTTGCTCTCATCAGAAAAGAGGACTTTGGACCACTGAGCAACAGACCAGATATGTTTTTCTTTAGCCCAGGTAAGACGCTTCTGACGTTGTTTGTTGTTCAGGATTGATTTGACAAGAGGTATACGACATTTGAAGCCCATGTCCAGGATCCGTCTGTGTGTGGTAGCTCATGATGCACTGACTCCAGCCTCAGTGCACTCCTTGTGAAAGTCCCCAACACTTTTGAATGGCCTTTTCCTGACAATCCTCTCCAGGCTGCGCTCATCCCTGCTGCTTGTGCACCTTTTTCTTCCACACTTTTCCCTTCTACATAACTTTCTATTAATGTGCTTTTATACAGCACTTTGGGAACATCCAACTTCTTTTGAGGCTTTCCCTCCTTATGGAGGGTGTCAATGATGGTTTTCTGCACAACTGTCAGGTCAGCAGTCTTTCCCATGATTGTGATTCCTACTGAACCAGACTGAGAGACCATTTAAAGGCTCAGGAACCCTTTGCAGGTGTTATGGCTTAATTAGCTGATTAGAGTGGGACACTTTGAGCCTAGAATATTGCACCTTTTCACAATATTCTAATTTTTTGAGATTGTGGATTTGGGGTTTTCATGAGCTGTAAGCCATAATAATCACAATTATGACAACTCACGGCTTGAACTGTCTTGCTTTGCATGTAATGAGTCTATCTCATATATTAGTTTCACCTTTTAAGTTGCATTAGTGAAATAAATGAACTTTTGCACAATATTCTAATTTTTCGAGTTTCACCTGTACTTTTTACCTCTTGTATCTAAGCATATGCAGAATGCCCTCTAATTTAATTTCTTTTGACAGACTTGCATTTTAGCCAATTACTGCTGTAGTGAGCACAATGTTATCACTATGGCACACATGAACTAGCGCTGTCTAGCTGTGAAAAACTGTCAAAATGAGAAAAGAAGCGGCCTTAGAAATGCGCATATGAGCCCACCTAGGTTTAGCTTTCAACAAAGAATACCAAGAGAACAAATTTGATGATAAAAGTAAATTGGAAAGTTGTTTAACCCCTTAATGACACAAGTCGTACAGGGTACGCCTTACAGAAACTGGTCTTTAAAGACCAGCGACGTACCCTGTACGACATTAGGGGTTTAAAGTGGCTGGAAGTGATCCTGCTCGCTTCCAGCCACTTTCTGGATATCGAGGCATCCTGCAATAACACCCCTTGGCCATCCGATGCAGAGAGAGACACTCTGTGGCCCTCTCTGCACCAGACATTGATGGCTGGTATCGTTGGTGGGAGCTTACGTGGGAGGCAGGTGGGCGGCCATCAATGGGCCATATGACGTCGAGGGGGGCGGGATCATGGGCATTATCGTCAGGGGCACGCACGGAGGCGTGCGCACGTGCATGGGAGGGCGGGGGTGGGCGCGTGCACGGGGTGGAAGCGGGTGGGAACGGCTACACTACAGAATTTTTTTAAAATAAAAGTGGGATAGAGTGGGGTAAAAATTAATTTTAAAAAGGCATCTAAGGGATCTGAGAGGGGGTGGGGGGTTGGTATTTGGCTGGGGGGAAGCTACACTACAGAAACAATTAATAAAAAAGCAGTTTTTTTAGTAAACTGGGTACTGGCAGACAGCTGACAGTACCCAAGATGGCTACCAATAAGGTAGAGGGGGAGGGTTAGAGAGCTGTTTGGGGGGGAGATCAGGGAGGTTGGGGGCTAAGGGGGGATCCTACACATCAGCATATGTAAATATGCTAAAAATATATATATATATTTTTAAAAAAATACCTTTTATTTTAGTACTGGCAGACTTTCTGCCAGTACTTAAGATGGCGGGGACAATTGTGGGGTGGGGGAGGAAAGAGAGCTTTTTGGGAGGGATCAGGGGGTGTGATGTGTCAGGTGGGAGGCTGATCTCTACATTAAAGCTAAAATTAACCCTGCAAGCTACCTAATTAACCCCTTCACTGCTAGACATAATTCATGTGTGATGCGCAGCGGTATTTAGCGGCTTTCTAATTACCAAAAAGCAACAACAAAGCCATATATGTCTGCTATTTCTGAACAATGGGGATCCCAGAGAAGCATTTACAACCATTTGTGCCATAATTGCACAAGCCGTTTGTAAATAATTTCAGTGAGAAACCTAAAGTTTGTGAAAAAAATTGTGAAAAAGTGAACGTTTTTTTTTTTATTTGATCGCATTTGGCGGGGAAATGGTGACATGAAATATACCAAAATGGGCCTAGATCAATACTTTGGGTTGTCTACTACACTACACTAAAGCTAAAATTAACCCTACAAGCTCCCTAATTAACCCCTTCTTCACTGCTGGGCATAATACACGTGTGGTGCGCAGCTGCATTTAGCGGCCTTCTAATTACCAAGAAGCAACGCCAAAGCCATATATGTCTGCTATTTCTGAACAAAGGGGATCCCAGAGAAGCTTTTACAACCATTTGTGCCATAATTGCACAAGCTGTTTGTAAATAATTTCAGTGAGAAACCTAAAATTGTGAAAAATGTAAAAAAAAAATTAATTTGATCGCATTTGGCGGTGAAATGGTGGCATGAAATATACCAAGATGGGCCTAGATCAATACTTGGGGTTGTCTACTACACTACACTAAAGCTAAAATTAACCCTAGAAGCTCCCTACATGCTCCCTAATTAACCCCTTCACTGCTGGGCATAATGCACGTGTGGTGCGCAGTGGCATTTAGCGGCCTTCTAATTACCAAAAAGCAACGCCAAACCCATATATGTCTGCTATTTCTGAACAAAGGGGATCCCAGAGAAGCGTTTACAACCATTTATGCCATAATTGCACAAGTTGTTTACAAATAATTTCAGTGAGAAACCTAAAGTTTGTGAAAAAATTTGTGAAAAAGTGAACAATTTTTTACTTTTTGATCTCATTTGGTAGTGAAATGGTGGCATGAAATATACCAAAATGGGCCTAGATCAATACTTTGGGATGTCTTCTAAAAAAATATATACATGACAAGGGATATTCAGGGATTCCTGAAAGATATCAGTGCCCCAATGTAACTAGCGCTAATTTTGAAAAATAGTGGTTTGGAAATAGCAAAGTGCTACTTGTACTTATTGCACTATAACTTGCAAAAAAAAGCAAAGAACATGTAAACATTGGGTATTTCTAAACTCAGGACAAAATTTAGAAACTATTTAGCATGGGTGTTTTTTGGTGCTTGTAAATGTGTAACAGATTTTGGGGGTCAAAGTTAGAAAAAGTGTGTTTTTTTTCATTTTTTTTCCTCATATTTTATAATTTGTTTTATAGTAAATTATAAGATATGATGAAAATAATGGTATCTTTAGAAAGTCCATTTAATGGCGAGAAAAATAGTATATAATATGTGTGGGTACAGTAAATGAGTAAGAGGAAAATTACAGCTAAACACAAACACAGCAGAAATGTAAAAATAGCCCTGGTCCTTAAGGGAAAGAAATTGAAAAATGTCCTTGTCCTTAAGGGGTTAGAGTTGCATGCCCTAGCTGAATCATGAGGTTTAATTTTGACTTGACTTGTCCCTTTAATACATTGAGCCCTTTAAGAATACACAATACAACTGACTGGCGAGAAAAACAGAAACTTTATTAATTCACACAACAGGTATATATCCTTTCTATGTTTTCATACCTACAGGCAACAATCCCACAATTTATTTTTTTAAGAAAACCAAAAATAGTTTAGAAGCTCAGTGTATTAACTCTATGGGTATTTATGTTTCTTTAGTTAATTTTTATGATAATGCAAATTTATGCAGATTTTTAAAAGATCAATTTACAGAATACAAATACTGTAAATTAAACATTCTTGCTGGTTTAGTTAGCATTCTGATGAGCAAAAGTTGACTTTTATAGCATAGAGGAAACATTCCTCTGACAAGACATTTCCTTAAATTATCTGTATTTGTTGGTACAGTTGTAAAGAGAAATATGCACTTATTGCCTTTGGTAAAACTGGCAATCATCTCTCTATTCATGGTTTGTGGAGAAGACAAGTCTTAGACAGAAAGAACAGTCTGTTTTAGTTTCCGTGCCCACTGGGGTTTGCCAACTACTGTGATAATGTGCTAAGACATGTCATATATGCCAGCTATGTGCAGGCATACACATAATAATAGGATGTTGCATTTACAGCATTTTCTGTGTGCTTTATTTACAACAAAAAATGAATAAAACATTCATTAAATGAATAAATGAGCTCCACTTTTATAGAGAAGGTATGACTCGTGGGCAGTGAGACAAACAAATCTTGGCAAGAACAATACTGTAACATAAATTCCAATTAAGTCAACAAACCTCAAAGGATTCCATAGATTTATTTGTTAAAAAACACAGCCAGTCTTAGGTTTTAGGCTGTAGGTGCCTTAATCATAGAAAATGGCACAATACCCGGGTCCATCTTTAAATAGCCCATTAATTGTCCTGATTGGTATTCGCTGCGGTTTCTTAAAGAAACAAAAAAATCTATTCCCATTCACTGACTAACATTGACAGCTGACTGTGAGATAAGTTTGTTAACATATTACACAACATTCCATTATTATTCAAGTAAGTTATACAAACAATAAAATACTGGACCCCAACCCAAGAAAACCCATTCTGTACACTTAACATATTACATATAGGGGCATATTTATTAAGCTCTGTATGGAGCTTGATGCTCCGTGTTTCTGGCGAGACTTCAGGCTTGCCGGAAACACAAAGAGGTCTAAAGACCGCTGCTTCATAACCTGTCCGCCTCCTCTGAGGCGGCGGACAGACATTGCCAGAAATCAACCCGATCGTATTCCCTGCTAGCGGCCGATTGGCTGCGAATCTGCAGGGGGCAGCATTGCACCAGCATTTAACAAGAACTGCTGGTGCAATGATAAATGCCGAGAGCGTATGCTGTCAGAATTTATCGATGTGCAGCCGACATGATCCGCAATATCGGATCATGTCCGCTAGCACAATGATAATTCGGCCCCATTATCCTTAGGATCCCCTATTACACTTTATATTGCACTTTATTTTAATTATAATACATATTATTCTTGCGTTTATTTGCACCTATTAAAGTATATACTCATGTACTACTTGCTAAAGTGTGATGTTTAACCCTGTTCTGTGGGGTAGAGATTTTCATTTGGGGAAAAGGAATGAAAAACAAGGCATTGAATAAAAGTAAAACATTGCGTCTATAGGACATAAGGGCAATGGCATAATCATGCTAAATGGGCATACAGGCAATCAGAGCCTATCATGATAACAATTGTTATAAGTTAATTGTGTCGCCAATAGTTTATAATATCCCCTTCAATATTGCACCCCTGAAGGCATCTTGTCTTTAAACCAGAACGCTTCTCTATGGTAGAGTTTCAAATCTCTATTGCAACCTCTAGGGGTACCACGTACACATTCGTTAACTTGACATTTGAAAAAACTGACATTTTTATTATGTTTGATTATAAAATGTCGTGCCAGGTCTGAACAATCCACACCTTGCTCAATGTTATTTAGGTGTTCCCTAATTCGTGAGTGTGCTTCTCTAGATGTACAACCCACATACTGAAGTTCACAGATGGAACATTCCGCTAGGTAGATTACAATCCTGGTACGACAATTAGTACAATCTTTAAAACTGTAAACCCTTTGGATTACTCTGGACTGAACGTTTTTGGTGACTTTGGTATGGCTACACGCTATACTGTTGCCAAAATAGCATTTAAAATGCCCCTTAATATTAAGCCAACAACTGTCCCTGGTACTTTGTTTTTTTTATCATGTTTGGCGCAAGTATATTACTCAAGGTACACCCTCTTTTAGATATATAGTTACATCCTCTAGAAACATAGTCCTTCAGGCTATCTTCACCTGTTAAGAAAGGTAAATGTTTGTCTATAATTGCACATATCTTATGAAATTGTGGGCTATATGTGGTAATACAATTAGGATTGGCTCTATCAAATGTGGTTTGTCTCAAATTGGATTTGTTATTGTTTAAAAGGACAGTACTATCCAATCGACTAACCTACAAAAGGCCCTATTAATTGTTTTATTAGAATAACCTCTTTCAATCAACTGAGTTTTAAGAATTGCAGCTTCCCTCTGGAAATCCAATTCAGTTGAATAATTTTGTTTCATTCTTATGAACTGGCCTTTAGCCACCCCAAAACCCATATGTTTAGGGTGACAAGATTTGGCATGCAAAATAGTGTTAAAAGTAATAGGTTTTCATAGTGTGGTTCTAACGGAGGATCTCATAATGTCACCAATCAACATAACATCAAGATAAGGAATCTGAGTATTGTTAAAGGAAAAGGCTAGAAAATTCCAAAAGATTTCCAGCCTCCAAATAATGAATAAAAAACCTTTATTTATACAGGGTCCATAATACAGAAACAACAACGTTTCAAACCAGCAATTGGTTCTTAGTCATGTCAATGAATGATTGCACAGGTGTGCCTTTTATACCTGTGTGAACAATTATCAGGCTATACAACACTGCCATCTTGCGGACATTCATCAATATACATATGTACAAAATAAAACATAATTCAATGACATACAAAAAGTCAATTTTCTATATATTTAAAAAAAGTTCTCATGTACATTTCACAGTATATATAATTAATTAAAACACACCTAAACAAATAATAAAATTTCAGAGTCATGCATCAAGAATTTTTCCAAGGTATATTTAAAGGAACAGTGACCAGTCAAAATCTTTATTTAGCCCTTTTGGTTGCAAGGAATCTAGCTTTCTAATCCAAAACATTTCTCTTTTTTTCAACATAAATTCCCTATCACCTCCCCTCCTGGGTCTAGCCACATGTTCTATTATTTGAAATCGCAATTGGCTAATGTTATGGCCCATGGAGAGGAAGTGATGAGAAAGTGGTGCGTCATTGTTATTAGTTCTAATATTAGATTTATGTTCAGTCAACCTTTCTCTGACCTCCCTACTAGTTTCACCTACATAAATTCTGGCACACGGACACTTAATAATGTATATCACATATGTACTCCTACATGTAAGATAATCGTTTATTCTATACTTTGTCTCATTTATAGGATAAAAAAAAATTCTCCTTTGATAATAGAACTACAATGACTGCAATGTAAACAGGGATAACACCCTGTTCTTTTGGATCCTATACATGTTTGTGTGCTTGATTTCTTACTTCCTACATCAGCATGGACTAAAATGTCCTTTAAGCTCTTATTTTTCTTATATGCTGTCATTGGTCTATCCCGAAAGCTCTCAACATGAGGATTACAATCTTTCAGGATGTACCAGTATTTGTTAAGGATACGCGAGATTTTTGGCCCTAAGTTATTATATTGGGTAACAAATATCATCCTATCACCTTTTTTCTTATTTTCAGTCTGTGTATCCTCTATTTTGTTAACAGATTCAAGTTGATTCCTAATTAACTTCTCAGGATAACCTCTTGCTGTAAACTTTTTTGCCATCTCTTCTAGACTCTGTTTGCATCTCTTTTCATCAGTTACAATTCTCTTGACCCTCAAAAATGGGCTCTTTAGGTATGGCTTCAAGGGTATTTAATGGATGAAAACTACTATATTGGAGCACTTTATTTTTTCCTTTATATCATTTTTTATTGAGATATTTGTCATTAACAAACACAAGGAAAAATCCAAGAAAAAGCAATACCAGAATTGAAGGCAATAAACATGTTGCATACATTGAGCTTACAGGCCTAGATACACATTGGGAAAACTACACAGAACAAAATGTAGTAAATAAAAAAAGTTTAAGTATATCCTGGCTAATGTTATATTGTCTGAGGTTAGCTCTCTAAGCATTTGCTTGAGAAAAATATACATATAAGCACATTACAGAAAGATTACATACCGAAGTTGATCATTTGAGCACAGACACAACTGTATAGTGCTGCATGCTATGATATACTCATATATATCCCAATCAAGAACGCTGCTCTGTTAGCATTCTCTCAGCCTAGCACTTCTAAACATAACATAACTGAACCTATACTGATATCTCATTTTTTAATCTCACTATTGGGTCTTTATATTAAATCTAGGATTGATGGAGGTAATCTAGAGTGATATATAATTTTATAAACCTCCCAAGCAGTATATGGATTATCCATGAATCGATGCGGTAAAACTTGAATAACTGGAGGTGAAATGACTAGAATGATATACAGTCACTTTTGGACCATGGCACATAGTTTATAAGCTATAGAACAAAAGAACAAATAATTTTAGAAAATAGCGGACCAAAGCCGCTCTTGCTAAATCCCAGTCAAAGAACTAGGTGTGTTACATACATCCATTCATTTGTTTAGAGTAAAGTGAGCAAGCCAATGACTATGGCACCTCAATCACACCTTCATATTTGGCTCTATAAAAATATAAATGTTAGGCTTTGTTTATGTGGAAACAAACGCCTAGATTACGAGTTTGGCGTTAGCCTTAAAAAGCAGCGTTGAGAGGTCCCAATGCTGCTTTTTAACGCCCGCTGGTATTACGAGTCTGACAGGTACAGGTGTACCGCTCACTTTTCTTCCGTGACTCGAGGCTACCGCAAATCCCCTTACATCAATTGCGTATCCTATCTTTTTAATGGGATTTGCCTAACAACGGTATTCCGAGTCTTGGAAGAAGTGAGCGGTAGACCCTCTCCTGGCAAGACTCCTACCGCATTTAAAAGTCAGTAGTTAAGAGTTTTATGGGCTAACGCCGGAACATAAAGCTCTTAACTAAAGTGCTACAAAGTACACTAACACCCATAAACTACCTATTAACCCCTAAACCGAGCCCCCCCCACATCGCAAACACTATAATAACATTTTTTAACCCCTAATCTGCCGACCGGACATTGCCGCCACCTACATTATACCTATGAACCCCTAATCTGCTGCCCCTAACATCGCCGACACCTACATTATATTTATTAACCCCTAATCTGTGCCCCCAAGATCGCCGCAACCTAACTACACTTATTATCCCCTAATCTGCCGACCGGACATCGCCGCCTCGCAAACACTAGTTACATTTTATAAACCCCTAATCTGCCTGCCCTAACATCGCCGACACCTACTTACATTTATTAACCCCTAATCTGCCACCCCCAACGTTGCCGCTACTATATTAAATTTATTAACCTCTAAACCTAAGTCTAAACTTAACCCTAACCCCTCCTAACTTAAATATAATTTAATTTAAAATAAATAAATTTAAAAAAATGAAATACATTATTCCTATTTAAAACTAAATACTAACCTATAAAATAAGCCCTAAGATAGCTACAATATAACTAATAGTTACATTGTAGCTAGCTTATGATTTATATTTATTTCACAGGCAACTTTGTATTTATTTTAACTAGGTACAATAGTTATTAAATAGTTATTAACTATTTAATAACTACCTAGCTAAAATAAGTACAAAATTACCTGTAAAATAAACCCTAACCTAAGTTACAATTACACCTAACACTACACTATAATTAAATGAATTACTTACATTAACTACAATTAATTACAATTAAATTCAATAAACTAAATTACGAAAAAAATTGCATAAAGCAGGAAACAAACTTGTAGATTGGTAACAGGTTTAAAGGTAAAGGCTTTCTCCTGGTAATACCTTGTAAACAGGTGCAAAGGTGAAATCTTTCTCCAAAGAAGTACAGGAAACAGGTTCTGACTTGACAAAACAGATCCAATGTGAAGACACTAATGCAGACTAAAAGCCATCCTTAAATAGGGAGGTTTTGCACAGGGTTGGTTCTGATTAATTCCAGAATTGAGAACACCTGTGTGTTGCACAGGTGTAATAACAAGTAAGGCAAATAGTTATTTATCAGATCTTTTAAGTTCCTTGCTATTACTAGAACTGGCTGTGGCTCAACTCACAAGCAAACAGGAATAGTCACCACAGAGCCACAGGTTCAAATCCCCACACAGCCCTTCTTAGCAGAATGCCTCCCAGACCTTTTCTTTTTCTTTTTAATCTGGAGGCTTGGTTCATGACAGATGCCCCCTCCAAAGAGCGCACTCCGGGCGCTCAAAGCCTGTTCAAACATCTGAAGGTGGGATTTACTAACAAGTGTTTGAAGCCCTAATACAATCAGATGGAATTGATTCTTCGCTTAGAACAGCTGTCTGAGATTGGGGACCCTTAGAAGATACCCCTGTAGGCATAACAAGAGCTGAAAAACCAAGACAGTTTTGATTTAGAGGTTCCCGATTATACCCAGCAGCTTGCAATGGACTGGCTGATGGGCAGAGTACCTCCGGGTAGGAAAAGACCTCTCCTTCAGAGTCAAAGAATTTGTTATCTGGGTCATATCTGCCTGATGGGTAGAGTACCTCCGGGTAAGGTATGACCTCTCCTTCAGAGTCCAGGAATTCATTTTCTGTGTCATTTATATCCAATTCAACCATCTCATCCAATTCTTTCTCAGTCAATAAGTAGCTGGGTGAAGGTGGTGCAAGGAGGTGTGGATCTTTAGAATTGGCAGAGTATGATTCAGCTGGAAGATTTGTCACTTTTATGTCTGATGAGTGACTTTTGTTAGCTGGATCTCCAGCCAGGGCAGAAACAAGGTAATGTGCAGGATTTCCAGGAGGTATTTTTGCAGAGTTCCCCAATGTGGTTGATGCAGAAACAGACGCAGTGGTATGGGTAATGGATGTAGTTGGAGTTGTACTCCCAATGACCATCTGTTTCAAATCAGGTACCATTTCTTGAAGCGTGTTAGAAACGGTTGTTTGTAGAATAGATGTATTCTCAGTAGCTGGATCCTCTCCAGGAGTATCTTTAAGTTTGCTAGTGGAAGAATAATTTGTTCCCTTAACATCAGAGTCCATTTTAAACTTGGCTGTATCTCGACTTGATCCTCTAGGGGGTCTTACTGGACACCCTGTGATGCGGTGACCAGTTCCCCCACAATAGAAACAGAGGTTAAGCTGTCTTCGCCAAGTCTTTTCCTCTTCTGTTAAGGGTTCTTTAAAACCTTTCCTTGTTTGGGAGGTAACTTCAGACAAGGTTTTGGTTGGGAGACATAACATTTCCACCAGCTCCATGAAGTTAATCAGTATGTCCTTAATAAACTTTAACACTGATTCCAATACGGCAATAATCCCAGAGGGCTCTCTTTTTAGGTCTTCACATTCTGTCATGTTCTGCTCAGGATATCATGTGAGAGCCTCATTGTCTGGAACAGTTGCTTTAAAGGAAGATTAGTAGAAGCCATACTGATTGAAAATTATAACAAATTTATTTAAACAACAAAATACTTTGATTAATCAAATATTTGCAGAATCTTTAAATATGCTACTCAGGTATGTTAAGACCACATACGGCAGGAGTGAAAATAAACAAACAAAGTAAGCAGAGATGCATATTCAAAAAGGAAAGTCTTTTTCCTGGTAATAACTGAAATGTAAGATTTGCACAAGGCAGAAAACAAATTGTAAACTGGTAACAGGTTTAAAGGTAAAGTCTTTCTCCTGGTAATTGCTGAGTGCAGGAATTGCACAAGGTAGGAAACAGACTTGTGAACTGGTAACAGGTGTAAAGGTAAAGTATTTCTCCTGGTTATAGCTGAGTGCAGGAATTGCACAAGGCAGGAAACAAACTTGTGAACTGGTAACAGGTTTAAAGGTAAAGTCTTTCTCCTGGTTATAGCTGAGTGCAGGAATTGCACAAGGCAGGAAACAAACTTGTGAACTGGTAACAGGTTTAAAGGTAAAGGCTTTCTCCTGGTAATACCATGTAAACAGGTGCAAAGGTGAAGTCTTTCTCCTGGCAATAGCTAAGTGCAGGAATTGCATACAGCAGGAAACAAACTTGTAGATTGGCAACAGGTTTAAAGGTAAAGGCTTTATCCTGGTAATACCTTGTAAACAGGTGCAAAGGTGAAGTCTTTCTCCTGGCAATAGCTGAGTGCAGGAATTGCATAAAGCAGGAAACAAACTTGTAGATTGGTAACAGGTTTAAAGGTAAAGGCTTTCTCCTGGTAATACCTTGTAAACAGGTGCAAAGGTGAAATCTTTCTCCAAAGAAGTACAGGAAACAGTTTCTGACTTGACAAAACAGATCCAATGTGAAGACACTAATGCACACTAAAAGTCATCCTTAAATAGGGAGGTTTTGCACAGGGTTGGTTCTGATTAATTCCAGAATTGAGAACACCTGTGTGTTTAACAGGTGTAATAACAAGTAAGGCAAATAGTTATTTATCAGATCTTTTAAGTTCCTTGCTATTACTAGAACTGGCTGTGGCTCAACTCACAAGCAAACAGGAATAGTCGCCACAGGTTCAAATCCCCACACAGCCCTTCTTAGCAGAATGCCCCCAGACCTTTTCTTTTTCTTTTTAATCTGGAGGCTTGGTTCATGACATCCAATGGGCCAGAAGAGGACATCCAGACCGGCAGAAGTCTTCATCCTATCTGGGCAGAAGAGGACATACGGACTGGGAGAAGGCTTCATCCAAGCGGAATCTTCTATCTTCATCCATCCGACGAGGAACGGCTCCATCTTGAAGACCTCCGGCGCGGAACATCCTTCTAGGCCGACGACTAACGACAAATTAATATTCCTTTAAATGACGTCATCCAAGATGGTGTCCCTTGAATTCCGATTGGCTGATAGGATTCTAGGTAATTAAGGTAGGAAAAATCCTATTGGCTGATGCAATCAGCCAATAGGATTGACCTCGCATTCTATTGGCTGATTGGAACAGCCAATAGAATGCGAGCTCAATCCTATTGGCTGATTGGATCAGCCAATCGGATTGAACTTCAATGAATATTGACCCCCTCCGCTGGATGAAGACTTCTGCCAGTCTGGAGGTACTCTTCTGGCCGGATAGGATGAAGACTTCGGACCCTCTGGAGGACCACTTGTGCCCAGCTGGGTGAAGACGTCTCAAGGTAGGGTGATCTTCAAAGGGGTAGTGTTAGATTTTTTTAATGGGGGATTAGGTGGGTGTTAGAGTAGGGTTGGGTGTGTGGGTGTGTGGGTGGTGGGTTTTAATGTTGGGGGGGTATTGAATTTTTTTTTTACAGGTGAAAGAGCTGATTACTTTGGGGCAATGCCCCACAAAAAGGCCCTTTAAAGGGCTATTTGTAATTTAGTATAAGGTAGGGAATTTTTTTTATTTTGGGGGGCTTTTTTATTTTATTAGTGGGATTAGATTAGGTGTAATTAGTTTAGAATTCTTGTAATTCTTTTTTTATTTTCTGTAATTTAGTGTTTTTGTTTTTTTTCGTAATTTAGTTTATTTGATTTAATTATAATTAATTGTAGGTAGTTTAGGTAATTAGTTTAATTATAGTGTAGTGTTAGGTGTAATTGTAACTTAGGTTAGGGTTTGTTTTACAGGTACTTTTGTACTTATTTTAGCTAGGTAGTTATTAAATAGTTAATAACTATTTAATAACTATTGTACCTAGTTAAAATAAAAACAAAGTTGCCTGTAAAATAAAAATAAACCCTAAGATGACTACAATGTAATTATTAATTATATTGCAGCTATCTTAGGGTTTATTTTATAGGCAAGTATTTAGTTTTAAATAGGAATAATTTATTTAATTGTAGTAATTTAATTTTGTTTTATTTAAATTATACTTAAGTTAGGGGGGGTTAGTGTTAGATTTAGGGGTTAATAAATTTAATATAGTAGCGGCGACGTTGGGGGCGGCAGATTAGGGGTTAATAAATGTAGATAGGTGTCGGTGATGTTAGGGACGGCAGATTAGGGGTTAATAAAATGTAACTAGTGTTTGCGAGGCGGGAGTGCGGCGCTTTAGGTGTTAATACATTTATTAAAGTGGCGGCGATGTCCGGTCGGCCTATTAGGGGTTAAACATTTTAGTTAAGTGTTTGCGATGTGGGGGGGGGTGGCTCGGTTTAGGGGTTAATAGGTAGTTTATGGGTGTTAGTGTACTTTTTAGCACTTTAGTTAAGAGTTTTATGTTACGGCGTTAGCCCATAAAACTCTTAACTACTGACTTTTAAATGCGGTAGGAGTCTTGCCAGGAGAGGGTCTGCCTCTCACTTTTTCACGCGATCGTAATACCGGCGTTAGGAAAATCCCATTAAAAAGATAGGATACACAATTGACGTAAGGGGATTTGTGGTAAGCTAAAATCACGGAAAAAAAGTGAGCGGTAGACCCTCTCCTTCCTGACTCGTAATACCAGCGGGCGGTAAAAAGCAGCGTTGGGACCCCTCAACGCTGCTTTTTAAGGCTAACGCAAGACTCGTAATCTAGCCGATTGTTTTCAGGTCATTTGAGAGTTGTTTTGAGGCCCCCAGGTTGCCACTCTTCAAAGAGTAAAAGAGAACAACAACTTGCAATTGGCCACCTTAAATACCTTTCCTCATGAATGGATGCACCTATCTATGAAGTTCAAGGCTTAATGGGCTCACCAAACCAATTGTGTGTTCCAATTAATCAGTGCTAGGTAGTTACAGGTATTCAAATCAACAAAATGACAAGGGTGCCCAAATTTATGCACCTGTCTAATTTTGTTTTGATGCATATTGCACATTTTTTGTTAATCCAGTAAACCTTATTTCACTACTGAAATATTACTTTGTCCTTCAGTTATTTGATAGATCAAAATGAAATTGCTCATCTAAACACCCAAATATTTATAAATGAAAATCATGGAAATTGTCAGGGGTGCCAAAACTTTTGCATATGACTGTATATATATATATATATATATATATATATATATATATATATATATATATATATATATATACACAGATATACATACACATATATACATACACATATACATACATATACATATACATAAACACACACACTAAAGTTGTCAAGTATGATTCTCCAAAACCCCTTATCCCTTCCTACACTGTATATGTCCATTTTAGATTATTAAATAATTGGATCGAAACCCAATTCCTGGTTATCCCAAGTACACATGATTGCTCAGCCTTGCCCCTCAACTGACAAGGCTTTGCACCAGTGTTAATAGCTCCTCTTTGTAGATTGCTCAGATATACCCCTCTGATAACACAGCCTGGGTTTCAATATTAGACAGTTGGGAGGTATGGCATTGGATTTATTTTACCTTTAAAAAACAAACAAAAAACACAAATTTAATATTTTGCTCATTATATACTAAAAATACCTGTGAAGTCTAAAATAAAGAAGAGTATAACAGATTAGGACATTAGCATACTGTGCCAGTTTGATATGAAAAATATATTTATGGACATTTTTATTTAATGAGAAATAAAATGGAACATTTTTGCTTTAAAATATTTAATAAGAGTTCAACAAAGAAACAACTGTTCATCAAAGCTAACTGTTCAGTTCTAACATTTTACAGAAGTAGAAATGTTACTAGTAAAAAAACCTCTGGCAGAAAGATATATATCGCCATCTTGTGTTCATTATAGAGAATAGAATAGAATTGGGACTACATAGGTGGGATAATTAAGTTTCTAATTGTTTCCAATTGAGGAGTTCCAGTAGGCATTTTTGCCTTCTTTTTGACTTATAATTATTTCAGGGAAACTAAGTTGGACATGAACAAATATTGCCAAGTTCTGTATTTCTTTCTTTATTGAGCCCGAACGTTATACCACACAGAATTATTGCCTCCAGACCTTGCAAGCTCCTCAGAAACCACAACTTTCCTGTTTTCGACTTTCCTGATTTGAGCCACTGAGTGTCCTTTTTTTTTTTTTTTCAAAATCAGCTTTATTTCAATAAAGTCAGTGTACAATGAGAGGAGACGCAGCTCCTTTGAGTATACAGAGGCTGATTTTTTCCAAACAATAAAACAACAACTCTTGCTCACATCACTTATCGAATTTGAATGTCACGAAACAGTCCGTTATATGTGATTGTGAGTAACCTATAGATATGTAGATATGCCATCAATATATTTAAGAACAACCAATAATAATAGAGAACAAACATACGTTCAATGGTTATAAGCTATTGGTAAACAGAGCCACTGAGTGTCCTTTATATTATTCGTAAGTTTTTATTTGGTACCATGTGAGATGAGAGACCTGCTGCTTCCTTGTTTCATTTATGATCTGTGCACATTTGAAATGCACTCTGTGGCATTATTTAATAGACACAAATGCCAGCATTCCTATTTTATACGCCCATAGGTTGTACGTGGTAACAATACAAAGGGATAACAACCCCATTTATTGCTTTAGACACTGCTCTTAATTCTCTAGTGTCAACAATCTCCTGCTCTAGGAAGACATGGGGAGGAGAGGTACAAGGGGACAAATGGGGTATTTAAATATGCAGAAATAAATAATAAAAAAGGATGACCCCCCCACCTTCTGTACTACGCCTTTCAGCCTTGACACTTAGATTTGAGGCAACCTTTTTTAATATAACAATGGCTAATAGTTTTTAGTTTGAAAAGTTAAGGAGTAAAAGGCGCTGTTAGAAAGCACATCCCCCTTCACATGTAATTGACATTTGAGAGGGGTCATATATCCCTGTAAGCAGTACAGGGCCCAGAATAATATAAGTTATGCTTACCTGATAAATTAAAAGATTCCCAAAACGCCAAGAGCCCTAACCCCTTCCACCTTAATGGAAACTAGTCTGACATATAGCCAAGCAAGAAGAAAAATAAAGATAGGAAAGAATAAAAGCCAGAAAAAAGAAGCAGGGAAAAACAAGTGCATACTTAATCTGCCACCAGAAAAAAAATATATAATCAAAATATAAAATAATTGGGCGGGGTCTTGTGGACTCTCACCACCATGAAAGAAATTAAATTATTGGGTAAGCATATATTTTCTTTTATAAAAAGGTGGTGATAGTCCACAATGCATTACTCCTGGGAAACTAATACCCAAGCTGTGAAGTCCATGAGTAATGAGAGCAGGACAAAATGACTTCTCAAAGATTAGTTTGTTATATATTCATTTTCCCTACTCTTTTTAGCACAGTTTGTTTTCATGCTGAAAAAAATATATACACAACAATTTATATTGTTCAGAAACAACTGCCTAAATGACTTTCCTTTAAAAAGCTGCTTCAGAAGAAGCAAAAGCATCAAAATGGTAGAACTTAGAAAAGTTATGCAAGGAAGACCAAATAGCTGTTGTCCCCTTTGGCGTCCAGCTTGGCACGCAACAATTGGAGAGAGCTGGATTCGTCATTGATATGAGGTATTTAAAAACAACAATTAAATTCACAACCCCAATATAAAACATAATTTATTCTTACCTGATAAAGGTATTTCTTTCTTGACACGGTGAGTCCACGGATCATCTTAATTACTGCTGGTCAGGAGTGATATTCCCAACAGTAATTAAGATGATCCGTGGACTCACTGTGTCATTAGAAAGAAATATAAATATATATATACAACATCCAAATAATGCAAAACTCTCTGAAGTATTCTTAGGATTAGGACATAAAGAAGGAACAACAATCCCTTTGCTAATGATGACTGAAGACATAACCTTAGGTAAAAAATATTAAATGACGTCCACAAAACAGCCTTATCATTATGAAAAATCAGATAAGGAGGTTCACAAGAAAGAGCAGATAACTCAGAATCTCTTCTAGCAGATCAAAATTGCCAAAAAAAATAACTCTTTACAAGAAAGTAGTTTAATGTCCAAAAGGAGGTTTAAATACATACCAGAGCCTGAACAAAACTATGAATATCAGGAAGATTAGCAATCCTTCTGTGGAACAAGACGCAAAGAGCAAATATCTAACCCTTCAGAGAACTGGCAGACAGGCCCTTAACTAGAAAATCCTGCAAAAACTGCAGAATCCTAGGAATTCTGAAAGAATGCCAAGAAAAACCATTAACTATACACCAGGAAATAAAGTGATGGATCTTAAAAGTTACAGGCTTACAAGCTTGAATCAAGATTTCAATCACAGAATCAAAGAAACCCCTATGTCTAAGGACTAAGTGTTCAATTTCCATGCCTTCATGTTCAGAGACTTGAGATCTTGATGGAAAAAAGGACCTTGGGACAGAAGGTCTGACCGCAGAGGAAGAGGCCAAGGATGGCAACTGGGCATCTGAACCAGATCTGTATACCAAATCCTGTGAGGCCATGCTGAGGCAATCAGGATTACAGGCGACTTCTCTAGCCTTATCTTGGAAATTACTCTGGAAAAAGGACAAGAGGCAGAAACAGTTAAGCAGGATGAAAAGACAAAGAAACTGCTAGAGTATCTACTAACTCTGCCTAAAGATCCCTGGACTTCGCAAAGTATCTGGGAAGTTTGTTGTTCAAATGAAAGGCTTTAAGATCTTTCTCTGGGAGACCCCAAAGATCCACAATCTGATTGAACACATACTGGCAAAGAGACCACTCCCCTGGATGTAGATATTGATGACTGAAAAAGTCTGCCTCCCAGTAGAGACTAGACAAAAATTGGTTTCTGTGCAGGAGAGAATCCAAGACACCTCCATTACTGCCAGGGAGCTTGAAGAGCCCTAAAAATCACACAGATTTCAAGAATATTGATTGGTAACTTTTCCTCCCAAGGACCCCAAAATTTCCTGTGCTGTCAGAAAACCCCAAACAACTCCCCAACCTGAACGATTCTCATCTGTAGTGATCACAGTTCAGTTAGGATGAGCAGAAAGAAGCCCACTGAATAATATACTGATGATCCTGACCCCAAGTTAGAGACCAACTTGTATAAGTATAATGCCTGCACCATTGATGCAGCATACAAAGCTGAAGAGGTCTCATGTGAAATCTAGCAAATGGAATTGCATTTGAGGCTGCAATCATGAGACCTAGGACTTCCATACATAGATCCGCTGAGGGAAATGAAAGAGACTGAAGGTTCAGACAAGCTGACACTGATTTTAAACTTATATGCTCTGTTAGAGAAAGATTCATGGATACTGAATCCATTTGAAAACCCAAGAAAGTTACCATTATCTGAAAAACCAAAGAACTCTTTGTAAAATTGATACTCCAAACATGATGTTGAAGAAAGAGTTGGGGGTGTGAGATGGAGCTTGAACCAAGATTTAGTCCAGGTTTGGAAATTCTGCAATACTCTGAGACCTCATCACACACAAAAGGACACCCAGAACCTTTGTGAATATTCTTGGAGCTGTAGCCAGACCAAAAATGGTAGAGCAACAAACTGAAAATGCTTGTCCAGAAAGGCAAACCTCAGAAACTGGAAATTATCTCTGTAAATAGAAACATGAAGGTAAGCATCCTTTAAATCTATTGTGGACATAAACAAATCTTGCTGAACAAAAGGTAGAATAGTCCAAATAGTTTCCATTCTGAAAGATGGAATATTTTCAAACCTGTTCAGAGCTTATAGATCTAGAATTGGTTTAAATAAAATATCATCCCCTGTTCCTGCAATGGAACTGGAAAATCACTCCAATATCTTCCAGATATGAGACAGACTGAAGAAAAGCTTGAGCTTTTACAGGATTCCTTGGAACATTGGACAGAAAAAAATAAACTTCCTCTGGGAGGCTTTGATCTGAATCCTATTCAATATCCATGAGAAACAATATTCAGAACAAACCAAGCTGCCTGAAAAATGCTTAATCTGAGAGCTTCTGGTCTGGGGGCTGCACTTTCATGCAGTTTTGATAGATGGGATAGATTCCTTACCCTGATTTGACTTGTTCCAGTTGGCATTAGGTCTCCAGACGGAACCAGAGGAACCTAGCTTTTGAGCAGAGGAGTCCGCTTTCTGTTCCTTATTCTGATGAAAGGAACGAAAACTATTAAAAGCTTTGGATTCCCCTCTAGACTTTCTGTCTTGAGGAAGAAAAGCCCCTTTATTTCCAGTAACAGTTGATATAATAGAATTTAAATCAGAACCAAATAACTTCTTTCCCTAAAAAGGAAAGAGAGAATAATCTAGATTTAGACACCACATCAGCAGATCAGCAGACAAGGCTCTGCTGGTAAGGATTGCTAAAGACATGCTTTTTACATTAATCTTCATAATATCAAAAACAGCATGACAAATAAAAGAATTAGCACTTTTAAGCAAACCTAAAATATTTGAACTAGCAGAGTCATCAGAATACTGTTCTGAAAGACTAGAAAACCAGTAAGTACAAGCATCAGCTACATCAGCAATAGAATTATCCGGCTGCTCCATTATAGCATTTGGCAAAGCAATGCAATAAACACTATAATCTCCTTAAAAATCTCTTGAGGAATGAAAACCACTAACCCCTTATAAGTAGCTTTATAAAAGTAGACTCACAGGTACAATATGTGCTAAACGGAACTGGAAAACAAAGCAGGAGATCTAAACATTAAATTCAAGGACAGATAACACTCTTAGAGTGTACGAAAAAAACTGACAACTAAAAAGGCCAAAACCCGACCAATAACCGAGAATAAATGTGTGCTAACCTGAAGTCATGTGTAAACCAGAGGCTCACGCGAAAAAAAAAAACAGTGTCAAAAAAGCAGAATTCTAGCGGGTTTATGAAAAATTTCCCATGAGGTGAAAAAGAATCACAAACTATACCCCATATACATCTCTCTGACAAGTATTGTACTCTGAGGGTAATCCGGGCCTCAATATAAACTGAAAACCCCTCTCTTTGAAGAATCAAATGCACATCTTCACTCTTCAACCAACTCCAGCGAAGGCAAACGGCTAGATTTGGAGTTTTGTCGGTAACGACCCGAAAAACTAACGCCGGCTTTTTTCTGGCCGCACCATAAAAATAACTCTGGTATTGAGAGACCACATAAAGGCTGCGTTAGGCTCCAAAAAAGGAGCGTAGAGCATTTTTAACGCAGCTTCAACTCTCGATACCAGAGTTGCTTACGGACGCAGCCAGCCTCAAAAACGTGCTCGTGCACGATAGGGGAAACCAGACGTGGACTCCTTGCCCAATGTGCTTAGAGGGATATGGCTGCACCTCACTGACGAGGCCCAAAGGAGGCCGAAACGATCGTCTGGGGTTGTCATGTTCCTTGTTCAGAGGAGAATTGCCTGGTATTTCGGGGCTGGACTGACCATGTCGGCGGGATCAGACTGATATACTACAGGAAAGTTTTCCTCTGTGAAAAGCACAATTGGGCAGAAAGAAGCTACTACCAGGTGGCAACCGGGCCATAGAACAAGCTATTGATGCTGCTGTTCGTTCCTGGCAGACTGCTTCTTATTCTGTTTTGCATATGTAAATATGACCCTGGGGATAGTCTCCCTATGGGTGATAGGGGAAACCAGACGTGGACTCCTTGCCCAATGTGCTTAGAGGGATATGGCTGCACCTCACTGACGAGGCCCAAAGGAGGCCGAAACGATCGTCTGGGGTTGTCATGTTCCTTGTTCAGAGGAGAATTGCCTGGTATTTCGGGGCTGGACTGACCATGTCAGCAGGATCAGACTGATATACTACAGGAAAGTTTTCCTCTGTGAAAAGCACAATTGGGCAGAAAGAAGCTACTACCAGGTGGCAACCGGGCCATAGAACAAGCTATTGATGCTGCTGTTCGTTCCTGGCAGACTGCTTCTTATTCTGTTTTGCATATGTAAATATGACCCTGGGGATAGTCTCCCTATGGGTGATAGGGGAAACCAGACGTGGACTCCTTGCCCAATGTGCTTAGAGGGATATGGCTGCACCTCACTGACAAGGCCCAAAGGAGGCCGAAACGATCGTCTGGGGTTGTCATGTTCCTTGTTCAGAGGAGAATTGCCTGGTATTTCGGGGCTGGACTGACCATGTCGGCGGGATCAGACTGATATACTACAGGAAAGTTTTCCTCTGTGAAAAGCACAATTGGGCAGAAAGAAGCTACTACCAGGTGGCAACCGGGCCATAGAACAAGCTATTGATGCTGCTGTTCGTTCCTGGCAGACTGCTTCTTATTCTGTTTTGCACGTGCACGATTCCCCCATAGGAAACAATGGGGCTGTTTGAGCTGAAAAAAAACCAAACACCTGCAAAAAAGCTGCGTTCAGCTCCTAACGCAGCCCCATTGTTTGCTATGCGGTAACCCTTCCTACGTCTGCACTTAACACTCTAACATGTACCCCGAGTCTAAACACCCCTAACCTTACACTTATTAACCCCTAATCTGCCGCCCCCGCTATCGCTGACCCCTGCATATTATTATTAACCCCTAATCTGCCGCTCCGTAAACCGCCGCTACTTACATTATCCTTATGTACCCCTAATCTGCTGCCCTAACATCGCCGACCCCTATATTATATTTATTAACCCCTAATCTGCCCCCCACAACATCGCCTCCACCTGCCTACACTTATTAACCCCTAATCTGCCGACCGGACCTGAGCGCTACTATAATAAAGTTATTATCCCCTAATCCGCCTCACTAACCCTATCATAAATAGTATTAACCCCTAATCTGCCCTCCCTAACATCGCCGACACGTAACTTCAAACATTAACCCCTAATCTGCCGACTGGAGCTCACCGCTATTCTAATAAATGTATTAACCCCCTAAAGCTAAGTCTAACCCTAACACTAACACCCCCCTAAGTTAAATATAATTTAAATCTAACGAAATTAATTAACTCTTATTAAATAAATTATTCCTATTTAAAGCTAAATACTTACCTGTAAAATAAATCCTAATATAGCTACAATATAAATTATAAATATATTATAGCTATTTTAGGATTTATATTTATTTTACAGGTAAATTTTTGTATTTATTTTAACCAGGTACAATAGCTATTAAATAGTTAAGAACTATTTAATAGCTAAAATAGTTAAAATAATTACAAATTTACCTGTAAAAGAAATCCTAACCTAAGTTACAATTAAACCTAACACTAGACTATCAATAAATTAATTAAATAAACTACCTACAATTACCTACAATTAACCTAACACTACACTATCAATAAATTAATTAAATACAATTGCTACAAATAAATACAATTAAATAAACTAGCTAAAGTACAAAAAATAAAAAAGAACTAAGTTACAAAAAAATAAAAAAATATTTACAAACATAAGAAAAATATTACAACAATTTTAAACTAATTACACACCTACTCTAAGCCCCCTAATAAAATAACAAAGCCCCCCAAAATAAAAAAATGCCCTACCCTATTCTAAATTACTAAAGTTCAAAGCTCTTTTACCTTACCAGCCCTGAACAGGGCCCTTTGCGGGGCATGCCCCAAGAAATACAGCTCTTTTGCCTGTAAAAAAAAACATACAATACCCAAGCCCCCCAACATTACAACCCACCACCCACATACCCCTAATCTAACCCAAACCCCCCTTAAATAAACCTAACACTAAGCCCCTGAAGATCATCCTACCTTGTCTTCACCTCACCGGGTATCACCCCGATCCGTCCAGAAGAGCTCTTCCGATGTCCTGATCCAAGCCCAAGCGGGGGGCTGAAGAGGTCCATGATCCGGCTGAAGTCTTCATCCAAGCGGGGCAGAAGAGGTCTTCCATCCGATTGAAGTCTTCATCCAAGCGGCATCCATCCGGAGCGAAGCGGCAGCATCCTGAAGACCTCCACCGCGGAACATCCATCCTGGCCGACGACTGAACGACGAATGACGGTTCCTTTAAATGACGTCATCCAAGATGGCGTCCCTCGAATTCCGATTGGCTGATAGGATTCTATCAGCCAATCGGAATTAAGGTAGGAATATTCTGATTGGCTGATGGAATCAGCCAATCAGAATCAAGTTCAATCCGATTGGCTGATCCAATCAGCCAATCAGATTGAGCTTGCATTCTATTGGCTGATCGGAACAGCCAATAGAATGCGAGCTCAATCTGATTGGCTGATCGGATCAGCCAATCGGATTGAACTTGATTCTGGTTGGCTGATTCCTACCTTAATTCAGCCAATCGGAATTCGAGGGACGCCATCTTGGATGACGTCATTTAAAGGAACCGTCATTCGTCGTTCAGTCGTCGGCCAGGATGGATGTTCCGCGGTGGAGGTCTTCAGGATGCTGCCGCTTCGCTCCGGATGGATGCCACTTGGATGAAGACTTCAATCGGATGGAAGACCTCTTCTGCCCCGCTTGGATGAAGGCTTCAGCCGGATCATGGACCTCTTCAGCCCCCCGCTTGGGCTTGGATCAGGACATCGGAGGAGCTCTTCTGGACGGATCGGTGTGATACCCAATGAGGTGAAGACAAGGTAGGATGATCTTCAGGGGCTTAGTGTTAGGTTTATTTAAGGGGGGTTTGGGTTAGATTAGGGGTATGTGGGTGGTGGGTTGTAATGTTGGGGGGCTTGGGTATTGTATGTTTTTTTTTACAGGCAAAAGAGCTGTATTTCTTGGGGCATGCCCCGCAAAGGGCCCTGTTCAGGGCTGGTAAGGTAAAAGAGCTTTGAACTTTAGTAATTTAGAATAGGGTAGGGCATTTTTTTATTTTGGGGGGCTTTGTTATTTTATTAGGGGGCTTAGAGTAGGTGTAATTAGTTTAAAATTGTTGTAATATTTTTCTTATGTTTGTAAATATTTTTTTATTTTTTGTAACTTAGTTCTTTTTTATTTTTTGTACTTTAGTTAGTTTATTTAATTGTATTTATTTGTAGCAATTGTATTTAATTAATTTATTGATAGTGTAGTGTTAGGTTAATTGTAGATAATTGTAGGTAGTTTATTTAATTAATTTATTGATAGTCTAGTGTTAGGTTTAATTGTAACTTAGGTTAGGATTTCTTTTACAGGTAAATTTGTAATTATTTTAACTATTTTAGCTATTAAATAGTTCTTAACTATTTAATAGCTATTGTACCTGGTTAAAATAAATACAAAGTTACCTGTAAAATAAATATAAATCCTAAAATAGCTATAATATAATTATAATTTATATTGTAGCTATATTAGGATTTATTTTACAGGTAAGCATTTAGCTTTAAATAGGAATAATTTATTTAATAAGAGTTAATTAATTTTGTTAGATTTAAATTATATTTAACTTAGGGGGGTGTTAGTGTTAGGGTTAGACTTAGCTTTAGGGGTTAATACATTTAATAGAATAGCGGTGAGCTCCGGTCGGCAGATTAGGGGTTAATAATTGAAGTTAGGTGTCGGCGATGTTAGGGAGGGCAGATTAGGGGTTAATACTATTTATTATAGGGTTAGTGAGGCGGATTAGGGGTTAATAACTTTATTATAGAAGCGCTCAGGTCCGGTCGGAAGATTAGGGGTTAATAAGTGTAGGCAGGTGGAGGCGACGTTGAGGGGGGCAGGTTAGGGGTTAATAAATATAATACAGGGGTCGGCGGTGTTAGGGGCAGCAGATTAGGGGTACATAAGGATAACGTAGGTGGCGGTTGGCAGATTAGGGGTTAAAAAAAATTATTTGAGTGTCGGCGATGTGGGGGGACCTCGGTTTAGGGGTACATAGGTAGTTTATGGGTGTTAGTGTACTTTAGAGTACAGTAGTTAAGAGCTTTATAAACCGGCGTTAGCCCAGAAAGCTCTTAACTACTGACTTTTTTCCTGCGGCTGGAGTTTTGTCGTTAGATGTCTAACGCTCACTTCAGAAACGACTCTAAATACCGGAGTTAGAAAGATCCCATTGAAAAGATAGGATACGCAATTGATGTAAGGGGATCTGCGGTATTGAAAGTCGCGGCTGAAAAGTGAGCGTTAGACCCTATTTTGAGTGACTCCAAATACCGGCGGTAGCCTAAAACCAGCGTTAGGAGCCTCTAACGCTGGTTTTCACGGCTAACGCCAAACTCCAAATCTAGGTCAAAGTAAAGACTAAAGTATGCGTGAGGTGGGAGGGGTTTTTTAGTATAGACCTCTTGAGGTATGGGAAGCTTTGACTCCTTTTAGTGGTAGAAAAGGGTAATTCCCAAGAGTAATGGTTGGTGGACTTTCACCACCTGTATGAAAGAAATTAATTTATCAGGTAAGCATAAATGTTTTCTTTTATAAGATGGTGAACGTTCATGAGCCATCACATATTAAATTCTATACCCAAGCTGTGAGGTCTACAAGTTCACCATGAAAATTACGGAAAAAACTGTTAAAGCAGTTAGAGGTACTCAACAGGCACTGTGGCCTGCAGACCTTTCATGTCAAAATAGTAGAATTAGGTAAAAGCATGTAAAGGTGACCAAGTAGCTGCCTTGTAAATCTATTTAAAGGAAGCTTCATTTCAAAAAGCACTAAATGTGTAACTGCTCTGGTAGAATGAGCAGTAATTAGTTCAGGGAGAGATATCCCTGCTACTAGGTATGCTACGTGATTCAAAGCTTTAAGCCAAGGTGATTGCAGTAGCTTTTAAACAAATTTTCTATTTACTTCTGTTATCAAACTTGCTTCATTTTCTTGTTATTTTTTATTGAAGAGTAAAACTAGGTAGGCTAATAAGAGCTCAGGAGAGTGCACGTGTCTTAAGTACTCAAAGGCAGCAGTGTTTTGCAACATTGTATAACAAAGGTACAAATAATGTTGTTTCACTTGGTATCCCTTGTTGAAAAAGAATGCGCACTTATCCTATACTAGTGGGAGCTAGCTGCTGATTGGTGCCTGCACACATTTGTCTCTTGTGATTGGCTAACTAGATGTGCTTAGCTATTTGCCAGTAGTGCAATATTGTTCCTTCAGAAAAACACAATTTATGCTTACCTGATAAATGTATTTCTCTTGTGGTGTATCCAGTCCACGGATCATCCATTACTTGTGGGATATTCTCATTCCCAACAGGAAGTTGCAAGAGGACACCCACAGCAGAGTTGTAATATAGCTACTCCCCTAACTGTCATAGCAAGCCATTCGACCGAAAACAAGCCGAGAAAGGAGGAACCATAGGGTGCAGTGGTTACTGTAGTTTAAATTTAAAAATTACCTGCCTTAAAATGACAGGGCGGGCCGTGGACTGGATACACCACAAGAGAAATAAATTTATCAGGTAAGCATAAATTGTGTTTTCTCTTGTAAGGTGTATCCAGTCCACGGATCATCCATTACTTGTGGGATACCAATACCAAAGCTAAAGTACACGGATGAAGGGAGGGACAAGGCAGGTACTTAAATTGAAGGAACCACTGCCTGTAAAACCTTTCTCCCAAAAATAGCCTCCGAAGAAGCAAAAGTATCAAATTTGTAAAATTTTGAAAAAGTATGAAGCGAAGACCAAGTCTCCGCCTTGCAAATCTGTTCAACAGAAGCCTCATTTATAAAGGCCCAAGTGGAAGCCACAGCTCTAGTGGAATGAGCTGTAATCCTTTCAGGAGGCTGCCCTCCAGCAGTCTCATAGGCTAAGCAGATTATGCTTCTTAGCCAAAAAGAAAGAGAGGTTGCAGAAGCCTTTTGACCTCTCCTCCGTCCAGAGAAGACAACAAACAAAGCAGATGTTTGACGAAAATCTTTAGTAGCTTGTAAGTAAAACTTTAAAGCACGGACCACGTCCAGATTGTGTAATAGACGTTCCTTCTTCGAAGAAGGATTAGGACACAAGGATGGAACAACAATCTCTTGATTGATATTCTTGTTAGATACCACCTTAGGTAAGAACCCAGGTTTGGTACGCAGGACTACCTTATCCGTATGAAAAATCAGATAAGGAGAATCACATTATAAGGCAGTTAGCTCAGAGACTCTACGAGCCAAGGAAATAGCTACCAAAAAAAAAAAAAGAACTTTCCAAGATAAAAGTTTGATATCTATGGAATGAAGAGGTTCAAACGGAACTCCTTGAAGAACCTTAAGAACCAAATTTAAGCTCCATGGTGGAGCAACAGGTTTAAACACAGGCTTGATTCTAACTAAAGCCTGACAAAATGCCTGAACGTCTGGAACATCTGCCAGACGCTTGTGCAAAAGAATAGACAGAGCAGAAATCTGTCCCTTTAAGGAACTAGCTGACAATTCTTTTTCCAAACCTTCTTGGAGAAAAGATAATATCCTGGGAATCCTGACCTTACTCCATGAGTAACCCTTGGATTCACACCAATAAAGATATTTACGCCATATCTTATGTTAAATTTTCCTGGTGACAGGCTTTTGTGCCTGTATTAAGGTATCAATAACTGACTCGGAGAAGCCCCGCTTTGATAAAATCAAGCGTTCAATCTCCAGGCAGTCAGCCTCAGAGAAATTAGATTTGGATGGTTGAAAGGACCCTGAAGTAGAAGGTCCTGTCTCAGAGGTAGAGACCATGGTGGAAAGGATGACATGTTCACTAGATCTGCATACCAGGTCCTGCGTGGCCACGCAGGTGCTATCAGAATCACTGATGCTCTCTCCTGCTTGATCTTGGCAATCAGTCGAGGGAGCAGAGGAAACGGTGGAAACACATAAGCCAGGTTGAAAGACCAGGGCGCTGCTAGAGCATCTATCAGTGTCGCCTTGGGATCCCTGGACCTGGATCCGTAACATGGAAGCTTGGCGTTCTGGCGAGACGCCATGAGATCCAGTTCTGGTTTGCCCCAACGATGAATCAGTTGTGCAAAAACCTCCGGATGGAGTTCCCACTCTCCCGGATAAAAAGTCTGACGACTTAGAAAATCCGCCTCCCAGTTCTCTACACCTGGGATATGGATAGCTGATAGGTGGTAAGAGTGAATCTCTGCCCAGCTAATTATTTTTGAAACTTCTAACATCGCTAGGGAACTTCTTGTTCCCCCTTGATGGTTGATGTAAGCTACAGTCGTGATGTTGTCCGACTGAAATCTGATGTACCTCAGAGTTGCTAACTGAGGCCAAGCCTGAAGAGCATTGAATATCGCTCTTAGTTCCAGAATATTTATTGGAAGGAGAGACTCCTCCTGAGTCCACGATCCCTGAGCCTTCAGGGAATTCCAGATTGCACCCCAACCTAGAAGGCTGGCATCTGTTGTTACAATTGTCCAATCTGGCCTGCGAAAAGGTCATACCTTTGGACAGATGGACCCGAGATAGCCACCAGAGAAGAGAATCCCTGGTCTCTTGGTCCAGATTCAGTTGAGGGGACAAATCTGTGTAATCCCCGTTCCACTGACTGAGCATGCATAGTTGCAGCGGTCTGAGATGTAAGCGTGCAAACGGCACTATGTCCATTGCCGCTACCATTAAGCCGATTACTTTCATACACTAAGCCACCGAAGGGCGCGGAATGGAATGAAGAACCCGGCAGGAATTTAGAAGCTTTGATAACCTGGACTCCGTCAGGTAAATTTTCATTTCTACAGAATCTATCAGAGTCCCTAGAAAGGAAACTCTTGTGAGTGGGGATAGAGAACTCTTTTCCTCGTTCACTTTCCACCCATGCGACCTCAGAAATGCCAGTACTACGTCCGTATGAGACATGGCAATTTGGAAGTTTGACGCCTGTATCAGGATGTCGTCTAAATAAGGGGCTACTTCTATGCCCCGCGGCCTTAGGACCGCCAGAAGCGACCCTAGAACCTTTGTAAAGATTCTCGGGGCTGTAGCTAATCCAAAGGGAAGAGCTACAAACTGGTAATGCCTGTCTAGAAAGGCAAACCTGAGAAACCGATGATGATCTTTGTGTATCGGAATGTGAAGATAAGCATCCTTTAGATCCACTGTAGTCATATATTGACCCTCCTGGATCATTAGTAGGATGGTACGAATAGTTTCCATCTTGAATGATGGAACATTGAGGAATTTGTTTAAGATCTTTAGATCCAAAATTGGTCTGAAGGTTCCCTCTTTTTTTGGGAACCACAAACAGATTTGAGTAAAAACCCTGTCCCTGTTCCTCCTTTGGAACTGGATGGATCACTCCCATAACTAGGAGGTCTCGTACACAGTGTAAGAATGCCTCTCTCTTTATCTGGTTTGCAGATAATTGTGAAAGGTGAAATCTCCCTTTTTGGGGGGGAAGCTTTTAAGTCCAGGAGATATCCCTGGGATATAATTTCCAACGCCCAGGGATCCTGAACATCTCTTGCCCACGCCTGGGCGAAGAGTGAAAGTCTGCCCCCTACTAGATCCGTTACCGGATAGGGGGCCGTTCCTTCATGCTGTCTTAGAGGCAGCAGCAGGCTTTTTGGCCTGCTTACCTTTTTTCCAGGTCTGGATTGGTCTCCAGACCGTCTTGGATTGAGCAAAAGTTCCCTCTTGTTTAGCATTAGAGGACGTTGATGCCGCACCTACCTTGAAGTTTCGAAAAGCACGAACAGGAACAAGGATTTCCCATACACTGACAGTTCCGGTGAACAGCGGAAGGGAACGGATATTGAAAAAAAGAAGAAAAGACAACTAGGCTGTGAAAACAGACCGGAGCAGCTGAGTATTTGGATATTTTACCCTAAAGGAGAAAGCTGTGTTTTTAAACTGCTGTATTATTAATAAAACATTGTAAGTGCATATTTTTAAGAGCAGCAGCGTGTGTGTTATTTATTGCACTTGAGTCTCTCTTTGCGCTTTTTTCTTTTTCAGAGTGAAAGTTTTGGCCCTACTTCATTTGGTGTGAAGGATCCATTTGGTAAACAAGCAGCAGAGGACTATAGTGATTTATGGACTGACATCTTTTGGAAAGTGGTAAAACGTTTTTGTTATTCCATTTGTTTTAATATTGATTTGTGTGTATTCTGTTTTGATTACCCTATAATTGCATACAGGGATTTGATTTATTTATTTAACATTTGTTGGATACCACACATGTGTTGTCAAAATTGATAAACAGAATTGACATTAGCGATTTTATTATATTTTAAGAGGGAGTTAGCGCCACTTTTATTTATTTTTTGGTGGGTTACGAAAATTAGACTGTTTGGCCCTAGATTTGGACCTGTCCTGAGGAAGGGCATGACCTTTTCCTCCAGTGATATCAGCAATAATCTCCTTCAAACCAGGCCTGAATATGGTCTGCCCCTTGAAGGGAATGTTAAGTAGCTTAGATTTTGAAGTCACGTCAGCTGACCATGATCTAAGCCATAGCGCTCTGCGCTCCTGTATAGCAAAACTAGAATTCTTAGCCGTTAGTTTAGTCAAATGAACAATGGCATCAGAATAAAAGAATTGGCTAGCTTAAGTGCTCTAAGTTTGCCAAGTATGTCATCCAATGGAGTCGCTACCTGTAAAGCCTCTTCCAGAGACTCAAACCAGTACGCCGCAGCAGCAGTGACAGGGGCAATGCATGCAAGGGGCTGTAGGATAAAACCTTGTTGAATAAATATTTTCTTAAGGTAACCTCTAATTTTTTATCCATTGGATCTTAAAAAAAAAAGCACAACTGTCCTCGACAGGGATAGTAGAACGCTTTACTAGAGTAGAAACTGCTCCCTCCCCCTTAGGGACTGTCTGCCATAAGTCCCGTGTGGTGGCGTCTATTGGAAACATTTTTCTAAAAATAGGAGGGGAAGAGAACGGCACACCTGGTCTATCCCATTCCTTATTAATAATTTCTGTAAACCTTTTAGGTATTTGGAAAAACATCAGTACACACCGGCACTGCATAGTATTTATCCAGTCTACACAATTTCTCTGGCACTGCAATGGTATCACAGTCATTCAGAGCAGCTAAAACCTCCCTAAGCAACACGCGGAGGTGTTCAAGCTTAAATTTAAATGCAGAAATATTAGAAACAGGTATCTTTCCTGAGTCATTAACATCACCCACTGACTGAAGCTCTCTTTCCTCAGCTTCTGCATATTGTGAGGCAGTATCAGACATGGTTCTTAAAGCGTCAGTATGCTCTGCATTTTGTCTCACCCCAGAGCTATCTCGCTTACCTCTAAGTTCAGGTAGTCTGGCTAATACCGCTGACAGTGTATTATCCATGACTGCCGCCATGTCTTGTAAAGTAAACGCTATGGGCGCCCTAGATGTACTTGGCGCCATTTGAGCGCGAGTCCCTTAAGCGGGAGTCAAAGGGTCTGACACGTGGAGAAAGTTAGACGGCATAACTTCCCCCTCGTCAGATTCCTCTGGTGATAATTTTTTTTTAAAGACAGAAAATGATCTTTATTGCATAAAATGAAATCAGTACATTTGGTACACATTCTAAGAGGGGGTTCCACCATGGCTTTTAAACTTAATAAACAAGGAGTTTCTTCTATGTCAGACATGTTTATACAGACTAGCAATGAGACTAGCAAGCTTGGAAAACACTTTAAATCAAGTTAACAAGCAAATATAAAAAACGGTACTGTGCCTTTAAGAGAAACAAATTTTGTCAGAATTTGAAAAACAGTGAAAAAATGCAGTAAATCAAACGAAATTTTTACAGTGTGTATAATAGGCTAACAGAGCATTGCACCCAAATGGATGATTAACCCCTTAGTTCAAAAAACAGATACAAAAAACGAAATAGACGTTTTTTAACAGTCACAACCAACTGCCACAGCAAGCTGTGGCCCTACCTTCCCCAATAAACAACTTTGGAAAGCCTTTGGGCCCTTTAGAGATGTCCTATAGCATTCAGAGGGCCTTTGAGGGAAGCTGGATGTCACAGTTTGTAATTTTAAGTGCACCAACTGTAACTTTTTATACTACAACACTGGAAAGCCTCAGGTTTCTAGTCAAAATTTAAGCCAGCCATGTGGAAAAAACTAGGCCCCAATAAAGTTTTATCACCAAAGCATATACAAAAACGATTAAACATGCCAGCAAACGTTTTATATTGCAATATCATAAGGGTATTACCCCTGGGAGTAAGCATGATACCAGTCGTTATTAAATCACTGTATTCAGGCTTAACTTACATTAATCCGGTATCAGCAGCATTTTCTAGTGTTTTCCATCTCCAGAAAAAATTATAACTGCACATACCTGATAGCAGAATAAACTGCACGCCATTCTCTCGCTGAAGTTTTACCTCATCTGTGTAATCCCCTCAGACATATGTGAGAACAGCAATCGATCTTAGTTACAACCTGCTAAGATCATAGAAACCTCAGACACATTCTTCTTCTATTTACTGCCTGAGATAAAATAGCACAACTCCGGTACTATTTAAAAATAACAAACTTTTGATTGAAGAAAATAAACTAGCTATATTTAACCACTCTCTCCTACAACGTCCTTTCTAGTTGAGAGTTGCAAGAGAATGAGTGGCTATGACAGTTAGGGGAGGAGCTATATTACAGCTCTGCTGTGGGTGTCCTCTTGCAACTTCCTGTTGGGAATGAGAATATCCCACAAGTAATGGATGATCCGTGGACTGGATACACCTTACAAGAGAAAGGATAACAAGATAATGTAGCAAATTTGATAATAGAAGTAGAAGTAAACTAGTTTTAAAGTTTTTTTAAATTGTATGTTCTAGCAAAATCATGATAGAAAATATTGGGGTTTCCTGTCCCTTGTGTGTAAAACTGTATTTAGTGTTATCTGGTGTATGTAACTACGTCTCCAAACAATTTGAGTTATGTGTACATATTCATGCTAATAGCCTGTGGGCTATGTGAGTGCAAACACCTACTTACCTGTCAGCACTCACTCTACCATGCTTACCAAGCTGCAGGAGACCTGCTTCCAGTATAAGAAGCCATCCTGTATAGTACACACTAATACAGGATCTAAGGAAGGGTTACTTGGACACGCCAACAGAAAGAGGTTGCAGGAAACGTCTCAGTAATACCTGTAACAGGCAAGTGACAAACACCCACAGGAGAATTACTCTCACTGCCAATGTACTCCATTACAACCCTCTGTCCTATTCCCAGCTATCTGAGGGGGATAATGGGTCTAAAATATTTATGAGAACCCTTTTAAATCAACATGTAGATTTCATCATCACTCCTTGCTGGGGCAAGAAATTAACTAAGGAATGTTTGGAAAGTGTGAGGGATTAAATTTCTGTTGTGTGGGGTGTTTTGCCTCTTTCAGTAGGACTGGACTTTAATCCCACAAAAGTGTGTTTGTGTAAATTTGTGTGCTTTAAGCCAAGAGAGCACTTTTGAGATCAGGCACAGATGTTGGACAAGGAGGTTAGCTTGCAATTGCCATTCCAATTCATCCCAAAGGTGTTTAGTGGGCTCTGTAGATTTCATCATCACTCCTTGCTGGGGCAAGAAATTAACTAAGGAATGTTTGGAAAGTGTGAGGGATTAAAGTTCTGTTGTGTGGGGTGTTTTGCCTCTTTCAGTAGGACTGGACTTTAACCCCACAAAAGTGTGTTTGTGTAAATTTGTGTGCTTTAAGCCAAGAGAGCACTTTTGAGATCAGGCACAGATGTTGGACAAGGAGGTTAGCTTGCAATTGCCATTCCAATTCATCCCAAAGGTGTTTAGTGGGCTCTGTGAAGGTAACTCAAGTTTCTCCACATTTAACTCATCATAGACCTCACTTTGTTCTCAGGGGCACAGTCATGCTGGAACAAGAAAGGGCCTTCCCCAAAGTGTTCCCACAAAATTGGAAACACACAGTTGTTAAAATGTCTTTGTATCCACTAGCATTCAGATGACAATACTAAAAAACATAATTTATGTAAGAACTTACCTGATAAATTCATTTCTTTCATATTAGCAAGAGTCCATGAGCTAGTGACGTATGGGATATACATTCCTACCAGGAGGGGCAAAGTTTCCCAAACCTTAAAATGCCTATAAATACACCCCTCACCACACCCACAATTTAGTTTAACGAATAGCCAAGAAGTGGGGTGATAAGAAAAAAGTGCGAAAGCATATAAAATAAGGAATTGGAATAATTGTGCTTTATACAAAAAAATCATAACCACCACAAAAAAGGGCGGGCCTCATGGACTCTTGCTAATATGAAAGAAATGAATTTATCAGGTAAGTTCTTACATAAATTATGTTTTCTTTCATGTAATTAGCAAGAGTCCATGAGCTAGTGACGTATGGGATAATGACTATCCAAGATGTGGATCTTTCCACGCAAGAGTCACTAGAGAGGGAGGGATAAAATAAAGACAGCCAATTCCTGCTGAAAATAATCCACACCCAAAATAAAGTTTAATGAAAAACATAAACAGAAGATTCAAACTGAAACCGCTGCCTGAAGTACTTTTCTACCAAAAACTGCTTCAGAAGAAGAAAATACATCAAAATGGTAGAATTTAGTAAAAGTATGCAAAGAGGACCAAGTTGCTGCTTTGCAAATCTGATCAACCGAAGCTTCATTCCTAAACGCCCAGGAAGTAGAAACTGACCTAGTAGAATGAGCTGTAATCCTTTGAGGCGGAGTTTTACCCGACTCGACATCGGCATGATGAATTAAAGATTTCAACCAAGATGCCAAAGAAATGGCAGAAGCTTTCTGGCCTTTTCTAGAACCGGAAAAGGTAACAAATAGACTAGAAGTCTTTCGGAAAGACTTAGTAGCTTCAACATAATATTTCAAAGCTCTAACAACATCCAAAGAATGCAACGATTTCTCCTTAGAATTCTTAGGATTAGGACATAATGAGGGAACCACAATTTCTCTACTAATGTTGTTGGAATTCACAACCTTAGGTAAAAATTCAAAAGAAGTTCGCAACACCGCCTTATCCTGATGAAAAATCAGAAAAGGAGACTCACAAGAAAGAGCGGATAATTCAGAGACTCTTCTGGCAGAAGAGATCGCCAAAAGGAACAAAACTTTCCAAGAAAGTAATTTAATGTCCAATGAATGCATGGGTTCAAAAGGAGGAGCTTGAAGAGCCCCCAGAACCAAATTCAAACTCCAAGGAGGAGAAATTGACTTAATGACAGGTTTTATACGAACCAAAGCTTGTACAAAACAATGAATATCAGGAAGATTAGCAATCTTTCTGTGAAAAAGAACAGAAAGAGCAGAGATTTGTCCTTTCAAAGAACTTGCGGATAAACCTTTATCTAAACCATCCTGAAGAAACTGTACAATTCTCGGAATTCTAAAAGAATGCCAAGAAAAATGATGAGAAAGACACCAAGAAATATAAGTCTTCCAGACTCTATAATATATCTCTCTAGATACAGATTTACGAGCCAGAGAAACCTCTTTGACCAAGAATCAAGCGTTCAATCTCCATACCTTTAAATTTAAGGATTTGAGATCCTGATGGAAAAAAGGACCTTGCGACAGAAGGTCTGGTCTTAGCGGAAGAGTCCACGGATGGCAAGAGGCCATCCGGACAAGATCCGCATACCAAAACCTGTGAGGCCATGCCGGAGCTACCAGCAGAACAAACGAGCATTCCTTCAGAATCTTGGAGATTACTCTTGGAAGAAGAACTAGAGGCGGAAAGATATAGGCAGGATGATACTTCCAAGGAAGTGATAATGTATCCACTGCTTCCGCCTGAGGATCCCGGGATCTGGACAGATACCTGGGAAGTTTCTTGTTTAGATGAGACGCCATCAGATCTATTTCTGGAAGCTCCCACATTTGAACAATCTGAAGAAATACCTCTGGGTGAAGAGACCATTCGCCCGGATGCAACGTTTGGCGACTGAGATAATCCGCTTCCCAATTGTCTATACCTGGGATATGAACCGCAGAGATTAGACAGGAGCTGGATTCCGCCCAAACCAGAATTCGAGATACTTCTTTCATAGCCAGAGGACTGTGAGTCCCTCCTTGATGATTGATGTATGCCACAGTTGTGACATTGTCTGTCTGAAAACAAATGAACGATTCTCTCTTCATAAGAGGCCAAGACTGAAGAGCTCTGAAAATTGCAGGGAGTTCCAAAATATTGATCGGTAATCTCACCTCCTGAGATTCCCAAACTCCTTGTGCCGTCAGAGATCCCCACACAGCTCCCCAACCTGTAAGACTTGCATCTGTTGAAATTACAGTCCAGGTCGGAAGAACAAAAGAAGCCCCCTGAATTAAACGATGGTGATCTGTCCACCACGTTAGAGAGTGTCGTACAATCGGTTTTAAAGATATTAATTGAGATATCTTTGTGTAATCCGTGCACCATTGATTCAGCATACAGAGCTGAAGAGGTAGCATGTGAAAACGAGCAAAGGGGATCGCGTCCGATGCAGCAGTCATAAGACCTAGAATTTCCTATGCATAAGGCTACCGAAGGGAATGATTGTGACTGAAGGTTTCGACAAGCTGAAATCAATTTTAGACGTCTCTTGTCTGTCAAAGACAGAGTCATGGACACTGAATCTATCTGGAAACCCAGAAAGGTTACCCTTGTCTGAGGAATCAATGAACTTTTTAGTAAATTGATCCTCCAACCATGATCTTGAAGAAACAACACAAGTCGATTCGTATGTAAATGTAAAGACTGAGCAAGTACCAAGATATCGTCCAAATAAGGAAATACCACAATACCCTGTTCTCTGATTACAGACAGAAGGGCACAGAGAACCTTTGTAAAAATTCTTGGAGCTTTAGCTAGGCCAAACGGCAGAGCCACAAACTGGTAATGCTTGTCCAGAAAAGAGAATCTCAGGAACTGATAATGATCTGGATGAATCGGAATATGCAGATATGCATCCTGTAAATCTATTGTGGACATATAATGCCCTTGCTGAACAAAAGGCAAGATAGTCCTTACAGTTACCATTTTGAACGTTGGTATCCTTACATAACGATTCAATATTTTTAGACCCAGAACTGGTCTGAAGGAATTCTCCTTCTTTGGTACAATGAAGAGATTCGAATAAAACCCCAGCCCCTGTTCCAGAACTGGAACTGGCATAATTATTCCAGCCAACTCTAGATCTGAAACACATTTCAGAAATGCTTGAGCTTTCACTGGATTTACTGGGACACAGGAAAGAAAAAATCTCTTTACAGGAGGTCTTATCTTGAAACCAATTCTGTACCCTACTGAAACAATGTTCTGAATCCAAAGATTGTGAACAGAATTGATCCAAATTTCTTTGAAAAAACGTAACCTGCCCCCTACCAGCTGAGCTGGAATGAGGGCCGCACCTTCATGTGGACTTAGAAGCTGGCTTTGCTTTTCTAGAAGGCTTGGATTTATTCCAGACTGGAGATGGTTTCCAAACTGAAACTGCTCCTGAGGATGAAGGATCAGGCCTTTGTTCTTTGTTGAAACGAAAGGAACGAAAACGATTATTAGCCCTGTTTTTACCCTTAGATTTTTTATCCTGTGGTAAAAAAGTTCCTTTCCCACCAGTAACAGTTGAGATAATAGAATCCAACTGAGAACCAAATAATTTGTTACCCTGGAAAGAAATGGAAAGTAGAGTCGATTTAGAAGACATATCAGCATTCCAAGTTTTAAGCCATAAAGCTCTTCTAGCTAAAATAGCTAGAGACATAAACCTGACATCAACTCTGATAATATCAAAAATGGCATCACAGATAAAATTATTAGCATGTTGAAGAAGAATAATAATATTATGAGAATCATGATCTGTTACTTGTTGCGCTAAAGTTTCCAACCAAAAAGTTGAAGCTGCAGCAACATCAGCCAATGATATAGCAGGTCTAAGAAGATTACCTGAACACAGATAAGCTTTTCTTAGAAAGGATTCAATTTTCCTATCTAAAGGATCCTTAAACGAAGTACCATCTGACGTAGGAATAGTAAGGGTAGAAATAGCCCCATCAACTTTAGGGATTTTGTCCCAAAATTCTAATCTGTCAGACGGCACAGGATATAATTGCTTAAAACGTTTAGAAGGAGTAAATGAATTACCCAAATTATTCCATTCTCTGGAAATTACTTCAGAAATAGCACCAGGAACAGGAAAAACTTCTGGAATAACCACAGGAGATTTAAAGACCTTATCTAAACGTTTAGATTTAGTATCAAGAGGACCAGAATCCTCAATTTCTAAAGCAATTAGTACTTCTTTAAGTAAAGAACGAATAAATTCCATTTTAAATAAATATGAAGATTTATCAGCATCAACCTCTGAGACAGAATCCTCTGAACCAGAAGAGTCATTAGAATCAGAATGATGATGTTCATTTAAAAATTCATCTGTATAAAGAGAAGTTTTAAAAGATTTTTATGTTTACTAGAAGGAGGAATAACAGACATAGCCTTCTTGATGGATTCAGAAACAAAATCTCTTATGTTATCAGGAACATTCTGAACATTAGATGTTGATGGAACTGCAACAGGTAATGGTACATTACTAAAGGAAATATTATCTGCATTAACAAGTTTGTCATGACAATTAATACAAACAACAGCTGGAGGAATAGCTACCAAAAGTTTACAGCAGATACACTTAGCTTTGGTAGTTCCAGCACCAGACAGCGATTTTCCTGAAGTATCTTCTGACTCAGATGCAACGTGAGACATCTTGCAATATGTAAGAGAAAAAACAACATATAAAGCAAAATTGATCAAATTCCTTAAATGACAGTTTCAGGAATGGGAAAAAATGCCAAAGAACAAGCTTCTAGCAACCAGAAGCAATGAAAAATGAGACTTAAATAATGTGGAGACAAAAGCGACGCCCATATTTTTTTAGCGCCAAATAAGACGCCCACATTATTTGGCGCCTAAATGCTTTTGGCGCCAAAAAATGACGCCACATCCGGAACGCCGACATTTTTGGCGCAAAAGAACGTAAAAAAATGACGCAACTTCCGGCGACACGTATGACGGCGGAAACAGAAAAGATTTTTTGCACCAAAAAAATCCGCGCCAAGAATGACGCAATAAAATGAAGCATTTTCAGCCCCCGCGAGCCTAACAGCCCACAGGGAAAAAAGTCAAATTTTTAAGGTAAGAAAAATATTTGATTCAAGTGCATTATCCCAAATATGAAACTGACTGTCTGAAAATAAGGAATGTTGAACATCCTGAGTCAAGGCAAATAAATGTTTGAATACATATATTTAGAACTTTATATAAAAGTGCCCAACCATAGCTTAGAGTGTCACAGAAAATAAGACTTACTTACCCCAGGACACTCATCTACATGTTTGTAGAAAGCCAAACCAGTACTGAAACGAAAATCAGCAGAGGTAATGGTATATATATAAGAGTATATCGTCGATCTGAAAAGGGAGGTAAGAGATGAATCTCTACGACCGATAACAGAGAACCTATGAAATAGACCCAGTAGAAGGAGATCATTGAATTCAAACAGGCAATACTCTCCTCACATCCCTCTGACATTCACTGCACGCTGAGAGGAAAACCGGGCTCCAACCTGCTGCGGAGCGCATATCAACGTAGAATCTAGCACAAACTTACTTCACCACCTCCATAGGAGGCAAAGTTTGTAAAACTGAATTGTGGGTGTGGTGAGGGGTGTATTTATAGGCATTTTAAGGTTTGGGAAACTTTGCCCCTCCTGGTAGGAATGTATATCCCATACGTCACTAGCTCATGGACTCTTGCTAATTACATGAAAGAAATAAGGGGCCTAGCCCAAACCCTGATAAACAGCTTCAGACCAATATCCTTCCTACACCAAACTTTACAGTGGCATTATGTATTCAGGTAGATAGCATTCTCCTTGCATCCACCATAACTAGATTCTTCCATCAGACTGCCATATTGTGAAGCATGATTTATAACTCCAAATAGCATGTTTGAGCCTACACCACTCCAGCCGATGCTTGGAATTTTGCATATTGGTGTGAGGCTTGTTTTACAGCTGTTCAGCCATGAAAACTCAATTGATGAAGCTTACAATGCACATTTATTGTGCTGAAGTTTCTTCCAGAGGCTCAGTTTGGAACTCTGCAGTGAGTGATGAAACAGATGATGCATGATTTTTATATGCTTCAGCACTCAGCAACCCCACTCCGTGAGTTTGGGTGGTCTACTACTTTGTGGCTAGGTTGTTGTTGCTCCTAGACAGTTGCACTTAAACATAATACCACTTACAGTTGACAAGGGCAGCTCTAGTAGAAAACAAATTAAACAAACGGACTTGTGGCAAAAGTGGCATCATATGGCAGTGTCATGTTTTAAGTCACTAAGCACTTCATGCCTTTAAGTTTATAAATATT